>NW_006783413.1:18090-38137 GCF_000442215.2 Lipotes vexillifer
CCCGGACCGGGGCACGAACCCGTGTCCCCTGCATCGGCAGGCGGACTCTCAACCACTGCGCCACCAGGGAAGCCCAGCAAATGTATTTCTTGAATTCATATTTAATATATATTGAACACCTACTACTAACTATTGAATGATTGACATTTAACTATATTATTATTGATATTGTGGAAGAATAACTGTTGGGTGCATAAGCTATAGCCGAATTTTCTTCAATGGTTAAATCTCGACCTTACACCTGAGTATATATGATACTGGCAAGAAAATCTGTTGGAGATTGTGTACAACCTGCTCTGGGCTTCTTAAAAGTCTTTCTCAAAGGTTACAAGAGTTTGCTCTGAAAAATCATGTAATTAAATGAGAATTTATTTTCTATGATGTCTTTGAACTATCTTAAAACTATCTGTACACATGTAGAGTTTGTTTAGTTACTATACAAAAAACATCACAAAAAGAAGGCTTTAATCTACTTTTAATTGAAAAATCATTGATTTTTACCTACCTACCCTGCTCCCTAACCTTCAAACACAAAGATAAACCAATAATCGTTTTCCAGTCTCTCTGTTTTATGCAGATAGACCAAAAAATATCAAACTAAAACAAAATTATGGAGATTTTCTTACAAATTTTCTTCAACACATTTCCCCTTTAAAACAAAATGTTGTTGACATCTTCAATTTCAACATTTCAACAGTTAAAACCCTTTGAGACATCATCTCATTCAATAATGCCTGGGGTGTATTTTCCACAAGGTAGAAGTTTCCTGAGACACTCTCCACTTCATTGCTTCCCCAGAAACCTGCAGGAAATTTTAATTACTTTTTCATTTGATTTTCTAAAGAACCAAAGGGTGATTTTCTGGAATGTGCTTTTAAAAAGAAGGTAGCCGGGGCTTCCCTGGTGGCGCAGTGGTTGAGAGTCTGCCTGCCGATGCAGGGGACACGGGTTCGTGCCCCAGTCCGGGAGGATCCCACATGCCGCGGAGCGGCTGGGCCCATGAGCCATGGCCGCTGGGCCTGCGCGTCCGGAGCCTGTGCTCCGCAACAGGAGAGGCCGCAGCAGTGAGAGGCCCACGTACCGCAAAACAAAAAAAAACAAACAAACAAAAAAAAAGAAGGTAGCCAAAAATCCTATTAAAATCTTTTTCACACTATACCAGGATCATCTGCCCTGAAAACTAGTCCACTTTTGTGCTCCCAGAGGTACAGCCCACTAAAAGAGCAAACAACCTTCAGATCTGCAAACACTATCTCCTGAAGGAATCTGACCTCAACCCCTCAGGAGATCCAAGAAAAGGAAAGTCAGTCTTTGGGACTTCCCTGGTTGCACAGTGGTTAAGACTCCACGCTTCCAATGCAGAGGGCCCAGGTTTGATCCCTGGTCAGGGAACTAGATCCCACATGCATGCCACAACTAAGAGTTTGCATGCCACAACTAAGAGTTTGCATGCCACAACAAAGACCCGGTGCAACCAAATACATAAATTAATTAATAACAAAAAAAAAGTCAGTCTGCTCTTAATTGAGTCACCACTTAACTCACTGGTTCATCAGATAAGGAAAAAGCAATTTCAGTCAGCTGTGTATTTACATTTATCTCAATTTACATTTTTCATCCCAAAACTTCACTGGCTTCCAGTTCTGGTTCCCTGAGGTATGAGCTACCCTCTCTCACCTGTGTGGATAACATCCCTTTTGGGCAGTACAACTGGCTTAAAAGCTACTAAACAAAACAGAAATAAATGCTGAATGGTTTCTTTAAATGCAAGTGGTACTAAAGAAGGAGCCATAATAAAGTTATTACAATAATCTGCTTGAGCGGACAAGGAGAACCCACAAAGCAGTAGTATCTGTTTACCTCCATGTACAGTTTTTGTAGCATTTTCCCAAGACTCAAAAAAAAAAGCATTAAAGATAATCTCAATGACCAACCATTGGGCTGGGGGCCGAAGACACAGGTGCAAGCCCATATCTTGCTTATGGCTTCATATCAGCATAAGACTATGCCCACTCTTGGCTAGATGCCTACTTCTCACATGTATTCATAATATTATATATCCATGTTTTGTGTTTACCTTTCTAAATGACATAATTTCTACAAAGATAATTTAGAACTACAGTGTCTGCTTTGGGGAATGTTCAAAATGAACAAAAGGGGGAAAGGAGTTAAAATATACATAAAAACAGAAAAGGAATAAAACTGCAAAAAATACCAATTTCAAAGTGATGGCAGCACTCCAGTCATATGAAACTCACATATCTGGCACCATGAAGAATCCAAAAGAAGACTGAAAGTCAGGAAAGGATGAACAGCACCCTGTGAGACACCCCTCCTTAGCACAGGACTACATTCAAGGGGGTTTAAAACTCAATTCTAGTATATCTGATCATTTTGCTTCCTGAGTCTTCAGCAAACGAAGGTACTCAGGAAGGAAGGAAGAAAGAACCAACAATAGTAAATTGTAACCTGGCAGCCTGACAGCAAAAACAGAAAATGCACACAGGAACTCAAAAAGCCAAGCTGAACTACCATCCCCCAAATCCTGAGGATATCACTATACTACAGTCCAGGATGAAACTCGGCTTCATAATGATGACCCTGAGTTAGCAAGGAAAGCTGAGGTTATTTTGCAAACAGTTATTAAAAGCAAGGCATTGGGTGACTCCATATGTTTACCAAAAGACATGTGACAGACTGCCCATTGCAGCACTCTACGTGACAGCCACAAAGTAGAAAGTACCCAAATGGCCATTAATAGTAAAATGGATAAATGAATTGTGATATCTTCACACAGTGAATACTCTACAGCAATGGAAATGACAGATCTACAACAACAAGCTCACAAGCATAATGTTGAGTGCAAGAAGCCAAACCCAGGTAATAAGGAAAAGAACAGGCAAGAGATCATGCCTGGGGGTCAGGGAGGGGCTGTAGTGATTGGTTGGAAGGGAGCACGGGAGCTTCTAAGTAACATGCTGTTTCCTGATCTGGAAGCTGAATATGCGAGCATTCCATCTGGAAAGATTCAGCAAGCTGTACACCGAGCTCTGTGCCCTTTTCTGTATGTGTATTTGCCTCTGAAGAGCACATTCACAAAATATTACACAATATTCTTGATGAAGTATAAATTTCTTATCTTCGTGGTAAATCCAATCATGAGCACTTCATAATTCAGATTTCGAGTAACCAGAGGCAACCCCTGGCAAAATCTGAAGCACATGATGCTTATCTTTCCTCCCTCAGTTCCACATTCTCTTTCTGGGGCTTTTTTATCTTTTGAAAAGCAACTCCCGACCAAGCGTGGTCACACTCCCTCCCCATTTCTCATTTCCTCAGCAGAGTTTAATACACACACAAATCTCCCAGGGATCCTGTTAAAATGCAGATGCCTCCGTAGGTCCATGGTGGGACCTAGAGCCTGCATTTCTAGAAAAACTCCCAGGTGCGGCCAATGCTGCTTGAGTGAGGCCTCGAGCTGCAGAGCCTGAGAAAAGACGTGATTTAAAACCAGTGCCTGCCAAGCTCCTGGGTGCTGAGGAATGCCTCATCCTGGGAATATGAGCATGGAAGTTTTAGGACCCACATCTGGTGGAACATTCTTGGCTTCCCAGTGCCTCTCAAATTGCATCCCTATTAGCTCTACCAACTCAGGGACAAAAACTAGTAGTTGGGGACAGTAAAGTAAAATCCTGCTCCAACTCTAGGGAGTTTTGCGCTGTTTCTCATTAAAACTTCACCTTTGTACTTGTTAGCATAGTGCCTTTCCCATAGCACTTACAGGAGGGAGAGAGGGAGGGAGGGAGGGAGAAGGGAAAGAAAGAAAGGAAGTGAGCAAGCAAGCAGTTAGTTTGCCTGGGAAAGTGCAGCAATGTAAAGTGCTGGTGTGACTTGCCAGATGGCTGAGAGGCTGCTTAAATCCAAGATGTCTCTTCCATGAGGGGCTCAGTTTGCAGTTACGAATATTTTCATGAAGAGTGAGGTTGTAGGGTGAGAATGGAGGGGTAGACACCAGGGTGAGTAAGCCCTCTTCTCCCAGGGCATCTCAGAGCCATGAATACAGATAGGGCAAGCCTCTTCCTGGCAGAGAGAAAAATGTTAATAACTTTAAAGCCTCCCCAGAAACTTGGTATGTAGTTTTGAAGTGTTTAGGCATTTGGAAGGGGTACAAGGGGAATATAACATATGTATAGGGATTTTTCCCAGATTCAAATTAATATTTGAAAATTTTCTGGTGTGTATTTTATAAGATGGAAGCAATAAAAACAAAAAAAAAAAGAAAAAGAAAGAAATGCTCTCTGATCTCTCCAAAACATTCCCGTAACATAGGGAATCTCGAAAACAGGGTATCTGAAAAACATTTTATTTAGTAGCTGCAATGGTTCATTTTATGTGTCAACTTGGCTAGGCTGCAGTACTTACGTATTTGGTTGTACGTGTCTGGACGGTGCTGTGAAGGTCTTTTGTACATGAGATTAATAAAGCAGATTACCCTCCATAATGTGGGCAGGCCTCTTCCAGTGAGTTGAAGACCTTTAAATGAAAACTGATCATCCCCAAGGAAGAGGGAATTTTGCCAGCCCACTGCCTTCCCTGAGTCTCCAGCCTACCGGCCCAGCCTGCAGATTTCAGACTTGCCAGCCTCCACAATTATGTGAGCTAATTCCTTAAAATAAATCCACCCCCAGCTCCCGCCTCTACACACACACACACACACACACACACACACACACACACACACTCACATCTTACTGGTTCTCTTTCTCTGGAGAACCCTAACATAATGGGTTATGTCACTGTACTTTCACTGGAGTTAATCACATAAACAAATACACCAGCTTCACAGTGAATATATGTTAGCAGTGCTTAAAAGAGTTGAGTAAGATTATTCAGCTTACTTGGTTGAATAAGTTGAACTCAAGAAGAACTGAATTCTTATTCAGCTGCTGAATGAGAACTTTAATTTTAAATAACATTCAACAGAATAGGTCACTTTTTAAGGGCCCAAATGCTCACATAATATAACATTTTAATTCTCACAGGGCTCATTAGGATTGTAACAGACTGTCTAATAGATCAGAGGACTTCTGTGGACAGATTTTATTAGTCCAAAGACAGCTTATTCACTGTAATCTTTTAGGAGAGAGGCAATACATTATCTTTTTAGACCAATATAAAACCTCCAGATCTGTACACATGGAATCAATCTAACGCTCATTTCTGGCTCGGTGCCTTCCTTTAGCCTCCCATGAATTTGTACTCAAGACTAGGACTGCTCAGACAGAGTACATGTTCCTACAGCATCAATTAGCTCGTCCCCTAGGTCAATAGGTGAGAGATGCAGAAGTGGAAGTTGCATTTCCCAGCATGTCAGTGCTCTGTGCCCAAGTAACAGCCACCCAACGCAAGCCTATTACCGCCACTGAAGGCAGCCGGCTGCAAGTGAACCCAGTGCTAGGCACAGTGCTCACTCCCCGGGGGACTTCTTCCTGGCACAGACATTCCACATGCTTTGTGTTTGTTCATTTTGTCCTTATTCCCATAACTTGGCAGCCACATCCCATATACCTCCATCCATCAAGTTACCTTCACCCTAAAAAGATAAATAAATAAACTGCAAAATCCTATATTTTCACTGTTTAAAACATCTACAGTTTATCCTGGACTGGTATTCTGGACTGCTGCATGTCTCTGTCTATTAAGAATGTAAAGTAGGGTTTTTTTTTATTGTGCTAATATCTTATTAGGATTGTTACTGTTTTTGAGTATTCTGGTTGCAAAGCTGTACAGATAGGGAGAGGTCGGCCCCATTCCTACTTTTTTTTTTTTATGTCTTGTGTGTGTTTGCAGAATATTAGGTTTTTCTGGAATGCACATACTATGTTAGAGCAAAAATGCATGCACTATAATTCATTCATTAACATCCCCAAGCTACTCATATCTGCCAGACTGAAGTACAGGCTATGCCAACAGATCCCCAAGGAGGAAAAGAAAAAGTATTTGCATCACCAACACTAACACTAGTTTACAGCATGTCTGTCAGAAAACATGACATACAAATGTCTTAAAACACGGATTTTCTAAGCAAATGTCAGTTGACTCCTCAGAAATTTTTCTGCCTCAGCCAGAGCAGACTGTAACTCTGCTCTATAGGAGCAAGAATTACAACGTGACTGTGTCACATCAGGGGATGAACTGTGCGGCCACCACGCCTAAGGAGATGGGCAACAAGCCAGCACATGCTGCCTCAACCCCCCTGACCCTCCACCTCGGGACCAGGCAGCCACAGGTGGCTCACAGCAGGGGAGACTTCCACCACTGCATTCAGGTTTCAAAATGAATAACTCACTTGCACTTTTTTGTTTTCTAGCCAGACATTAAAACAAACAAACAAACAAAAACACTCTAGGTCAGAGATACCATTATGACAAAATGGCCACTTGAGCATGCTCCATAACTGTGTAGTTGTAAATGATCACAAGTGGGTGTCATGGCTGAACATTCCCCAGAATGTCCCCCAAAATTTTAAAAAATTAAAATTAAAAAAAAAATGAAATTGAAGAGGGTAGTTGCCATCAGTGTGGGGCGGTGGTAGGGGATGGGGATGGAGCTCTCAGAATCTCTTTATCTGGAGTGTTTCTGCCTGGTCACCTGAAAAGGACAGGTATGAGTACATTTAAGGGGAAACTCTTGATGGAGCCTGTATTTGGGGCTGACAAAAATTACAAGACACAGAGCTTTGTAGCTATCCAAATTTCTTATCTCTATAAAAAAGAAATTTCATATTTCCATAGTTTTTTTTTCTTGTGGTTAAGAAACATATAACGTGAAATCGACCTTGACAAACCTATAAGTGTGCAGTACTGTCACCTACATGCACACTGTTGCAGAGCAGATCTCTAGAGCTTGTTCATGTTGAACGACTGAAACTCTCTAACCCACGGAACAGCGACTCTTCATTTCCCAATCCCCCAACCCCTGCCAACCACCATTCTACTTTCTAAGAGTTGGCTATTTTGATACCTCATGTAAGTGGAATTATACATTATTGGTCCTTCTGTGACTGGTTTATTTCACTTAGCATAATGTCCTCAAGGTTCACCCATGTTGTCACATACTGCAGAAGTTCCTTCTTTTTTTTTAAAGCTGAGTGATATTCCACTGTATGTATACACTCCATTTTCTTTATTCATTTATCTGTCAATGGACACTTCAGCTGTTCCCAACTCTTAGCTGTTGTGAATAGTGTTGCAATGATCATGGGAGTGCAGATATCTCTTCAAGATCCTGATTTCAATCCTTTTGGATATACATGCAGAAGTGGGATTGCTGGATCATATGGTAGTTCTATTTTCAATTTTTTGGAGGAACCTGCATACTGTTTTCCATAGTGGCTGCACCACTTTACATTCCCACCAACAGTGTACAGGTTCCCAATTTCTCCACATTCTAACTTGCACTTATTACCTCTGTGTTTTTAATAACAGCCATCATAACAGCTATGAGGCAATATTTCACTGTGGTTTTGATCTGCATTCCTCTGATGATTAGTGATGTTGAGCATCTTTTCATCTCCTCAAAAATTTTTTTGCCTGAAGGACAAAATATTCCAGCAATGAAAGGAAACACCATTGCGGTACCAGAAAATATGACCTCTCATCACTAAATTCCCTTATTTTTGATCAGAAATCATTCCATTCCAATTGATTTTTTAGCTGTCTTAAAACTGTGACAGACAAGTACTTCCAGCTTCAAATGAAGAGAAAAAAAGACATCAGGGGAAAAGGTGTTCTGGATATCTCAGT
Source organism: Lipotes vexillifer (assembly GCF_000442215.2). NCBI lineage: Eukaryota > Metazoa > Chordata > Mammalia > Artiodactyla > Lipotidae > Lipotes > Lipotes vexillifer. Next base: position 25,896 of record NW_006783413.1, read on the forward strand.
GCTTTCAGAGCTCAGCCCTCCTCCCCCAAGGACACACCTATCAGGGCAGCATAACCTGGAGGTAGAAAATATTGTACAGCACCACCTGTTGAGCCTGAACAAGGTAACTCTGAAATGACAAGAATATCCAAGAGCAAAAAAGAGAGTAAAGATAGACTATCTTTGGGTCAAAATATGACCCCACAAACTTGAAAGGGCAAGAAGTAACATGATTAAAGGTCTAAGGGCACCATGGAACCACATGTTCACGGATCTTCAAAGCAGGATCACAACTGACACTTGAATTTACCAGGGCATATTCACAGGTAGGAAACAGGGGTTGCAAACTGGAAATGGTATCTTTCCCACCTCACGGAGTATGCAAAATTAGAAATTTCTACTTAAAAGCTGGATGTTTCACCATCCTTTACAAGCTGGCATCGCTGGCAACACTGGGCCTACATCCTGCCTGTCAGCATCTGTCTGTCCCCCCAGCAGATAAAGCAGAGGCTGCTACTGGGCCCCAACTCCATTCTATCAGGTGAGTGTTACCTGCCTGGCCGCGGTGGCCTCTGAGTTTGTGAGCCCCTCTCCGTGACATCAGTCACAGCCCACGGGATGGTGAAGATGGGAACCTGAAGATAATCTAACCAGGACCTAGAATCTCTCTTGTTGAAACTATATCATCACCACACAAGATAAGTGGAGATAACGTCTCTACTGAAGAGAGAAAAAAACTGCCTGAATTTAGTAGGTGTGCTTGATTTCCGACCCCCAGTGAGACCTGGACCCAGACCATCCACCTCATGATTCTTCCCATTCATTACACTCACTGGTGCCTCTGGAGAGAGAGCAGCTGGCCAAGAAACTTTGATTTTTGACTGGATATGATTTTTAAGCACCCAGTTCCTAGCACAGTCCCAGGCATATGTGGATACAAAAAAAAAAAATCTTTTTTAAACGAAGTAATTAAAATGAATGACATAGGAAAAAAGCACGAAGAGTTTCTTCTGTGGGCAAATGACAAACATGATCCTTAAGACTGGGACCAATTTAAGGTGGTCTTCTTCCACAATATTTTTGCCCTCAATTTAAATGATGGGCAAGATCAATAAGCAATGAAAAATGGAGAAACTGTTTTCAATCTTTTATAGCCCTTGAGGAGTTCAAGTCCTTTTAGAACAGTATTTCTCACACTTGACTAACATGTAGACCTTATTAAAGAAAATATCTCCTATGGATTGCAGAGTTGACGTAAATATTGTCTATATCATGTTACGAACTATGAACAAACATAAACAGATATAAACTAATTATACTTATAGTTCCAAAACATTAATGTGCCCAACACACGTTTGAAAATCAATGGAATGATAATTAACAACATTCATTTAATCCAACAAGGGATGCACTTCCACTGAAACTATATCCCCACAGCTAATGTCAGTAGGCACTGGCAGCTTGTGTGCTGCACTTTTGAGTTACATTTACAAGATCAAAACCCCATTCCCCATCACTTTTCCATTGAGAACACAGAGACTCCAACACTCTATGTTGTCAATCAGTTTCATTTTACACAGACACATCACTTACACTAAGCCCACTGCTGTGCCTTCCTCATCAGCCCATGACAAGTGGGGCTGTGGGTGCCGCATAACCAGTCTGAAACAAAGAGGCAGGTTTTGAAATGCTGTAGCCAAATCTGTCATGCAAGGGTCACCCAGGTGATTGCAAATGTGCTCCAAATAATTTGTTTTATATTATCATATAATGATAACATAAAATGAAAACAAAAATGTTTAGTCTTCTAAGACTCCCAAGCATACAAGACCCAAAGGGCCCCTGATTGGAGAAACATTCTTGACATAAAATGTTCATAGTCCGAGGATGTGACCAGAGGTATTTTTCCATTTATTATACTGCATCCCAGGTCCTTCAGGTGTTAGAAACTCCTAGGTATTTTAAAGGGTGAAACAACAAGCTTCTTGAAGGTCAGGGTCACTCTAGTGCCTGGGACACTGGCAGGCGCATGAACACTGAGGGAATTAAAGAAACATGTCTGAGCTACTGCATCTATATATCTTTATAAGACATACAAACGAAGGCCTTAAGGTTTAAATTCACTTTCCTCTTTTTATAATTACTCTGACAAAAGCAATTATAATTTGGAAGACCCCAAACTTACCAGTTGAAGCAATGAAACTGTTTTTCTTGTTTTTTGTTTGTTTTTTAAATTTTTGGCTGGGCCGTGTGGCATGTCGGATCTTAGTGCCCCAACCAGGAATCGAACCCTGCCCCCTGCACTGGAAGCACGGAGTCTTAACCACTGGACCACCAGGGAAGTCCCATGAAACTGTTTTTTTGAGGAACTAATTTCAATGAAATCATATGTGTCATTCCACCATTACAACTTTCCTCTGGGAAACAGTGTTTACTTCCCATTTTACAACATGGTATGAGACTAACAGTCAGATAGGAGAAGCCCAAGTATCGTGATAAATAATCTCTTCCCATTTCTTCCTTCCAACAATATACCGCAGTCAGGCCCCACCTAAACTTCACCAAGCTACACATGAAGCAAGAAGGTATATTGTATATACCCTCTTAGGAGAAGAAAGCAGACATCTGAATCACTACAGCATCCTAACCTTCCCCATCATCTAAAAGCTCTCTCCGCCGTCAGCCTCTAAGCTTCCATTCACGGCACACTAGCCTGTTTCAACTGCTTCCATTTTACAAATGAAATAAGATCATGTAACCTGGGAAGAAACTGAGAAACAGGTAAAGATGTTTACATGCTCAAAGTGACAGTAGTAGTATGACTGTGAATTTGAACGGTGATTCAGGATAGGAGTAAATGAAAACTTCAGGTTAAAAGCCAAGCCAGAGAAGAGTCTGCGGCTCTTAGAGCGTAGTCTTCCCATGATACCTCATTTTAAGCCTTTCTCTTTTTTTTTTTTTTTTTTTTTTTTTTTTTTTGCGGTACGCAGGCCTCTCACTGCCGTGTCCTCTCCCGTTGCGAAGCACAGGCTCCAGACGCGCATGCTCAGCGGCCATGGCTCACGGGTCCAGCCACTCCGCGGCAATGTGGGATCCTCCTGGACCGGGGCACGAACCCATGTCCCCTGCATCGGCAGGCGGACTCTCAACCACTGCGCCACCAGGGTAGCCCCTAAGCTTTTCTCTTTTTGTCCACACCATAAGGTAGAGTAAACAAGCTCTCATCAAAATCTGACAGCAAAGCTCAGAACAAACAGTGAGATCTGAGGGTCAGAGCAGGCCAGAATACCTTTCTGGGGCCAGGAGGCCAAAAAGAAATTACTACCTTGAGATGAAACTCAAATATCAGAACCAGAAGGGGTCACCACCAGCAAGCAGAGCTCAGAAAAACTAAGCCACACACAGATTCCTGCCAGGCCCAAGCGCAAGGTTTGGAAGGTTCAAGGTAGGCTGTGGTTTTCACAGACAGGTAGGCTTCTCCCATTCAGCAGTAATGACACACATAATTGTGACAGAGGATATATTGAAGGGAAAAAACAAAAAGCAACAAGCCAGCAACAATTAGAAAATAAAGATATACAGAGAGATATACAGATATAGATAGACAGATATATCTTTATGCATCTGTCTCTATATATCTCCAGTTCTGAATGCATAAAAGGCAGAGAATCTCTGGAAAGCCTGTGGCTAGCACACTGATAGGCCCCAAAGCCAGTGCCAAAGGAAAGCATTACACACAGTCAAAAACACTCGGTGGCGCAGTGGTTAAGAATCCGCCTGCCAATGCAGGAAACAGGGGTTCAAGCCCTGGTCCGGGAAGATCCCACATGCCGCGGAGCACCACAACTACTGAGCCTGCGCTCTAGAGCCCGCGAGCCACAACTACTGAGCCCACGTGCCACAGCTACTGAGCCTGTGCTCTAGAACCCGTGAGCCACAACTACTGAGCCCGCGTGCTGCAACTACTAAAGCCTGCGCGCCTAGAGCCCGTGCTCCGCAACAAGAGAAGGCAGCGCAGCGAGAAGCCCGCGCACCGCAACGAAGAGTAGCTCCCGCTTGCGGCAAATAGAGAAAACCCGAGGCAGCCTGCCACAACTAGAGAAAGCCTGAGTGCAGCAACGAAGATGCAATGCAGTCAAAAATAAATAAATAAAAATAAATACATTTTTAAAATAAATACTGTATTTAAAAAAAAAAAAAACAACACTCTTCCAGGACCGAGGCTCAACCCACCATCATGCCTCAAGGCTGAAACAAATTTTTATCTCCTTGGAGAGCACAAGATATTACTGGCCATATGAGTGAAAAATATATATTTATCTTCAAACACTACAAACACAGTCCAAAGCACCCAGATGCTCACATTTGGAAGATACTCAAGAACTGAGATCAACCAGAGAAGAGCTGATTTAACTCTCGCATCTCAAGCTGCCTCGGGGCCGTTCTCATTGAGTGGGAAGAGAAGGGAAACTGAGGCACTATCTAATCAATCAGTCAGTGTCTCTCCATCCGTCTGCTCGTCTTCTGCCCCCTCTCACCCAGTCCCTCTCCCTCTGTGTCTCCAGATCACTCTCTGTGTTTATTTCTCTCTTTGCGTCCACCTCTCCTCTCTTCCGTTCTCATTTTGCAAAGCACCACAGCATGTAGGTAGAGTGGGTTTATGAAGCAACTGCACTATTGCAAAAGAAGATGACCAGAGGGAAAAGCCCTAAAGTGGAGCCCAAGAAAGGGAAATGTAAAGGAAACGCTGACCGATGCTGAAACCACGCCTCTGTGTACTTGTAGCTATGTGTTTTAAAAAATCTAGAGAAGTGGGATTGGTGTTCAACTGTTGCTCTTTTCCTCTCTATTTTAGTCATCATCTTTATAGTTGTACAGACATGCTGAAGTAAACCATTTTGACAACCCATATACAGGTCACACGTGGGTAGTTTTGGTTCCTTCTCCATTAAGTTTCTTGCTTCTAAATTATTCAACAAAAGAGTCCTCTTCAACATTGTGTGTGTAGAAAAGGTGCAAATCACGTGAAACAGCTGACAGCATGGGTCCAATTTTGGCACCTGAACCAATCCCACCCTAGCCCTGTCTGGCAGGTCACCAATCACACTAACCCCTGTTACACTAGATGCACCCACCCTGGGTCTGTCCCTGGTCTGGCTATTGTGGCACAACCAGTGCCCATGCACAAACCCATTGCGGTTCCAGTGCCAGCTGGACCCTTGTGTTTCTGTTTCTAAGAATGAGGGGTTCTAGGTTAATTTATCAATGTGAATCAGTCCACAAATGACACTCGCTATCACTACAAATGGAACTGAGAAAACTCTGAAAAGCTTCAGCTCTGATTAGAGGAGAGAGATGAATTCCTATTATGCCCTTGCCTCAGTCAAATGCTTAACGTGTGTGTGTGCACACGCGCACGCGCGCACACACACACACACACACACACACACCCTATATCCTTCTCTCCTTGCCAATCTAAGAACACACCAGCGCTCACTAGGAACTTGAAAGTATAGGGAGGGAACCAACAAAAGAAATGAAGAGATCACACACAGTATGAACTAACTGCATTCTCAGTATACGAAGCAAGGAATCAAAGAACACGGGCTTATTTGATTCATTCAGCAAATATTTATTGAGTACACTTATTGTACTGGGTACAAACCTTGCTTTCACCAAGAGAATGTCCCTGGCACCAGGAACTGATTAGACTAGGTTATTACAAGTCTGCTCTCTGCTTCTCCCCAGACATCCTCTCCCCACTTTATGGATTTTTCTTGGCCTGATACAATCCTCCTTCCAGAATTCTCTTACACAACTACATCACCTTGCCCATTCTGGTTTCACCTGCTGGCTGACCTAGTTCTAGCTTACTAGGAAGAGGTGACGGCCCATCCTGACCCTCTGGACCATTCACACCTGCCCAACTCAACAGGTCACTCGGACACTCCCGTCCCCAGCCTTTAAGGAAAGGAGTCCCTCAGTATTATAAGAGATAACGAACTTAAGAATGTGTTAACACATCCCGGAGACCATTTTTATTCTTTCCCAATGCAATGTTATTTTCTCTCTAATATCGCAATTATTGATAACTGAGGAATTTAACCCAAATTTGCTTAATATTTTGATCTAAGAGCTTGAATGATCTTTTGTTTGTTTGTTTTTGTTTTTTTGATTTTTTTTGTTTTTGTTTTTGATTTTTTTTTTGAATGATCTTTGAAATCGCCACCACGTTTTACCTCTACAAGAACCAAACATTCTTATACTATCTGATATCTGTTCTCCTCAAACTGTACATGAATCCTCCTAGGATAGGCATGGGACAGGGTCACCTGGGGGAAGATGGAGTGCCAGGTGGGAAACTAAGCCACCAGATGAAATGGCACACCTTCCCAGAGAGACAATTTTCCCCTTGAAAGGAAATATAACATTTTAGATTAAAACAAGCCCCAATATGTTATAGAGTAAAATGAACAAATGCATGATTTTTTTATGATTAAAAACTCAAGACTTCAAAGAAAGCTCCTGCTTGTGGGCAGTCTGTCAGGCTATGCCCACAATACATGGTGTTTCCTGCAAATAACTCTCTTGCTTTTACAATTTCTTCGATGAAATTTTTGAGAAATGTTTAACCCACCCTATGAACTTCCTGAGGGCATGAACTACGTCTCCTCTTTCTCTTTGTCTCCAGGGACCTAGGACAGTACATAAGACAGTGCCTGGCACAAAACAGGCACTCTGATGTTTGCAGGATTAATTTGGCTGAAATAATGGCAACAGCACTGTCAATAACAAAAGATTTTTTATCACATTTGAATGGGAGGAAGGGAAGGTGAACAGCTGTATGAGGACATGGAATAGAAGCAACCCAATTTACCAAAACAGCTGATGGCTACCATGTGAACAATCAGATGAAGCAACTCAGTTTATTTCTTTTCTGCTTGAACAAGTACAGGAAGGCAAATATTGTACCTGTTAATCTCGCAGAAGATGGGGGTGGGGCTTAGGACACAAGTCTACCATTTGACATTGGTGCCATTAAATTTAATAACTTCTGAAGAGTTGGAAAAGCATTGTGATAATAATAATGTCACCAATGATATTAAGTCCTGGTTTGTATGCAGATCCTAAGAAGGTCATTTTGATCATTTAAAGGTTGTGTCATATATTTGCTGCTGAGACTTGACAACTCTGAAAAGTAGTACAGTGTGTGTGTGTGTGTGTAAAATGTGGTGTGGGCTTACCTTTTCTTATTCTTAAAATTGCTACCTTTTTTAACTAGCTGGACCCAAACCAAGTTACACATGAAAGATGATTCGAAGTATATGGCTTATAGCAAAGTTTAAATTTTTCTACTTCCTTGGTGGAGACACTGCATTTTCACTCATTTGTAAATAATAGAAAAGATGGGTATCACACACACTTTCTCCCCATAATCCATCTTATACCGCAATGAGTCACTTTCTATGCCCAGTATTCTCAAACTCTCCAAACTGCAGGGAGAGGCTGTCCGGAGGAGGAAGTGAGGACTCCCAGCCCTGCAGGTCTAAGCAGTGAATGGGTGAGCCAGGCCACTGCTGCCTTCCAGGGCTATTTCCTTTTCTGAGTCATATGTCTCAAATATGTGAACTGCCAACCAAAATGATGCCTTTCAGACCTTCCTAATAATGACAGCCAGAGATCCATAAAATTTCAACGGAAATCCAGAGAGCAGAAAACCATTTTATAGTATTAACATGCTTGTAGCGCCTGAGGAAGAAGTGAAAATAGCTTAAGACATACCATGACTCCTGGCAGAGATAGATGGAAATTCATCTCAATAAAACCCTACTACATTTCCCTCTATGCCCTAAACCTGCAGCCATCCCCTTTCGCCTGCGAATTAAGTAACTTGATGTTATGTTATTTCTGTCGGAGCCATAAGAGTAGAGAGTTTATTTTTCATGATTTTATCATTTTATTCTGTGATATAAAAAGCGAGAGTTTTCACTCTCAGTTTACAACATCTGGGATTAAATGCTGCTCTTTTATTAACTGGGCAAGTCCCTTAAGACTTCAAGAAATTAGGTCTAAATTTCTCCATCAAGCAGAGATAAGAAAGTCTACAACCCTGTTTAATTCTGAAAATCAAACAAATGAGCTTGTAAAATAGTAGGCATCAATGAATATTTGTGTGCAGCAATATAAATGCACAACAATGTCTTGTTTTCTATGTAGTAGCAGGAAAACAGGGAGTAAAAAAACTGCTATAGAGAAAGCCAAACTGGCTAACAGCCCGGGTCACGGCTCAGGTGCCGCTCAGGTGCATCCAGAGGCCTGGAGTAGAAGGTGCCGTAATCAAGTCGTTGAGAAGTGGGAGCGCTCCTAAGTCAGTGTCTGGGAAGATTCTCCGGACGCTGCGGATTTCACTTTGGCCTGTATAACTAACAAAGTGCCCTTTGCAGGGCTCAGATATGAGCAAGTAAAACTTTCTCCCCAAACTCTGACTCTGAACGCATTCCCTTTCCTTAACGCTACGGCATCTCGTCTTGGGGAAGTTAAAGCGAGTCGGTGAATGGAGAAAAAGGAACTCAGAGAGAGACTAGGAGTGCTGCACACTCCTCAGTGTAAGAGGGAGAGATGGCAGCGCCCCCTGGGAGGACAGGAAACACCACCACCACCTCCCGCCCTCCAAACTACACACGCACCTGGGGATGAACTTGGCCTCGTCCCAGAGTCGTGCCTGGAAGTCCTGCCAAGCCTAGCCAGGGCTCGCCGCGTCCCAGGAGGCGGCCAGAGCCGCCGCCGCGTCCTTGTCGCCCTAGCCCTCCTCGCTGTCCCCGGGGTCGGACCCCGCCTGGTTCTCGCGACCCCCAGCCAAGGAGCCGTCCCCCGCGGCCGGCCCAGCGGAAGCCGAGCGCAAACTCCTGGAAGCTGAGGCGCAGTCGCGGTCGGCTTCCAGCCTCCGGAGCCGGCCTCGGCTTCGGCCGGCAGCTCGCGCAGCTCCGCCCACAGGGCGCTGAACTTCTTGCGTTCCAGCTTCCCTGAGCGGTTCGCAGGCGACGAAGACGGAGCGCAGGCCGACTAGCTCCTCCAGGTCCCCGTCCGCCTCCGTCCCGCCTGGTGGGGCAAACCGAAAGGGCTCCGCGGCGCGACGGGACACGCGGTCCGCTCCGGCTGTGGCGACAGCGGGGAGGCCGGAGCCACCTACTGCCCCCGGGAGCCGCGGCAAGTCGGGCTGGTTTGGCCACTGGCGGGAACCTCCAGGCGGGGCGAGGCGCCTGGGTGGGTCGGTTCGGCGCGCTCCGACGCGGCTTCGCGTTCTGCCAGCTCTGGAGCGGTGCCAGCGCGCCCCTGATCCCGCGCAAAAATGCCAGCCCGCGACTGAGACCCCGGCGCGTCCTCACGCGCCTTCACGGCGGGGCCTGGCTCTGTGCCCAGCCTGGGAGGAGGAGCGCCCAGCTCCGGTTCCCACGCCTCCGGGATCCCGGCTGTGCTTCCCGTGCAGAGCTCTGGACCCTGAGTTTGGGGCTCTTGGAGTTGGGGGGGCCCGGCCGGAGCTGAGAGTGAGGCAGTAGGCTCTTTGGCGTAAACAGTGGTTACTCGGGTCAGTCAAGAGCTGGCAGGAGCGTAGAGAGCTAACTGGACAGAAAGGGGAAAGGAAAGTAGGGGCAGAATTCCAAATTGGTTAACGTTATGTGTATTTTATTCTTTTCTGATTCCGGAAAATTGGTAAACTTCTGTATATACAAGATTTACCAGAAGACCCCCATTCTCTGATTTTACTGGCTTTCTTTAATGCATGTCCGTCCAACATTAAGATCCAACTAGTTAATGCACATTAGGAATCACATAGATCTTCCAGATCCTCAAATCCAAATAATTTTCCACAGTTCTTGTCTCCAAAACCTGAGAAAATTAATAACCAAAGTCCTTGACAGGCAGCAATAGTTAAACAAGGACTGAGGTAGCTTTTAAACAAATCTTATGGAAATTGTATGTGCAGATGTATGTTACCCTTTGATCTTAATTTCAACAGTGCTATTATTGTTTCTTTAATACTGGCTGCTTAATGGGTATAAGATCTTTAAAATTCATCCATTCTTATCTTTTTTTTTTTTAAATCTCGTCTTATTTTCAAGAGACCCTCACTTTGTCCTATGACTTATGTATATGTTCCCTTTGGTGATTCTCATAGCTTGTGAAAATGCATTTGGGTTATTTTTATCACATCAGTTCCCTCCACTTTTTAGACTTTTTTATTTATTTCCATTTCTTTTAGTAATGACTCTGTATTCCATTTATTCTCATTCTGAATTCTCTCTATTGCTTATTACTTTGATTGTTTTCAGTGTCATAAAAATAGACAATTTGACTGACACATTTCTTCAAGCTGATGTTCTGAAACAGAAAGCTAAATGCTAAACATCCGAAGAACTGTTTCTTCTTGAATAGTACAATAAATAAAGTCAACACTCACAGCATCCGTCAAGCTGTAAATGCCACTGATATTCGCCATCCGTAAATTTAACTAGTGAATTATGAGAGGCATTCTATTAAGAAGCCCTGGTCTTAGCAATCTAATTGCTAAGTGAATATAGTTCTGTACAAGTAGATAGCTAATACATTGGAATGAATTTTATTATTAGTGCAATAAAAATTGTTATTGATTTTGTGTTTATGTGCTTTCCTGTTTATTCTAAAGACTGATTTTTCCATATAAAGTAAAAAGTGGCCTCGGTAATGCCACTTATTACCTCGGTAATGCCTTTAAAGCTTTTCAGATATACTTATTAAACTGAATCTTTGAAATATTATTAGCATTCTGTTAGCAATTAATAAATATCTGTATTTTTCAAAATAGATAAGTTAATATTTTTAACTGCTTTGCCAGAAATGCTTTCTTGAAGACTGCTCTTGCAACTTCCTTCCTTAACTCACACTGACCTTTGCACTCAATTCTAAATTCTTATATTCTTTGACCTGCTTTGTCCTTTCAATAAGCCCCTTCACTGAGGAGTCATCAAGAAATATGGATTATTCCAAACGTCTGTGTACACACCTTGTCATTTCCACTGATTTTAATCTACTCCAGTTATCACAACAGTTATCATAACAACACAACAAACACCTAGTGATTTAAAATAGCAGCCATTTTATTTGCATAATCTCACTGCCATCAACTTGGGCAGGGCTCAGGTAGGTGGTTTTTCTGCTGGCTTGCCTGGGATCATATAGTCATGGTAGCTTTACTGTGGCTGCGTGGTCTTAACAGTGCCTCACCCATACGTCTGGAAGTTGGTGCTGGCTGTTAGCTGGACATGTGTCTTCAGGAGGCTCACACCAGCTTTGTCACATGGTGGCAGTGTTCCAAGAGGTTTAGGACCAATGCACAAATGCTTTTCAAGCCTCAGCTTGTGTCATGTTTGTTGCTATTCCATGGATCAAAGGAAGTCACATGGCCAAGCTCTAAGTCAATGGAGGAGGGGATTATACAAGGTCATGAATACAGATGTACTTTATTGGAGGCCCTTACTATAATAATATACCATACTTAGCCTCTAACACATTCTCTCAGGCTCCTGTCCTACCAACCTCCTGTTCGTTCTACACAACCACAGCTGGACAGTCCTTCTTAAACACCAATTATCCTGTCATTTTGGAGCTTAGTGTTTCTCAATCAGTGGTAATTTTGTTCCCCGGGAGACATTTGGCAATATCTGGAGACATTTTTGGTTGTCACAATTTGAAAAGGGGGAGATGCTAGTATCTAGTAGGTAGAGGCCAGAGATGCTGCTAAACATCCTATGATGCACAGGCCCAGCCACCCATAACAAAACAATTATCTGGTCAAAAATGTCAGTAGTCCTGAGGTTGAGAAAGCCTGCACCCGAGCTCATCAACCCCTAGAGGTGTCCCAGTAAAAAGAGAACCAAGGGTAAAAGCTCTTCATCTGGGCATCCAAAATCCTCTACAATCTGGTCCCACCTTATACCATATATACAAACGTTTCTGCTTTAGTCTCCATCAGGGCTCCTCCTGTCCCCCAAATATGCCGCACTTGATTACATGACTAACTTGATAGCTCCTTATTGTCATGACAAAATGTAAATACTAAACATCCTTTAGCTTTTTTCACTTCTCCCTAACCAAACCATTTCCCAGCCTTAGGGGAAGAGTTGGATCCTGCTTTTGCTACCAAAGTTTCCACAATTTCATTACGACCTGTCGCTTACAAGGACATTGCTTAGCATGTACTATGTCAGCTCAGGCCACAGGAATGC
>NW_006783413.1:39430-40102 GCF_000442215.2 Lipotes vexillifer
GGAATGCCTTTTTCTTTTCTTTTTTAGTCTTTTTCACAGTTTTATTTTTCACGTTAAAACTCTGATTCATCTGGAATTTATTTTGGGTCAGGTGTGAGTTGTAGATTCAACTTTTATTTTTTTCTGAATTTCTGCCTAGTTGTCTCAACACCATTTATACAACAATCTCTTCGCCATGGATTTAACTACCACCTTTAGCATATACTAAATTCCTGTACGTATTTGAGTTTATTTCTGGACTTTGTAGTCTGTTCTATTGAGGAATCACTCACATTTTGAAAGGACTCTTCGGCTCATAAACAGATTCTTAAAGGAGTCCTATTGGGTTGCTTTTCGTATTTTTAAGTGTTTAAAGTACCTCACAAGGTACTAAGGAATGCTTTTGAATATCCCGAGAAACATACTCAGGGGAAGGCAAAGATTACATAATCTATCTTTACTCCTTTGAAAAATTAGACGAAAGAGGAGAAAAAAGAAATAGGAGGCATTTATTTTCTATTTTAGCATCCAGAAACAGCTAAAGGCAGTGCACAACTATTTCCTTGGCATGAAATATTCTCCACAGTAACTCAAGTCTAAGGGTGTGGCATTGTCTGCAGTTTGTGAAAGGGTCCTATGGAATACATGGGCTACCTAGAAGTCACTGCAATGCCCTGACACAAGTCCTGCTGA
>NW_006783413.1:40112-49754 GCF_000442215.2 Lipotes vexillifer
TCAACACATCTGACGTTGCTATAGTACACTGTAGTACATATAAAACCAGAGTGTATACAATTAAATATTTGTGAGTTATAAGAGAGAAAATATTCCTTTCAGAGTTATCCAACTTATTCTTGTCTCATAATACATTGAGTGACTGAAGAAAAGTAGATTGCAATGTACCATAGTAATCTCAGGTAAAAATTTAAATGCATTACAAGCAAGCAAGAAAGTACAAACACTTAAAATTCTGTACTTTTTAACTTTATCATTATTTAGAGGGGTGGAGAGGGCAGAGATGTTTGGCATGCAAAATGCATTATTTTTGTATGAGATGTCAAAATTTCATGTGCAGTTACCTCTTGCTTACCTATCTCCATCTAAATTTTAAAATAATTTATATCTACAGCTGGCAGAACTTAAAGTGATGTCTGTATTATTGATCAATCTATGACTCAAAATACTGAATAAAGTAAGGTTACTTCAAAAAATCTTGTATCTTATTTTAATTGGGAAAATTTCTGGGCATATTTAACTAAGTATATTTTCAAAGTCTTTGTTGCTAGAAATGCTATTTTCCTGAAAACATTAGCAGGTAAGGGCAGATGTGTTGTGAAATACTTTGACTCTTTCGTAAGCTTTTATTTTGCACAGGTCAGAAGTGATGGTACAGCTGGTAGCTTCGGTGCCTCTAAAAATTCTTCAAACCCAATAAAAACATAATAATTCAACTTACAGGAGAAGAATTAAAGTCATCACAAGGGAATGGTGATAGGATAAAGGAAGAATGCACAAATTTTATTAATGGTAACTTATTTAACATTTTTTAAAATAAGAAAATACCAACCGACCAGAACCTTGTGCAATTTTGTCTGGTTGTTAAATTTTTCGGTTCCTCAGCAATTTAGAAGGATCCTATGATAAATTCTGCTTAGAATGTATTAATTTTCCCTTTAATGAAGAATTGCCAAGCCTCCTTTTAGAAGGCAAAAAGGACAAAGGTTTCATGATGTTTCCCATCTTATTTCCCTGCCAGTGATTTCAGCTTATGTTTACTGTTAAACTGAGGGACTCAGTTTGACCTCGGTTCCATTTCTGCTCTTTCTCTAGTTGGTTTCTGATCAAATTTTTTTTTTAGTATAATTGTGAATTGCTCAGCTGTATGTATGTGTGTGTGTGTGTGTGTGTGTGTGTGTGTGTGTGTGTTTAACCATAAAAAGTCCCAAAGCCTTATTGACAGTAGGCAGGATTTATAAATAATTATAAACAGCTATTAGGCAGCTATGTTCATTTTAATATCGGTAATATTGGAATGATAATTATGTCAATATTTCCTTGTTAGCAAGTTACTAATTATTTTAGAGCTGCTCAGGACACACTCAACTTTTTCCGAAACTTGTATTCTAACAGTAGGCAGATCAAGTTCTAAGACCACAATGAATTTTTTCCTAGGGAAGCCTACGAATTTTATCTCAAATACTCAAAAATTACTTTTAGCTCTCAGGAATGCAGTGTGTGCATTGTTAGATCAGAGATACATTTATATTCATGCAAAATAATGGAGAAATATACATTTCTATGTGACATGAAAGTTGTTCCCAATTCTATATAAGATGTTAAAACATTAATCCCTTTTTTTAGACCAAAAAAGATTAAAGCTCCTATTTCCAGAAGTACAAAATGAGACAAAAGATCAGTCAGAAAGAGATCTATAAAATTCTAAAACCATTCCTATTCCTCTGGAAAGCATTATATAATTCAGAATTCAAAGGATGAGATATTCAAATAAGGCTCTTTTCACCAATACCCAAGAGCCTCAGCTTAGCAATGAACTAAGATACTCATTCTTTACTAATGTAGTAATTAGAAATACAGAATCAGAATTTCTAATGTTGTTACATGTATTCCTTAATTTGTAAGTCTTTAATGTTATAGAAGATGAGTGAATAAAATGAAAAGTTAGCTTTATAAAAAGAAAAAGAGGTCACATTTGCACCGTACAATGAGATAGAATTCTTGCCTACCAACACATTTGTTGAGAATGCCATACCTTTAGAGATGATTTTTTTAAATAATGTAGGACTTCCCTGGTGGTGCAGTGGTTGGGAGTCCGCCTGCCAATGCAGGGGACACGGGTTCAAGCCCTGGTCCTGGAAGATCCCACATGCCGTGGAGCGGCTAAGCCCGTGTGCCACCACTACTGAAGCCTGTGTGCCCTAGAGCCCGTGCTCCACAATAAGAGAAGCTACTGCAATGAGAAGCCCGTGCACTGCAACGAAGAGTAGCCCCCACTCGCCACAACTAGAGAAAGCCCGTGCACAGCAATGAAGACCCAATGCAGCCAAAAATAAATAAATAAATAAATAAATAAATAAATAAATAAATAAATAAAATAATGTATATTTCATTGTCTTTTAAGCTCTCAATTCATGTCTTCCAGTAATAAACAAATTATTAGTTAATTTTTATAAGATATTTACAATTGGCAAAAGGGATTTCCAATATTCCAGACTATTCCAATACGTTTTTGGTTTGAAACCTAAAAAGTTCCAGGGCCCCATATACAAGTATTTGTTCTATGTATTCCCCTATTTGTTCTATGGATTCCCTCATTTCATGAAAGATTATTACACAAATCTTAGATTTCATTCAAAGAGCTTAGATTTCAGAGAGTAGACTAGGACTAATAAAATAATTCTTGAAATATGGAACACTTGAAATAGTAGCTTCAACTCTGGTGACTCCTGAAATCTTTTTATTTCCTTAGCTTGTATAATTCTCGTAAATGGTGTTTCAAGGACACAGCCCAAAATAACTGAAAGGTATTTCATTTAAGTTTTCCAAATATTTTTTCTGAACTTTTCTATGAATTCCAAAGTACATTTGAGATGTCATGAAAGCTTGGTTTCGTCTTTTTTTTTTTTGTCTTTTTTTCAGGGCCTAGGTACTTTTATTTGTTTGTTTACAAAATTTACTGAGCCCAACCCCATCCTAGCCACTGTGTTCCTCCAGGGCAGCAGCCGAGCCTACATGCCCCATATAACATGAGCAGCCCAGGAAGGAGGCAATTGGGAGCTAGGACCAAGGAAGGGGAAGCCACAGCGGTCTGCTATGAGTCACCTTGGTTTAGTCTTAAAGTTACCAGAAGTTATTTTCTGAGAAATATTTAATGATTGCTAGAACTCTGTTAATAAAATGGAAACAACCACAAGGATTTATAAAGCACAAACCAATGCACAGCTAATATCACGTTTCCTCTTCACTTCATAATGACATTTGGGACTGAAAGAGACACAAGTGGGCAAAATCAACATTCTCTTACCGTCGACAGTTTTTACAAAGTTTTTTAACCACATCCAGGGTGACATTCTTGCAGAAACTGAATTTCACACATTCCAAACTAATATGACAATAATTACCCAATGAGCAAACCCTGGAAAGAAAGAAGAGGACAAAAGCTTATTGGAATAGATTGTGAAATGCACTTTTTACAAAGTTTACAAAAATTCAACCCTCAAATTTACCTTGGCCCTGCATATCCACTAACCCCACCCCATTGCTCCTCACCTACTAGTACTGCCTTCCCAACCAGGCTGAGGCTACAAATGGACCTTCCAGAAACACACACAATGAACACACCTAATGCAATTTCCAGACCATAAAAATAAAGTAGAAAAGTAAACATGACAGGGGCAAAGATTTAAAGATGTCAGAGTTTCATTCTGAGATTCTGAGAAAAATGGTAAAAGTAGGTAAATCCAGATAATTGTTACAGTGTTATCATTTTGATGTGTATTTAATAATAATGAGGTAAAAGTAATCATTATCTTAACATCTGGCACCAGAATTACTCCCAAAAGGGAACCATCTTACTTTGGGATAATACCTTTATTAAAAAAAAAAAAAAAAAAAAAGATTTATTTATTTATTATTTATCTTTATTCATTTTTGGCTGCATCGGGTCTTAGTTGTGGCATGCGGGCTCTTCGTTGTGTTGTGCGGGCTTCTCTCTAGTTGTGGCGAGAGGGTTTTCTCTTCGTTGTGGTGCACAGGCTCTAGAGCCCATGGGCTCTGTAGTTTGTGGCATGCAGGCTCTAGTTGAGGTGCGCAAGCTCAGTAGTTGTGGCACACAGGCTTAGTTGCCCCATGGCATGTGGGATCGTAGTTCCCTGACCAGGGATCGAACCCGCATCCCCTGCATTGGAAGGCAGATTCTTAGCCACTGGACCACCAGGGAAGTCCCTGGGGTAATACCTTGATAGACTTGCAAGAGAAAAGAATCTACAGAATAACATGTAATAGTTCTGCCAATTTTCATAGACAAGGATGGATTTTTCTTCCTCCTGACAAGCGAATAAGGAAGACAGTGGAGAGAAGAGAGACGACAGGAAAATGGAGAGAGGCTGGAGCCTGCAAAGTGAGAGGCTACTGGGGAGCCAGTGGAAGAACTTGTGAAAGTGCTATAAGCCCTTCCTAGGGTACCTGAAACATTTCCACTGAAGTCTGTTTTGCTCACAAATGAACTAGAAGAAGAGGCTGAGGTAACACTGATCATGTGAAAGGGAGGAGGAGCCCAGGAGGCAAGAGAAGACAGGAGGGAACATGAGCACATAAATCCCACCCCATAATTTGTCAAAATTATGGGCATGGAATTTTGATAACCTTAAGCAAATGTTTACCTAGATCTCAGGAGTCAAAAAGCCTCCTTCAGGACAAGGGATCTCTATAACCTAAATCACAAGTTCTCAACGATGGCTCCTGGACCAGCAGCAGCATCACCTGGGAAATTGTTAGAAATTTGGGGGGCTTCACCCTGAACCAGTAAGTCAGAAATTCCAGGGGTCAGGCTCACCAATCTAACAAGTCTTCCAGGTGATCCTGATGCGCAAAAAATCTGAGAACCACTGACCTGAAAAATGATTCACAGCCTTGGCCATGTATTAGTTTCACCTGTGACATGATGATTAAAAATTACTGATGCCAGAGAATCATTCTCAAAGATTCTACCAACATAAACAAATTATACTTCAAAGAAACAAATTCTTGAAAATAAGTCTATAGGCAGAAACGCCAAAAATCTCTATTAGACATAGCTTCAGGATGGCGGAGGAGTAAGACGTAGAGATCACCTTCCTCCCCACAAATACATCAAGACTACATCTACATGAGGAACAGCTCCAATAGAACACCTACTGAATATTGGCGGAAGACCTCAGACTTCCCAAAAGGCAAGAAACTCCCCATGTACCTGGGTAGGGCAAAAGAAAAAAGAAAAAACAGAGACAAAAGAATAGGGACAGGACCTGCACCTCGGGGAGGGAGCTGTGAAGGAGGAAAAGTTCCCACACACTAGGAAGCCCCTTCACTGGTGGAGATAGCAGGTGGCGGGGTTGGGGGGGAGCTTCGGGGCCACAGAGGAGAGCGCAGCAACAGGGGTGCAGAGAGCAAAGCAGAGAGATTCCCACACAGAGGATCGGTGCCAACCAGCACTCACCAGCCTGAGAGGCTTGTCTGCTCACCCTCTGGGGTGGGTGGGGGCTGCGAGCTGAGGCTCGGGCTTCGGAGCTTAGATCCCAGCGAGAGGACTGGGGTTGGCGGCGTGAACACAGCCTGAAGGGGGCTAGTGCACCACAGCTAGCCAGGAGGGAGTCCGGGAAAAAGTCTGGAACTGCCTAACAGGCAAAAGACTATTGTTTCAGGGTGCACGAGGAGACAGGATTCAGGGCACCGCCTAAACAAGCTCCAGAGACAGGCATGAGCCACGGCTATCAGCGCGGACCTCAGAGACAGTCATGAAATGCTAAGGCTGCTGCTGCAGCCACCAAGAAGCCTGTATGCAAGCACAGGTCACTATCCATACCTCCCCTCCCAGGAGCCTGTGCACCCCGCCACTGCCATGGTCCCGTGATCCAGGGACAACTTTCCCGGGTGAACATACGTCGTACCTCAGGCTGTTACAACGTCACGCCGGCCTCTGCTGCCAGAGGCTCACCCCGCATTCTGTACCCCTCCCTCCCCCTCGGCCTGAGTGAGCCAGACCCCCCTAATCAGCTGCCCCTTTAACCCCGTCCTGTCTGGGCAGGGAACAGATACCCTCAGGCGACCTACACGCAGAGGCCGGGCCACATCCAAAGCTGAACCCCAGGAGCTGTGCGAGCAAAGAAGAGAAAGGGAAATCTCTCCCAGCAGCCTCAGGAGCAGCGGATTAAATCTCCACAATCAACCTGATGTACCCTGCATCTCTGGAATACCTGAATAGATAATGAATCATCCCAAAATTGAGGCAGTGGACTTTGGGAGCAACTGTAGACTTGGGGTTTGCTTTCTGCATCTAATTTGTTTCTGGTTTTATGCCTAACTTAATTTAGTACTTAGAGCTTATTATCACTGGTAGATTTGTTTATTGATTTGGTTGCTCTCTTCCTTTTAATTTTTTTTTTTTTCCTTTTTCTCCTTTTCCGAGTATGTATGTGTATGCTTCTTTGTGTGATTTTGTCTGCATCGCTTTGCTTTCACCATTTGTCCTAGGGTCTGTCTGTCCATTTTTGGTTTTGGAGTTTTCTTTACTATAGTTTTTAGCGCTTGTTGTCATTGGTAAATTCGTTTTTTGTTTTGGTTCCTCTTTCTTTCTTTTTTTTTATTACCTTTTTATTTTTCTATTTTTAATAATATATTTTTAATTTCTTATTTTAATAACTTTATTTTATTTTATTTTTCTTTCTTTTTCTTTCTTCTGAGCAGTGTGGCTGACACAGTCTTTGTGCTCCGGCCAGGTGTCAGGCCTGAGCCTCTGAGGTGGAAGAGCCAAGTTCAGGACATTGGGCCACCAGAGGCCTCCTGGCCCCATGTAATATCAAATGGCAAAAACTCTCTCAGAGATCTCCATCTCAATGTGAAGACCCAGCTCCACTCAACAACTAGTAAGCTACTGTGTTGGACACCCTATGGCAAGCAACTAGCAAGACAGGAACACAACCCCACCCATTAGCAGAGAGGCTGCCTAAAATCATAATAAGTTCAAAGACACCCAAAACACAACACCAGATGCAGTCATGCCCACCAAAAAGACAAGATCCAGCCTCATCCACCAGAACACAGGCACCAGTGCCCTCCACCAGGAAGCATACACAACCCACTGAACCAAACTTACCCACTGGGGGCAGACAACAAAAACAATGGGAACTGCAAACCTGCAGCCTGCGAAAAGGAGACCCCAAACACAGTGAGTTAAGCAAAATGAGAAGACAGAGAAAAACACAGCAGATGAAGGAGCAAGGTAAAAACCCACCAGACCAAACAAATGAAGAGGAAATAGGCAGTCCACCTAGAAAAGAATTCAGAGTAATGATAGTAAAGATGATCCAAAATCTTGGAAATAGAATGGAGGAAAAACAAGAAATGTTTAACAATGACCTAGAAGAACTAAAGAGCAAACAAACAGTGATGAACAACACACTAAATGAAATAAAAAATTCTCTAGAAGGAATCAATAGCAGATTAACTGAGGCAGAAGAACGGATAAGTGACCTGGAAGATAAAATAGTGGAAATAACTACTGCAGACCAGGATAAAGAAAAAAGAATGAAGAGAATTGAGGACAGTCTCAGAGACCCCTGGGACAACATTAAACGCACCAACATTCGAATTACAGGGGTCCCAGAAGAAGAAAAAAAAGGGACTGAAAAAATATTTGCAGAGATTATACTTGAAAATTTCCCTAATATAGGAAAGGAAATAGTCAATCAAGTCCAGGAAGCACAGAGAGTCCCATACAGGATAAAACCAAGGAGAAACACGCCAAGACACATATTAATCAAACTATCAAAAATTAAATACAAAGAAAAAATATTAAAAGCAGCAAGGGAAAAGCAACAAATAACATACAAGGGAATTCCCATAACGTTAACAGCTGGCCTTTCAGCAGAAACTCTGCAAGCCAGAAGGGAGTGGCAGGAAATATTTAAAGTGATGAAAGAGAAAATCCTACAACCAAGATTACTCTACCCAGCAAGGATCTCATTCAGATTTGACAGGGAAATTAAAACCTTTACAGACAAGCAAAGACTAAGAGAATTCAGCACCACCAAACCAGCTTTACAACAAATGCTGGAGAAACTTCTCTAGGCCGGAAACACAAGAGAAGGAAAAGACTTACAATAAGAAACCGAAAACAATTAAGAAAATGGTAATAGGAATACACATATCGATAACTACCTTAAATGTAAATGGATTAAATGCTCCAACCAAAAGACATAGACTGGCTGATTGGATACAAAAACAAGATGCATATATATGCTGTCTACAAGAGGCCCACTTCAGACCTAGGGACACATACAGACTGAAAGTGAGGGGATGGAAAAAGATATTCCATGCAAACGGAAATCAAAAGAAAGCTGGAGTAGCAATTCTCATATCAGACAAAATAGACTTTAAAATTAAGACTATTACAAGAGACAGAGAAGGACACTCCATAACAATCAAGGGATCGATCCAAGAAGAAGATATAACAATTGTAAATATTTATGCACCCAACATAGGAGCACCTCAATACATAAGGCAAATGCTAACAGTCATAAAAGGGGAAATCGACAGTAACATTATCATAGTAGGGGACTTTAACACCCCACTTTCACCAATGGAAAGATCATCCAAAATGAAAATAAATAAGGAAACAAAAGCTTTAAATGATACATTAAACAAGATGGACTTAACTGATATTTATAGGACATTCCATCCAAAAACAGCAGATTACACTTTGTTCTCAAGTGCACAAGGAACATTCTCCCGGACAGATCACATCTTGGGTCACAAATTAAGCCTTGGTAAATTTAAGAAAATTGAAATCATACCAGCTCTATGAGATTAGAAATCAATTACAGGGAAAAGAACGTAAAAATGACAAACACATGGAGGCTAAACAATACGTTACTAAATAACCAAGAGATCACTGAAGTAATCAAAGAGGAAATCAAAAAATCCCTAGAGACAAATTACAACGAAAACATGATGACCCAAAACCTATGGGATGCAGCAAAAGCAGTTCTAAGAGGGAAGTTTATAGCAATACAAGCCTATCTTAAGAAACAAGAAACATCTCAAATAAACAACCTAACCTTACACCGAAAGAAACTAAAAAGAAGAACAAACAAAACCCAAAGTTAGTAGATGGAAAGAAATCATAAAGATCAGAGTAGAAATAAATGAAATAGAAACAAAGAAAACAATAGCAAAGATCAACAAAACTAAAAGCTGGTTCTTTGAGAAGATAAACAAAATTGATAAACCTTTAGCCAGACTCATTAAGAAAAAGAGGGAGACGACTCAAATCAATAAAATTAGAAATGAAAAAGGAAAAGTTACAATGGACACTGCAGAAATCCAAAGCATTATAAGAGACTACTACAAGCAACTCTATGCCAATCAAGTGGACAACCTGGAAGAAATGGAGAAATTCTTAGAAAGGTGTAAACTTCCAAGACTGAACCAGGAAGAAACAGAAACTATGAACATACCAATCACAAGTAATGAAATTGAAACTGTGATTAAAAATCTTCCAACAGGGCTTCCCTGGTGGCGCAGTCTTTAAGAGTCCGCCTGCCAATGCAGGGGATGTGGGTTCGTGCCCTGGTCCGGGAAGATCCCACATGCCGCGGAGCG
>NW_006783413.1:50132-73476 GCF_000442215.2 Lipotes vexillifer
ATCTCAATAGATGCAGAAAAAGCTTTGACAAAATTCAACACCCGTTTATGATAAAAACTCTCCAGAAAGTGGGCATAGAGGGAACCTACCTCAACATAATAAAGGACGTATATGACAAACCCACAGCAAACATCATTCTCAATGGTGAAAAACTGAAAGCATTTCCTCTAAGATCAGGAAGAAGACAAGGATATCCACTCTCGCCACTATTATTCAACATAGTTTTGGAAGTCCTAGCCATGGCAATCAGAGAAGAAAAAGAAATAAAAGGAATCCAAATCGGAAAAGAAGAAGTAAAGCTGTCACTGTTTGCAGATGACATGATACTATACATAGAGAATCCTAAAGATGCCACCAGAAAACTACTAGAGCTAATCAATGAATATGGTAAAGTAGCAGGATACAAAATTAATGCACAGAAATCTCTTGCATTCCTATACGCTAACAACAAAAGATCAGAAAGAGAAATTAAGGAAACAATCCCATTTACCACTGCAACAAAAAAGATAAAATACCTAGGAATAAACCTATCTAAGGAGGTAAAAGACCTGTACTCAGAAAACTATAAGAAACTGATGAAAGAAATCAAAGATGACACAAACAGATGGAAAGATATACCATGTTCTTGCATTGGAGGAATCAATATTGTGAAAATGACTATACTACCCAAAGCAATCTACAGATTCAGTGCAATCCTTATCAAACTACCAGTGGCATTTTTTTACATAACTAGAACAAAAAGTCTTAAAATTCGTATGGAGACACAGAAGACCCCGAATAGCCAAAGCAAACTTGAGGGAAAAAAACATAGCTGGAGGAATTAGACTCCCTGACTTCAGACTATACTACAAAGCTATAGTAATCAAGACAACATGATACTGGCACAAAAACAGAAATATAGATCAATGGAACAGGATAGAAAGCCCAGGGATAAACCCATGCACATATGGTCAACTAATCTATGATCATCTGGAGAAGAGACAGCCTCTTCAATAAGTGGTGCTGGGAAAACTGGACAGCTACATGTAAAAGAATGAACACCATACACAAAAATAAACTTAAAATGGATTAGAGACCTAAATGTAAGACCGGACACTATAAAAGTCTTAGAGGAAAACATAGGAAGAACACTCTTTGACATAAACCACAACAAGATCTTTTTTGATCCACCTCCTAGAGAAATGGAAATAAAAACAAAAATAAACAATTGGGACCTAATGAAACTTAAAAGCTTTTGCAAAGCAAAGGAAAGTACAAACAAGATGAAAAGACAACCCTCAGAATGGGAGAAAATATTTGCAAATGAATCAACAGACAAAGGATTCATCTCCAATATACATAAACAGCTCATGCAGTTCAATATTAAAAAAACAACCCATTCTCCAACGAATACATACAGATGGCCAGGAAGCCCATGAAAAGCTGCTCAACATCACTAATTATTAGAGAAATGCAAATGAAAACTACAATGAGGTATCACCTCACACCAGTTAGAATGGGCATCATCAGAGAATCTACAAAGAACAAATGCTGGAGAGGGTGTGGCGGAAAGGGAACCCTCTTGTACTTTTGGTGGGAATGCAAACTGATACAGCCACTACAGAGAACAGTATGGAGTTTCCTTAAAAAACTAAAAATAGTTCCTTTAAAAAACATATATGACCCGGCAGTGCCACTCCTGGGCATATACCCAGAGAAAACCATAATTCAAAAAGACATATGCACCCCAATGTTCATTGCAGCACTATTTACAATAGCCAGGTCATGGAAGCAACCTAACTGCCCATCGACAGATGAATGGATAAAGATGGTGTGGTACATATATACAATGGAATATTACTCAGCCATAAAAAGGAACGAAATTGGGTCATTTGTAGAGACGTGGATGGATCTAGAGACTGTCATACAGAGTGAAGTAAGTCAGAAAGAGAAAAACAAATATCGTATATTAACGCATATATGTGGAACCTATAAACATGGTACAGATGAACTGGTTTGCAGGGCAGAAATAGAGACACAGATGTAGAGAACAAATGTATGGACACCAAGCAGGGAAAGTGGGGGGGGGGGCAGTGGTGGTGGTGGTGTGATGAATTGGGAGATTGGGATTGACATATAAACACTAATATGTATAAAATAGATAACTAATAAGAACCTGCTATATAAAAAATATTAATTAAAATTAAAAATTTTTTTTTAAAAAGGAATGAAATCTTGCCATTTGTGGCAACATGGATAGACCTAGAGGGTATGATGCTAAGTGAAATAAGTCAGATAGAGAAAGACAAATACTGTTTGATTTCACTTATATGTGGAATCTTAAAAACAAAGCAAATGAACAAATATAACAAAACAGCATCAGAGTTACAGATACAGAGAACAAACAGGTGGTTGCCAGAGGGGAGGGAGTGGGAGGAGGAAAGAAATAGGTAAGGGAGATTAAGAGGTACAAACTTCCAATGGCAAAATAAATGAGAATAGTGTGGGGAATACAGTAAATTATTTTTTTGAAAAATAAAACTTAACAGAGTAGGCAAATTAGGAAGTAGCTATTCTTTTTACAGATAATTCCAGGCAAAGTTCCTAAATATAACAAGCTCTTACTACACATTCAAGATGGTATTTGATTCACAAAATTTCAATTGACACATAATTTACTGTGGTATAGCCTTCATAGCCTGGTCTCAACCCAGTCATTAAGTTAACATAAATGTACAGAGCACCGACCACATGCAAGGAACTGTGTTTTGCATCATGATCAATACCTAGAGCCCCAAACACCTTTTGGGGCTGGGCTCCAAATCTGTACTCTTGCATGTCTGTTTTTGTGACAGAATCTACAGAAGCCCCATTTGAATATATGTATCAGAGAATCACGGAAGTGCTTATCCCATATTGTGCCTAGATTAACTAAGGAACCTCAAATATGATCGTAATACAACACTTATTATACTAGGCTCAAATAATTTAAGCAATAGGCTCTGCCCTTATATGGCATCCCTCTTCTTATTCAGGATATCAAGTAATCTAACATGGCACACGTAATGCTAATTTAGGAGCTCTTCACGGATTAGAAGTAAGTGCCTAGAAATTGAGTAAGATTAAGCTATTGTTGCTGTGTGAGTTTGCTGTTTTGAGTGAAAAGAGACTAAGAATGAGAGTTTATTTCTTTCCAGAATTTTGAGTTTGTGCTAGACTTCCCCAAATATATCTAAATACATCCCAAAGCAAGTTAAGAGTGGACTGTCAACTTTTAAAGGAGAATTCCTTTCAAGGACATGACATTTTGATTAAAAAGAAGAAATGAAGTATTGTTCTTCTCTCATTACTTCATTCAGAGCAGAGTGTTCAAAGCAAGAACACTTCAGAGCCCAAGGTGAACCTGGTAAAAGAGAAAACTGAGAACATAAAATGTTTAATTCAACTGCTTATGTCAGAATATCCTTTCACTGGCTTCCAATCAACCAGTATCAAAAAGCATGATAACAGTCTGTTCTCAGCCAGAAGCACTGTCCACTCCAAATTCACAGAATTGCAATCAACATTCAGTCTGTGAAAATCAGCCTGTTCCACTGTCATATCACCTTTTGGCTAATCATATCTGAGGGAGAAGTCAGACTCCCTTCTCCTTCCACATAGACGGAAGCCAAGGGGGATGCAGTGGGGGAAAAACAGCAAGCTTGGGTCCAGGCTTACTAGCTTTGTGAACTGTATCATTTCTCTTTCAAGTTCCAGAGCCTCAATGACTCTATCTGTAAACTGGAGACAATGCTACTTCTCACAAGTAGCATTGGGAAGATGGGAAGCTGATGAAATAACGTGTGTAACAAGTGCCTTGTATGGTTCCTAGAACATGGAAGGGGCTCCGTAAATAATAACTATTATCATTATCTCTCATTTGTTCAATAGTTTTCTTGAATTATTGTAAATTTTAGCTCAGAAAAGTGGCAAAGGATCCAGTTAATGGGCTGACTTTTAGATCTATTACCTATTCCTTAACTAAATAGCAATGTTTCCTCAGGGAAACAGTTTCAAATATTTCTTCTTTTGAGTAGAAGAAAGAATCCAATGTCCAAACCCTTTTTATCACACAGGTACTCTGGGATTCTTTCCCTCCTAAAATGCACACTTCAGAGCATTACTTCATGGTGGAAAGTCTGCATTTTAATGTTTAATGAGAAGTGAACATATGGCGCTGATAACATGAAATGAATTGTTAAATTTAATCAACAGATGAACAAAATTCACTAAGCATGGTATCCTCAGTAAATCCAAGCCTGTTGATCCTCCTATGTTATATGAAGCTGCTGCAAACACTGATTAGCAGATACTTAACCATTGCTCCTAGGGGAGGTACTGGGGTTAGGTTTCTGCAAGTGTTTGAACATAACATTTTTGTCAAATGAGCAAAACATAACCTTGTTTTTTGTGTGCTTTTGTTTAAAGACACCTTATTTAATATATATATTATTGGTTCGTTAACACTGGACTCATGGACAACAGCAATATAACTCATGCCAGAACGAAGTTAATTTGACACATATTTTCTCTATAAGGCACGTCACAGCCTTCTTGCCCTCAGGAATACTACCCAGCACTTCAGTACTATGTTTGGGGGCCATTTTAAACAGCAAGATCACTAATAAAGAGCACAGAAAATGTGAAAAACATGGCACTAAATGGACCAAGAAAAGGACACTTCTTTACAGTATGAGAGCTGAAACAAGAAGGCAAAGCCTCGCCCCTGCTGGATCTCAGCTGAGAACATACACCTTGGGCTACTCAAATTTGTCCCTGCGCTGCACATGTCCACAAATGGCCAGGAAAGCATCATGAGTATTGATTTTGGGGTTAAAAATAAATTTCATCAAGTAGGCAAGTTCTTAAATACGGAATCCATGAATAATAAGGATCAACAATATCAATACATTAAAATCAGCAACAGCATATGTGGTCAAAGGCAGCTTACAGAAGCAGCACTACCTTAGTATGTGCTAGTGATACCTAAATTACAGGATAGCCATGATCCATGGCAGTGGAGATTTATCAAAAAATTTTCACATTTCTTACAAATTGATAGTACACAAGAATATGGAACCACCCCTCACCCTCAACTTACAGGACATGAAAAATCTGATTGTTTTAAAGCATTAAGGATTGCAGGTATTAGTGTCTGTTCCAGCAGCAGGTACTGTTGGTGTATTTTTCACACATATTTATGTGACTTGAGTTACTACTTGCATGAGTTTTAGGAGCGTCCTCCTTTCAGGTCACAATAAGGGCACAGGGAAGATAGTAAGTAATAACTCTGTCTACCTGCTACAAGACTGCAAGTCCATGAGTTGGTTCTGAAGGAATCAGGAAACTCACACCAGCCCCTCTTCTTGCATGACTTTCAGTTGAATGATTACCTAAGGCAGCATCTTTCCAAATGTGGTTCCTGAACCAGCAGTAACTTGTTAGAAATACAAATACCTGGGGCCCACCCCAGATCCTCTGAGGGTGGAGCCCAGCCATCTGTGGTTTAACAAGCCCCCCCAGGTGATTCTCATGCCTTTAGTTTGCAAATCACTGACCTCAGGAATCTTCCTAATCACACCCAGGTCACTTTAGTAGTTAGCACAGGCATATGAGCCCTGAGTCCATGATTATATCTTGGATAAGTGAATTCATTACTGAATAATGACGTTTTAATCATATATTTCCCAGAACCAGTACAAAATAATAAAATACCTCTTTAAACTGACAGCATACTTTTAGGACATTATTTCAAAATCAATTCGTATTAAAATGAATGAGTTATTGTGAAGTGTTTTAACACATGAACTATTTATTGCCCCATCCATCTATATAGGTTAATCTGAGTTAAGGAGTTTTGGGTTTTTTTAAGGCAATAGGAAAGTGAGTATTCAGGTGTGGGGTGTGTATGTAAGCAAAAGTCAGGCAAAACCTGGGACTTCCCTGGCGGTCCAGGGGTGAAGGCTTCACCTTTCAATGCAGTGGGTGCAGGCTTGATCCGTAGTTGGGGAGCTAAGATCCTACATGCCTCATGGCCAAAAAACGAAAACATAAAATAGGACCAATATTGTAACAAATTCAATAAGGACTTTAAAAGTGGCCCACGTCAAAAAAAAATCTTAAAAAAAAAGAAAGACAAAACCTAACATATTGGGGGGGGGTGGGATGAATTGGGAGATTGGGAATGACATATATACACTAATATGTATAAAATAGATAACTAATAAGAACCGGCTGTATAAAAAAATCTAACGTATTATACAGTGCAGGTATTATAATGAAATATGACATAAACTATTATAAGAACTTTTTCATAAGGAAATAATTAAGTTCCCAGTTATTTAAATAAATATTTATCATATTGACTGTGCTACAGCCAAGTAACTCATAGTCCACTAGAACTTGTTATTGTGAGATATGATCTATATTAAATACAAGTCAGATTTTACCAAAAATTATCAGAATAGTAAAATAATGTGTATCTTAGTATCAAAAGGCCTTCACCTTTTTGCAGCCTATGTTCTTAGGACAAGTCCTTTACCTCTCTGAAGCTCAGTTTCCTCATATGTAAAATGAGGATGTTGGATTTAGAAGGGTCTATGGTGTCTGATCTAAAATTCTACCTGAGGGCTTCCCTGGTGGCGCAGGGGTTGAGAGTCCGCCTGCCGATGCAGGGGACACGGGTTCGTGCCCTGGTCCGGGAAGATCCCACATGCGGCGGAGCGGCTAGGCCCGTGAGCCATGGCCGCTGAGCCTGCGCATCCGGAGCCTGTGCTCTGCAACGGGAGAGGCCACAACAGTGAGAGGCACACGTACCGCAAAAAAAATAAAATAAAATAAAATAAAATAAAATTCTACCTGAGATGGAAACTGAGCTGGAAATGTAAGAGTTAGTTTGAAAACTAGAGTCTCAGAGAAGAGGAAACACTTGAGGTAGAGTCAGGTACTGAGAGCCTCAGATATAGCCCTTCACTGTAGACCAGTGCAAGACTGGATGGGATATGCAGGACCAGCAGAAATGGTGGCCTAAGGGAAGAAATATTGGGGAGGCATCAACAACAGGGTGTGAGGGAACACTGCCTTCCTATAGTCCTAGGGGAATGTATTTGAGATGATATTGATACCTAAGAAAAAATATAATTCCCCCTGGAATTGAGCCCACCTTGGGAAGCCAGCAAGATAACTGAATGATTGTCTATTGCCATTCAATTATGATTTC
Organism: Lipotes vexillifer; assembly: GCF_000442215.2. Classification (NCBI taxonomy): domain Eukaryota; kingdom Metazoa; phylum Chordata; class Mammalia; order Artiodactyla; family Lipotidae; genus Lipotes; species Lipotes vexillifer. The sequence goes on from NW_006783413.1 coordinate 57,370, forward strand.
TTTCACATGTTGTTGACCTCATTGCCTGTCCCCTATTGCTTTTAGAGTTTGATCTCCAACCCAATTACCTGACCCAGGACTGTCACCTGCTTCCAACTAAGCTTGTCAGATCTTCCAGCAACAAGCCTTGATATTAAGCCCCAGAGATTTTACTCAGCCTGAACCATTTTGTTTTAAAGTGCAGGTTTTATTATTATCCAGGTGTGCCCAGGCCAGATCAGGAGATGACTGCCATTGAAAAGAGAGTTTGCATTACTCACAGTTCCCAAGAGGAAGCAGCATGCCACACCACACTGGGCCACATGGGCAAGTACCAGTGTCAGGAGGCAAAGGAATGAGGGAAAAATGTGGGCAAGAGCCTTTGTTGTGGTCTTCATTGGAAAGAATGGTGAGACAGAGCAAGCAGGTTTAGGATTGGCTGGATTGAATAATTTTGGTGGATTCTAGGGCATAGGGACTGCCTCTAGTTGTCAGGTACATGGCCTGGGGGAGATTACGACTGGCAGATAGTGGCCTGGAGTGTAAGAGCTAGGTAAAGGAGGTGGTTGGGGAACGTGGGCATTGGACTGGTTGGTTTGCTTATGAAAGGCGCACTTGCAAGTGAGTCCTTTACTATGCCTAAGAATTAGAGCCCTGGGAAAGGCAGTCTCTCCAGGGTCAGCAAAGCCCCAGATGTCAAAACATCAGAATAAAAGGATATGTTTAATACACATCTCCAAAGGCCACTTCCCTCTGTCTATGCTCACACTCTTTAGTTGGTCCACAGGTATCACAAGACCAAAAGAAGGGAGCCTCTGCCCAGAGCAGTTGAAGTCAAATACCCAAGGGATAGCTTTTACTTGGTATGGTCACATCTGCACCAGAGTATAAGACTGACTGAAATATTTATGAGACCCAGGTTGGAAACCCACTGCCCCTGAGAATGTCATTTAACCACTCAAAACCTCTGGTTTTTTGTGATCTGCTCGAAAGTGATGATAATATTGATCAAATTTTTGTGATAACCTAATGAAATAAGGCAGGCTGGAACTATAAAGCACTATGTAATTTTTAGCATTTATAGTTATTTTAACAGCATAAAAATAGATTGACAGAGGTGAATACTAAAGTGTTTATGGGTGAAATAATACATGTGTGATCTGCTTCAAATTATCCCAGCAAACAAACAGAAAAGAGGGAGGAGATTGATAACAGAAGATTGAAAAAAAAACCTGGTAATTACTGAAGCTCAGTGAGGTACATGGGAATTCATTATACAGTTCTTCTTTTGTGTATTCATGAATATTTTCATAATAAAAAAATTTAAGAGACAGGGAAAAGAAGTATTAGCAATCATTGGAGGAGGACTGCTATTATATTCAAACCCAAACTCTATTGTACAGTATTTTGCTATCATGAATCAAAAGCTCATCCTCTTTCCACAGACTCCTGGATTACTAAGGTTACTTGATCTTTTTTCAATGGTTCCAAATATCTCCAGGCTAAAATTGACTTAGTTTAATCAAATTCTTGTTATAATCCATTTGTGTTAAGCAATGGAATTCCTAATGGTAAAACTATAATCAACATGTTATGACTGTTTCATGATGAGAGGTCCTATCCAATTAGGGAATTTACCTATCAAAGGCCCTTCACTCTCAAGAGAGCTTCACTGAATAGTGATGGGGATTGCTTAATTAGTGAGGTTAAAACATCCTTCAGAAACAAGGTCAAGATGACATTTCTATCTGTGCCAAGTTGATGAAAGAATCCTCCAAATACAGCACTCAGAAATTTTGGTGTGAAAATTCCTGTAAGACTTATCAACAGAAGGAAAAGGAAAATACATTGATCTTAATGGTATCAATGGATTTTTCTTTAGGCACATTCTAGGTATTAGATTTACATAAATATTTCCATAAAGTTTCCATAAAGTGACCAACTTTTTGCTTGAGAAAACTCTTCCTCCAAATTCATTGTTCCTTTTTAAAGAAATAAGAATCCATTAAAAAAAAAAACTGTGAACCATAACTCTATAACTATAAAACAACAGAGGAAATTTAAAAAAGAAGCAATTCTCTGAGAGTCTTCTTTTCACGATATCTGTAAAACCTCTTAAAGAGATTGTAAGAAACACTGAGTTAGTCTATGAGATAGGAGATGAACAATATAAAAGACCCTTTAATCAAAATGCTGTATGCAATGACAGAGCACTTGATAATCAGTATGTCTGCTCAAGGAAAGGAGAGAGAATGCATCTACACAAATATATCCGGTGATATCAGACCATTCAAACTACAAAGAATTATTTCCTTTTTCTTCCCATAAAAAGAAAATCTCAATGACAAATCCCAAAAAATTCTTTGCTTCATCTGACTAAACAATTCTGCATTTCCCAATGATTCGGTTCTTGGTAGACAGCATCAACTGTCAAACCCCTCATTTAATTTTGTATACTTTAATATAGTTTTGTATACTTTAATACAGTTACAAAGATATAAAATGTCAGCTCTCTAAAAACATTTAACTGCCCAAACTAGTATCAGGATATCCAGAACATGTAAAATAAAATAAGTCACATTATTTAAGACTTGCCCACTACCAAGGCTAGTCTGCCTTGGGCAAAAGACCTCTTTACAGCCTTCCTACACTTTCAAACTTCACTTGAGTGCCAAGTGTAAACAACAGTTCAGCTAAGAGGAAGAAACGAAAGCCTCACATTTATTCAATGTCTGTTTTATTCCAGGTAAATGGGTATCATAACTTTCATTGTTAACAGGGAGGAAAATGGGTTTCAGGAGCTGTTGTACAGCTTACTCAAGTTTGAGCAACTGTAAGATGCTAAGTTTCAACACTTCATGCCCTTTCTACCTCTTTTTGCTACTTCCAAGGCCAAAACTGAGCTTCACACTACCAGCTAACTGTTCACAATATCTGCCACTTCCACCCAATCTCAAAGAGTCACAAAGCTAAATGAGAGAATACAGACTCCTGCACTGAGGAAAGGCTGTATAAAAAAATCTAACGTATTATACAGTGCAGGTATTATAATGAAATATGACATAAACTATTATAAGAACTTTTTCATAAGGAAATAATTAAGTTCCCAGTTATTTAAATAAATATTTATCATATTGACTGTGCTACAGCCAAGTAACTCATAGTCCACTAGAACTTGTTATTGTGAGATATGATCTATATTAAATACAAGTCAGATTTTACCAAAAATTATCAGAATAGTAAAATAATGTGTATCTTAGTATCAAAAGGCCTTCACCTTTTTGCAGCCTATGTTCTTAGGACAAGTCCTTTACCTCTCTGAAGCTCAGTTTCCTCATATGTAAAATGAGGATGTTGGATTTAGAAGGGTCTATGGTGTCTGATCTAAAATTCTACCTGAGGGCTTCCCTGGTGGCGCAGGGGTTGAGAGTCCGCCTGCCGATGCAGGGGACACGGGTTCGTGCCCTGGTCCGGGAAGATCCCACATGCGGCGGAGCGGCTAGGCCCGTGAGCCATGGCCGCTGAGCCTGCGCATCCGGAGCCTGTGCTCTGCAACGGGAGAGGCCACAACAGTGAGAGGCACACGTACCGCAAAAAAAATAAAATAAAATAAAATAAAATAAAATTCTACCTGAGATGGAAACTGAGCTGGAAATGTAAGAGTTAGTTTGAAAACTAGAGTCTCAGAGAAGAGGAAACACTTGAGGTAGAGTCAGGTACTGAGAGCCTCAGATATAGCCCTTCACTGTAGACCAGTGCAAGACTGGATGGGATATGCAGGACCAGCAGAAATGGTGGCCTAAGGGAAGAAATATTGGGGAGGCATCAACAACAGGGTGTGAGGGAACACTGCCTTCCTATAGTCCTAGGGGAATGTATTTGAGATGATATTGATACCTAAGAAAAAATATAATTCCCCCTGGAATTGAGCCCACCTTGGGAAGCCAGCAAGATAACTGAATGATTGTCTATTGCCATTCAATTATGATTTCTTTCACATGTTGTTGACCTCATTGCCTGTCCCCTATTGCTTTTAGAGTTTGATCTCCAACCCAATTACCTGACCCAGGACTGTCACCTGCTTCCAACTAAGCTTGTCAGATCTTCCAGCAACAAGCCTTGATATTAAGCCCCAGAGATTTTACTCAGCCTGAACCATTTTGTTTTAAAGTGCAGGTTTTATTATTATCCAGGTGTGCCCAGGCCAGATCAGGAGATGACTGCCATTGAAAAGAGAGTTTGCATTACTCACAGTTCCCAAGAGGAAGCAGCATGCCACACCACACTGGGCCACATGGGCAAGTACCAGTGTCAGGAGGCAAAGGAATGAGGGAAAAATGTGGGCAAGAGCCTTTGTTGTGGTCTTCATTGGAAAGAATGGTGAGACAGAGCAAGCAGGTTTAGGATTGGCTGGATTGAATAATTTTGGTGGATTCTAGGGCATAGGGACTGCCTCTAGTTGTCAGGTACATGGCCTGGGGGAGATTACGACTGGCAGATAGTGGCCTGGAGTGTAAGAGCTAGGTAAAGGAGGTGGTTGGGGAACGTGGGCATTGGACTGGTTGGTTTGCTTATGAAAGGCGCACTTGCAAGTGAGTCCTTTACTATGCCTAAGAATTAGAGCCCTGGGAAAGGCAGTCTCTCCAGGGTCAGCAAAGCCCCAGATGTCAAAACATCAGAATAAAAGGATATGTTTAATACACATCTCCAAAGGCCACTTCCCTCTGTCTATGCTCACACTCTTTAGTTGGTCCACAGGTATCACAAGACCAAAAGAAGGGAGCCTCTGCCCAGAGCAGTTGAAGTCAAATACCCAAGGGATAGCTTTTACTTGGTATGGTCACATCTGCACCAGAGTATAAGACTGACTGAAATATTTATGAGACCCAGGTTGGAAACCCACTGCCCCTGAGAATGTCATTTAACCACTCAAAACCTCTGGTTTTTTGTGATCTGCTCGAAAGTGATGATAATATTGATCAAATTTTTGTGATAACCTAATGAAATAAGGCAGGCTGGAACTATAAAGCACTATGTAATTTTTAGCATTTATAGTTATTTTAACAGCATAAAAATAGATTGACAGAGGTGAATACTAAAGTGTTTATGGGTGAAATAATACATGTGTGATCTGCTTCAAATTATCCCAGCAAACAAACAGAAAAGAGGGAGGAGATTGATAACAGAAGATTGAAAAAAAAACCTGGTAATTACTGAAGCTCAGTGAGGTACATGGGAATTCATTATACAGTTCTTCTTTTGTGTATTCATGAATATTTTCATAATAAAAAAATTTAAGAGACAGGGAAAAGAAGTATTAGCAATCATTGGAGGAGGACTGCTATTATATTCAAACCCAAACTCTATTGTACAGTATTTTGCTATCATGAATCAAAAGCTCATCCTCTTTCCACAGACTCCTGGATTACTAAGGTTACTTGATCTTTTTTCAATGGTTCCAAATATCTCCAGGCTAAAATTGACTTAGTTTAATCAAATTCTTGTTATAATCCATTTGTGTTAAGCAATGGAATTCCTAATGGTAAAACTATAATCAACATGTTATGACTGTTTCATGATGAGAGGTCCTATCCAATTAGGGAATTTACCTATCAAAGGCCCTTCACTCTCAAGAGAGCTTCACTGAATAGTGATGGGGATTGCTTAATTAGTGAGGTTAAAACATCCTTCAGAAACAAGGTCAAGATGACATTTCTATCTGTGCCAAGTTGATGAAAGAATCCTCCAAATACAGCACTCAGAAATTTTGGTGTGAAAATTCCTGTAAGACTTATCAACAGAAGGAAAAGGAAAATACATTGATCTTAATGGTATCAATGGATTTTTCTTTAGGCACATTCTAGGTATTAGATTTACATAAATATTTCCATAAAGTTTCCATAAAGTGACCAACTTTTTGCTTGAGAAAACTCTTCCTCCAAATTCATTGTTCCTTTTTAAAGAAATAAGAATCCATTAAAAAAAAAAACTGTGAACCATAACTCTATAACTATAAAACAACAGAGGAAATTTAAAAAAGAAGCAATTCTCTGAGAGTCTTCTTTTCACGATATCTGTAAAACCTCTTAAAGAGATTGTAAGAAACACTGAGTTAGTCTATGAGATAGGAGATGAACAATATAAAAGACCCTTTAATCAAAATGCTGTATGCAATGACAGAGCACTTGATAATCAGTATGTCTGCTCAAGGAAAGGAGAGAGAATGCATCTACACAAATATATCCGGTGATATCAGACCATTCAAACTACAAAGAATTATTTCCTTTTTCTTCCCATAAAAAGAAAATCTCAATGACAAATCCCAAAAAATTCTTTGCTTCATCTGACTAAACAATTCTGCATTTCCCAATGATTCGGTTCTTGGTAGACAGCATCAACTGTCAAACCCCTCATTTAATTTTGTATACTTTAATATAGTTTTGTATACTTTAATACAGTTACAAAGATATAAAATGTCAGCTCTCTAAAAACATTTAACTGCCCAAACTAGTATCAGGATATCCAGAACATGTAAAATAAAATAAGTCACATTATTTAAGACTTGCCCACTACCAAGGCTAGTCTGCCTTGGGCAAAAGACCTCTTTACAGCCTTCCTACACTTTCAAACTTCACTTGAGTGCCAAGTGTAAACAACAGTTCAGCTAAGAGGAAGAAACGAAAGCCTCACATTTATTCAATGTCTGTTTTATTCCAGGTAAATGGGTATCATAACTTTCATTGTTAACAGGGAGGAAAATGGGTTTCAGGAGCTGTTGTACAGCTTACTCAAGTTTGAGCAACTGTAAGATGCTAAGTTTCAACACTTCATGCCCTTTCTACCTCTTTTTGCTACTTCCAAGGCCAAAACTGAGCTTCACACTACCAGCTAACTGTTCACAATATCTGCCACTTCCACCCAATCTCAAAGAGTCACAAAGCTAAATGAGAGAATACAGACTCCTGCACTGAGGAAAACTATGTTAAAAGTGAAAAAATAAAGAATGGAGGGAAGCCATTGTCAAGTCTAGAGAACAGCATGAAGACCCACCTGCTTTAAATTAGTTTCAACTTCACCCATTCAGAGTCACTGAAAACTGACAAGGGGAACACCTTGCCTCTCACTCCCCAAGCTTATTTTTGAAATCTTAACCCCCCTCAATGTGTTTTTTGTTTCCACTTGACAAACCAATTAGTCTAACAGAAATTATAAACCCAAAATAAAATTCTCTTTTCTCAGCCTTAATTGTGAACAAACCATAAGAGCAAAGCTTTGTTTTTATAAAAGTAAAATGCATGGCATTATATGGGATCATGTACTTGACTGAAAGTACCTTGGAAATTGTTCTAAAAGCTTTAAACATTATGGAAGTGTATGACTGCATTATTATAGAACCCAGCCAACTATGACAAGCAAGTATGGTGGTAGGATATAAAAGCTGAAACCAATCATAGCCAGGAATTTTGGTTATAACGTTGAATGCCCTGGCTGCAGGGTTGCAGCCTAGAAGAACACCACCCAAGGCCAAGTGACTGCAGAAATTGCAGCTGCTCAGCCCAACATCTTCTAAGAGAAGTCTTAGAAGCCCACTGCCCCTTCTTTTCAAAGGGATTAACTGAAAGCCCAGCTTGCATTTTCACCAGGAATACCCAAAGAACGCATCTCTGGCCATCCATTCTCTCTTCCCTTCTGCTTGGTACTTCTGGACCCTTGACCCAGCCCATCCCTACCCTACCCCATCTAAACCCATGAACTGAGCTCTATGGAAATACTGCTCCATACACCAAATCCTCTATGAATGTATCTGTTTCTTTGCTTAATCCCTCTACCTTGCCTTAAGGGAGATCCCTGCTGCAAACACTTTCCCAAACCCCTAACAAGTGGAGACTGTTCATTCTCTCACTGTCATGTAGCTCAAAATCAGGACAGGGAGTATTTGTCCTCTGTGCTCCCCATCATCACTTGCCAAAAATTATCACCTCCCCTCACATGATGCATGACAGCTTCTCCCCTTCCTCTTAGCTGTCAGTTACCACCCTTGCAGTTACACATCAATCACCACCCTTCATGAAGGACTTTAGTACACAATCACAGTCTTCCTCTTCACCCTAAGTCCTGCCAATATCCTGGGGGACTTCAGTAGCCAAGTCGATGACCCATCTAACACCTTAACCTTGGGTTCTTGACCCCATAACTTAGACCCTTGTCCTCTGCACCCCATCAGCCACCCAATCCATTAGTATGGCCTTGGACCTTTTCTTTCCAGCTTATAACTACTTTTCTACCTACTCCCATTGAGACCTTCTTCCACGTCATCAGAACCTCCAAATATCTGTCTTCTTTGCTTTCACTCCTAACATCAGCCTTCTAATTTCTTCATTTTATCCTTTTTTTCCCCAAGGCCAGATGTCCCATGTTTATTTACATGTGAAATGTGTTTAGCGCAGTTATGATGAATGTAGTGATAACACCTGACAGCAGCAAGACCTTTTGGGGAATCAATGCTGACTACAGTATATATATCATGCAAGTATCTACATATATACAAAAGACTCACTTTGGGCTTCCCTGGTGGCGCAGTGGTTGAGAGTCCGCCTGCCGATGCAGGGGACACATGTTCATGCCCCGGTCTGGGAAGATCCCACATGCCGCGGAGCAGCTGGGCCCGTGAGCCATGGCCGCTGAGCCTGCACGTCTGGAGCCTGTGCTCCGCAATGGGAGAGGCCACAACAGTGAGAGGCCCGCGTACCGCAAAAAAAAAAGACTCACTTTATTCTCTTATTGCTTAAATCCCATGACCTACCATTTCACCGATAATCTAGCCAGTATCCCAAAGTCCTGTCTCACTTGTCTGTCATAGTCAGAATCCACATAAATTGCTATCCATGTTCTCTGGCCTTGCACTGGAGCAAGGTACACAATATACTTACATTTTAAACAAATGATCAGCAACCTGTTACATTTGTCTGGCCAACACACTACACTCTCTGAAATGGCTTTCAAACCTATGTCACTCATCTCTAGACATGTCCTTAGAGCTCCAACTTCCCTTTTCCTCATAGCTAATGACCTTGCCTCCTACCTCATGCTCAACACTCCACTACCATATCCTTCCACATATTTTTTCAACTTTCTCCACTCCTCCTACATTAGTTGACCATTTCTCTTCCTTTCAAAAGCTAATTCCTAATCTTTGGATCTCATTAACTCCAGCCTTTTCCAGAACTATATGCTGTCATCTCTACTTTTTCCATCTTATATATCCAATCATTCTGTCTGAAATGGATCCTCCTCACCAGAATTTGAACACGTTCAAGTTTCATCAGTGAAAAACCAAAAGGTTCCTTTGACCTCACGTTCCTATCCAGTCATCACTTTATCTTTCTTTCCTGCCCTTGTAAATAAAATTGCTATTTTCTATCTCCATTTTCTTATAAAGTGTCATACTTACTTACCATATCATAGCCTAAACCAGAGGTGGGAGAACTACAGCCCCTGGACCATCTTGTTTTTGTAAATAAAGTTGCATTGGAACACAGCCACACTCATTTGTTTACAGAGACTCTATGTTCTTCAAAGCCTAAAATATATACTATCTCATGTTTTTCAGAAAAAATTCACCAACTCCTGACTTAGGTCAATAGTTCATAACTTTTTTAGGAATTCATGACTGTCTCAAAGAATCCAGTGAAAGCTATAGATTATCTACTCAAGAAAACACACAGCTTCTTAAATATAAAATGTTATTCAGGAAAAAGAATATATATATGTATAATTGAGTCACTTTGCTGTAAAGCAGAAATTAACACAACATTGTAGATCAACTATAATTCAGTAAAACATTTTTTCAATGTTATTCATAATTTCAGGAAGTTCACAGACCCTCTGAAGCAGTCACTAACCCCAACTTAAGACTTTCTATCTGAGGTTTTCATCACAAATTACTAAACCACCCTACTGAGAACAGTCCACAGGTTGGCTCTCTTTGCTTTGAACCACAAATGATTGAACTTCCATTTCACATTCTTGTTCGCTCCACGGAACTACTCACAGTTATAGCCAATAACAAAGTTGCCCAGCTCACAATATCCAGTCCTGTATCAATCGATTTATTTTGTTCTCCATCTAGGTGACCGTCTATATGCTACTTAGCCTTGAGAAGTCTTTCTGAAAATGTGATATAATTTGGTACCAAGGGAGACCAAGAACACCAGAAGTGATGAACTGGCAGTCCCTATCCTTAATACTAGAAAAAAGCACAAGACAATGGCTTACAGACAGAGGAGTGAGCAGTGTCACATTCACATATGAAGAACATTGGTACGTTTATTCAATAGACCAAAGATGTAGAGGAAGAATACAGACCAAGAATATAGAGGAAGTAAAAACTTGTGGACCAAATGATGGAGTGTATGTGGATGCTGTGTGCTCTTTCACAGCAGGGCCATTTTTGTGCAGCTACTTAGTCCCTACAGTGCCTTGCACGTTGTAGGAAACTAATAAGCAATTTTAAAATGGATAAATTAAACCAATTTATAAAAACAAAGTCATGATTTTATAAATGGTTTAGGCTTCCTGGGAGCAATATGATAGTTTTATTTATTTTGCATCACAGAAAAAGACAATTATGAGTGCGGAACAGTCCCTATGTTTCTGTAATTCTGATTTCTTATTAATGTGCTCACACAACATATATCAAAGGTCTAGTTGGTGGGAGGCTGGCCAACTTATTAGCACCATTTATTGTTCTGAAAGAAAGCATTCACAGAAGTCATTTGATGAGGACAAAGCATGTTTTGACCGATTCCAGAATAACAAAAAAAGTCTTCACACAAAACAGACAGGGCAGCCAGCATGATCTCTTATCTAATGCTTGCTCTTCAGTTTTTCATTACTGCCTTCCTCACTGCTCTATGAACAGTGGGTGGCATTCAACAAAAGCTGATTAACGCTGAGATTTCAAATTGCTGAAAATTGAAAGAATGTGCCCCATGCTGACAATTTGTTAATCAAAAAATTGTCATTTCTACCTCCATGCAAGCTTTAGCCCATCTAAATTTCTTCCCAGATGCAATGTTATATATTCCCCTTTCAATGAGATTCAGTGCATTTTTCCTAACAGTGAAAAGATTTTATGGGCTCATCAAGAGGCTAAATCTCTCTTATTCCAAAGAATCAATTTCCAAAGTGGAGGGAACATATTTTGTCCATATTTGCTACTTCTTGTATCAAGTTGATAAGAATCCACAGATTTATGTGGACACTGAACTATTACAAGTTTATCAAAACAGCATTTTGTTGCTTACCAATTATATTTTTTTGGCTTTTATTTTGTTTTGTTTTTTTGGTTTTTTTGCGGTCGCAGGCCTCTCACCGCCGCGGCCTATGCCGCCGCGGAGCACAGGCTCCAGACACGCAGGCCCAGCGGCCATGGCCCACGGGCCGAGCCGCTCCGCGGCATGCGGGATCCTCGCAGACCGGGGCACGAACCTGCATCCCCCGCACCGGCAGGCGGACTCCCAACCACTGCACCACCAGGGAAGCCCCACCAATTATATTTTTAAAGAAAATTAAATGTTTGTATTCCTTTCTAGTAGTTAGCATTATTAAGGCCTCGGAGCAATTGGCACACATCAGCCTGAGCAAAGTAGCCATCATCTCAATGTGGACAGGTGACAACTATCAGAACAACCATATTTAGGAGGCAGAATGGACTCAAAGAACACAAAGAAGACAGTAGGCCCTGGGGCTCCTAAACCACAGGGAACTTGGGTCAAACTCTCCTGGCTGTTCTCATCACCTCTTCCCTCTTGACTTGAGGTCAAGGACACTTCCCTCCCCCATAAGGGTATACCAATGACTCATTCCAAAAAAGTGCCTCCCCCCAACTCTTCAACCTCCATTTCTCATACAGGCTGAGGCTAAGTGTTTGCCATCCTGAAAAACTAATATACTCTCTTAGCATGTCCTATATGGGTGGCCTACCATCTTGAGTTAGAATGAAGATGGGGGTACTTGTCTCAAACCTTATATTTTAAGGGCACCACATAACGTGGGATTTTAAAGCCTAGGGTGTGTACAAAGAGAGAAGTCAGAAGAGAAATGTTTCCACAGAGCCAGGATCTTAAATGTCTCCACCTTCAGTGAAAGAATAAACTATGATTGACCCAAAACAGGAGACATCACAGAAATTGCCCATCTCCCCTGAGTATTTATGGTAATCATAAGTTGGCCTTCACACTGATTTGTGGCCTAAATTTATATCACCTGTTTGGTCTGAAAAGCCCTAAGTCCAGAATTTCATTTAAAGTGATTCTGGGTTAGTAGTGTTCCAGGAACCAGGAAGAAGAAAAAGCAAATCCTTACCGGAGAAATGTGTGTTCACCCAGTCCTCCAGGTGTTTCCAGGGGGACTTGAAACATAAGCTGACATTTAAAAAGTCAAACCACTAGAGGAAACAAGGCACCATTAGCAAGAATTACCAGAAACAAGCAGCAAAGTCAGATGGGCAAAGCCTGCAGATATTGGAGTTTTTAGGTACAGAATATAAGATAAGAATGCATATTAACACTAAAGAAATAACAGACAGCATTGAAAGTATGAGCAAATAACAAGAAACTATCAAAATTGTTTAAGCAGATTTGAAAAAAAAGAAAATTTCTAAGAATGAAAAGTAAAAATTAAAATTTAAAACAATTGATGGATTAAATGGCAAATTGCATGTGATGGAAGAATTAATGAACCAGAAAAAGATCTGGAGACAATATGCATAGTGCAAATGTTTATAAATGCTAACAATTCTTCCAAAATAGCTTAAAGTGTTTTTTTTTAATAAATTTATTTATTTTATTTTATTTATTTTTGCTGCGTTGGATCTTCATTGCTGTGTGTGGGCTTTCTCTAGTTGTGGTGAGCAGGGGCTACTCTTTGTTGCAGTGCACAGGCTTCTCATTGTGGTGGCTTCTCTTGTTGCGGAGCACGGGCTCTAGGCGCATGGGCTTCAGTAGCTGTGGCATGTGGGCTCTAGGCGCCCGGGCTTCAGTAGTTGCGGCATGTGGGCTCAGTAGTTGTAGCGCACAGGCTTAGTTGCCCCGTGCCATGTGGGATCTTACCGGACCACGGCTCAAATCCATGTCACCTGCATTGGCAGGCGGATTCTTAACCACTGCACCACCAGGGAAGCACCAATAGCTTAAAGTTTTACAAAGAATTTAATAAGAAAATTTCAAAGAGAATTTTTGATGAGAAAATAATTCTATTGATAAATATTTTCTAGAAAAGCAAACAGGGAAGAATGAGAATAAAATGTTTACAAATAAAATAAGGAACTGGGGCTTCCCTGGTGGCACAGTGGTTGGGAGTCCACCTGCCGATGCAGGGGACACGGGTTCATGCCCCGGTCCGGGAGGATCCCGCGAGCCGCGGAGTGGCTGGGCCCGTGGGCCATGGCCGCTCAGCCTGGGCGTCCGGAGCCTGTGCTCCGCGGCGGGAGAGGCCACAGCAGTGAGAGGCCAGCGTACCGCAAAAGACAAGGGTCATTGAATGTAATAAATTTCAAAAGCTTTTGAAAGGAAAGAAACAGATTCTGGATCAGAGAAGGATTAGTATGACTTGGTTTGTAAACCCCCGCCAACATCCCCAGAATTCATGCTGTCAATAAAATGCTGAGAATTTTCAGCAATCCTCCAATTATGAAGAAAAGCAAAATAAATTATGTATAATGACCATATAAATTATAAGTAGATGACTTTTCCTTGAAAATATAAAAGGAAGATTGAAAAAAATTAAACATTAATAGTAGATAATTGGGGGTGTTAAGAATACATAAATTATGTTTTTTGTACATTTTTAGTTTCCAAAGAACAATATCCAATAACATCCAAGAATAATATATTCCAAAAAATAATAAATATTTAAGTGTGGAAAGAATACAAACATGTATTCCACAGAAGAATAGAGGTAAATAATCAATAAACAAATGTTCTAATAAATGTTCAACTTTGCAGCAAAGCAAAATGATGATGTATAACTCAAATCTATCAAAGTAGGAAATTTTAGTTTTTTAAATTTTATTGTATATAATTTTTTATACAGCAGGTTCTTATTAGTTATCTCTTTTATACATATTAGTGTATATATGTCAATCCCAATCTCCCAATTCATCCCACCACCACCACTCCCACCCCACCACCCCCGCTTTCTCCCCTTGGTGTCCATATGTTTGTTTTCTATATCTGTGTCTCTATTTCTGCCCTGCAAACCAGTTCACCTGTACCATTTTTCTAGATTCCACATGTATGCGTTAATATACGATATTTGTTTTTCTCTTTCTGGCTTATTTCACTCTGTATGACAGACTCTAGATCCATCCACGTCTCTACAAATGACCCAATTAAAGAAGCAAATATTTTTATTTAAAGTTATAATAGTGCTCAAAGCTAGCAAAATGAGGTTAGATTACATTTTCACATTCTGTTGGGATGCATATTGTTACCTCTCTATAGAAAGCTATTTTGCAGTATTTATGTCCCTGCCCTTTGATCCAATAATTCCACCTCTAAGATTCTATCCTAAAATTTTCATCATATTACACATAATAGCAAATATTTAGTAATTATACAAATATCTGTTAGTGAAGTTGCACATTCGTTTTATGGAACCATTAAAAATTATTGTCACTACAATGAGGTACCACCTCACACCAATCAGAATGGCCATCATTAAAAAGTCTACAAATAACAAATGTTGGAGAGTGTGTGGAGAAAAGGGAACCCTCTTTACTGTTAGTAGGAATGTAAACTGATACAGCCACTATGGAAAACAGTACGGAAGTTCCTCAAAAAACTAAAAATAGAGTTGCCATATGACCCAGCAATCCCACTCCTGGGCGTATATCCAGGCAAAACTATAATTTGAAAAGATACATGCACCCCTATGTTCACAGCAGCACTAACTATGAACACAATAGCCAAGACATGGAAACAACCTAAACATCCATCGACAGATGTATGGATAAAGAAGACGTGAGATATATATATACACAATGGAATATTACTCAGCAATAAAAAAGACTGAAATAATGTCATTTGCAGCAACATGGATGGACCTAGAGATTATCATACTAAACAAAGTAAGTCAGAAAGAGAAAGACAAATACTGTATGATACCACTTATATGTGAATTCTAAAATACAACACAAATGAACATACCTATGAAACAGAAACAGACACACAAACATAGAGAACAGAACTGTGGGTGCCAAGGCGGGTGGGGAGAAAAGGATTGGGAGTTTGGGATTAGCAGACGCAAATTAGTATATACATGATGGATAAACAACAAGGTCCTACTGTACAGCACAGAGAACTATATTCAATATCTTGTGATAAACCATAACAGAAAAGAATATGAAAAAGAATGTATATACATGTATATATATGTATAACTGAGTCACTTTGCTATACAGAATTTATACAGAAGTTAACACAACATTGTAAATCAACTATAATTCAATAAAATTGTTTTAAAAAAGAAAGTATCATCATGGAAGACTTACCTTAAAAAAAAAAAAAAAAAATGAGGGCTTCCCTGGTGGTGTAGTGGTTGAGAATCTGCCTGCCGATGGAGGGGACACGGGTTCGAGCCCTGGTCTGGGAAGATCCCACATGCCGTGGAGCAACTAAGCCTGTGTGCCACATCTACTGAGCCTGCACTCTAGAGCCCGCGAGCCACAACTACTGAAGCCCGCGCGCCTGAAGCCCGTGCTCTGCAACAGGAGAAGCCACTGCAATGAGAAGCCCGCGCACCGCAACAAAGAGTAGCCCCCTCTCTCCGCAACTAGAGAAAAGCCCGCGTGCAGCAACAAGGACCCAACGCAGCCAAAAATAAATAAATAAATATTTTTTAAATGATGTTTTCAAAAGATAGTTAATGGATTGAGAATATTCTGTGTACTTAATGAAAATAAATGCCACAAAACTATCCTTGTGATTATGGTTTTGTTTTAAAAAACTTTTTTTCCACACATAAAGACTGAAAGGAAATATATAAGATGTACACAGTGCTCATCACTGGGTAGTAAAATTAAGGGCAATTTTTTTTTTTTTTTTTTTTTTTTTTTTTTTTGTACAG
>NW_006783413.1:73486-98406 GCF_000442215.2 Lipotes vexillifer
CACAGGCTCCAGACGCGCAGGCTCAGCGGCCATGGCTCATGGGGCCAGCCGCTTCCGCGACATGTGGGATCTTCCCGGACCGGGGCACGAACCCGTGTACCCTGCATCGGCAGGCGGACTCTCAACCACCGCGCCACCAGGGAAGCCCATTAAGGGCAATTTTAATTTTCTTTAATTCTGTATGCCTTAATTTTTTTTTAATCCTTATTTTTTTAAAAATAAGCATGGTATTTAAAAATCCTTATGGATTTAAGAGTCAATTTTCAACAAATAGATAACAAGTAAAATAAAATATGGATATAATAATCTGAGATCTAGACAGAAAAGAACTGTGCTCTCTTAAAGATAATGAATGAAATTTCTTTGTTACAAAAACCACTACGCCTTCAACAGGACTTGACCAGAAAATCTACAATTGAAGAAATGCAAATGGCAAACATATTTAAAGATAAAACCAAATAACCGAAGACAATAATAATAAAGCAATCTTACAAAAGAAAAAACTTCTTTTCCCTGTCAAATAAGTGAAGTTCACCTTGTCCCTGTGCCTCAACTCCCCACCTCGCCTCAAAGAACAGTGACTGGCAAGGGTATGATGAAGAGGCATTCCCTTCCACTGTTGATGGAGTACACATTAGTCCAATCCTTAAAAATATTTGGAAATGTAAATCAAGATTTAAAGTGGTTTTTTTTCATGTAGTTAGACCCAGAAATCCCACTCTGGAGAATCTAGCCTAAATAGTCATTAAAGGGGAGATGGAAATCTCCGTGTAAAAAGATGTATCATTGGGGCAGCATTTGCTTCAAAACATTAGAAACATCCTAACTGTTCAAAGCTTATGATGCTAACGGCAAGTTTTTAATAATGTAGGAAAATATTTGCTAAAATTTTAAAGAGGAAAAAAGGTACAACTATTCAAAAACTTAACCTATGCATCAGAAACAATTAGAAGCAAATATATCCAGATAGTAAAACTTTTAAAAAAGAAACAAGAGAAAATATACTGGAACTTTTCTGAACCACAGCATTGGTATTAATATTCCAAAGTGAATAAAGGTGAGATTTGAAACTGTGGCAACAGGGACCATTTTGGAATTCCCTGCCAAGACTTCATTTCTCGTTTTATTTTTCCATTTAATGTTGACTTATGTCAAAATTGTTCAAGGGCTAGGATTCAAAAGACTCGAGATAATGCAGAGAAACCACAACCTGTTGCCAACTTATGTAAGAAATGATGGCCTCCTTAATTTACTTGTATACTTTGCCAATCAGAATTGGATTTGATGAGGTTTTTATTGGCCAGCTCCAGCCTTTCTTTATCATAGGGCCCACACTCCTTGGTGTGTTTTTCTACCAAATAAGTTATTACACAATTCACAGGCTGTTGACGTTGGGAGGATTCATGGTGTTTCCCCAAATTATTTCCTGCATTGTGCC
Organism: Lipotes vexillifer; assembly: GCF_000442215.2. NCBI lineage: Eukaryota > Metazoa > Chordata > Mammalia > Artiodactyla > Lipotidae > Lipotes > Lipotes vexillifer. The sequence goes on from NW_006783413.1 coordinate 74,925, forward strand.
AGATCCTGAAGGTGTAAAAAGTATTCTTTCTTTAAAAGCTGGTTAAGGAGACAAGGTTATCATTATAGAAATATTAGGGAACAGTATGTGCCACAGGCATTCAGAGAGGGGGACAATCAATGTAGGCTGGAATAAAATAATTAAAGTAGCATTTATTGAGCACATACTAAATACTAGTCACTAAGGGTCTTATATACATTATCTTTTTAAATTTTCACAACAGCTCTCCACGATAATCATTATGACCCACACTTTATAAATAACTTGGGCTCAGAAAATATATAACTTTCCCAAATTCACGTAACTAACAAACAGGTCTATATGAGTCCCACCTTTTCCCCCCTACTACTCAAAGAAGGCTTCAAAGAGAAGTAAGAATTTGAGGGGGAAATGAGTACTATATCAATAGGTAAAAGGACAGGTAATCTGTAAACAAATTATAATGTATCCAATACTTCCTCCTCATAACAAGTTGGCCAATTACTTACATCAGTTTAGTAGAATATTTTTTCTGCTTATAAAGCAGAATGTCTAAGCATCAAAATAACCACAGGATCAAGCAAATATCTAGAGTCTCTCAGTTACTCTTTCCAAAAACATAATATAAACTGATTTTTATGCTTCATGATTTATAAAATAATAAGTGAGTTGATCAAAGTGAGGATGTTTCAAACAGATTCTTGAGAATACATCAGACTTCCAGTTCACGTTGGGGTCATCATACACCATATTTTCAACACATCATCACATCCAATGTACTACTCAATTAGACTTTCCCAGGCTGATGGCGTTGGGAAATTTTATTTAAAAAAAAAAACAAAAAGTTGAAGAGAAGGCAGTAGCCTTTCTCCAGAGGGAGTAACCAAGAGAAAAATTCTGTTTGTCCAGGGGTTGTTTATGCACAGAGCCTACACCTTGGTTTTCACACTGGGTAAAACTCACCAGACTCCTTTGGAACAAAGGAGAAGCAGACTCAAATAAGAAGCAGACTTAAATTAGAGGAATAAAAATCTGCCACCCACCGAATCATTTCACCTCACAAATATGGAAGAAGCCCACACTGCTGTTCATGAAGCTTCTTTCTAGATGGTTTCTATAGGTGTAGGAGCAGCAGCAGCTGCCCTGAGAAACCAGACATGGATCTTTGATGCCACCTTATTTGAGGATTCCACATGCTCTCGCTTGATGAGCCTTCAGGTTACAGAAGTCAAACCTCATCAGACCCTTAGGAATCCTGTAAGTCTGGAGTACCTTCCTGCAGGTGCCATCCGCTACTGGTCATCTTACTGTAGTGGGTGGAATTTCTCCCCCAAAATGTGGGAGAATGACAGTTACTGAAAATACAGCTATTTGACGATCTTTCCAGAACGATGGGGGAAAAGCATGGCATCAACTCTTTCAGCCCAAGACAGTGGAAATCAAATCACGATGGGAAAGTCTCTAGTTTTTTGTGATTAGCTTTGAAGTTCTGAACAAGAGGAGAGAGGGAAAATGTTTTCAAGATGTTTCCTTGAGTTGTGCTATGACACAAAGAACACTGTGCTTGAGACTGGAAGGTCTAGCTTCTATAACATACTTTGCGTCACTTAGTAGGTCACTTAACGTCTCTGGGCCTCAGTTTACTCAACTGACAAATATGGATAATGCCTACCTCAATGAATGCTTGATGAAAACACCAAATAATTAAATACAAATACAACAACAGAATGTGCTCTATAAGCTAATAGGTGATATATAAATGTTAAGGTACATGTAAATGAGAAATTTATCGTTACTTACCTGTTCCCACACTTTTCAACTAAAGCTTTAATGGCTTTGTCTGTAATATGGCATACATTAATGGAGAGTCCTTGAAGGCTGAAAGTCTACCAAAAAAAGAAATATCTCAATAACATCTTTATTTTAAAAAAAGGATTTAATACCCAAAGCTCACAGTTTATTATTCAAATAACCACAAAATTATCTAAAGAGGATTTTGTTTTGGTAAACAATGCACTTTAATTACATCAACTTTGGAGGGCTCAGTAAGTCAGACACAGATATATATATCTTTGTTTCTTGGATTTCTTTTCTGTTGCTTTGATTTTGTCTTTGTAGAAAACATATTTTTATTTCAAATTATTTTATCAAGGCTTTGATTGTGACCAAAGAATATGGTTGTGTAAGGGACATGGAATGCTCCTTAAGTGGCGTGGCCACTTCAAGTATAGTTTCCATCATCACCACCATGTTATTCGGCCAAGAATAGTTTCCTAGGAACATAAATTAAGGAAAACATACAGTGACATCATGATCATTATACAGATTTACTTTGCTTACCACCAGGCCAAGCTTCAGTCAGAAATTGACAAAGAAATGAAATATAGTGAGTCTTACATAGCATTTGTTTTTAGATTTATCACCAAATATAATGGGACATAAAAGTGACAGTGCTTTTATATGATATACTTCTTCCCACTGGATGCACAATATCAGAAAAGCTGAAAGAGAATCTTACCTGACACTCACAAATTTACACCACCAGTATGTATTCTTTGTGAACACGAGGCTCAACTCTAAAAAGTTGGCACTTTACTAAAACATGGAGTTGATTTAATATAAAGTCTTTATCTTAAAACATCCTACAAGGAAGCTTTTTACATTGAGAAGAATGATCAGAGGACCCTTGATAAAGTTACATGTCATAGAAATGTTTATCCTACATTAAGGCTTGGAGCAAAGGAAGGAAACTGAAGCAATAGCCCTGGAGATGAAGACTTCCCCTCCCCATCAGACATGCCATCTGCCATTTTGAAGCAGGCCGTGGAGAGCCAGCAGTTTTACCATTTTCGTTACACAGGTAGTTGGAGAAAATTATTGCTATCACTCAGTGCAGCCATTTCCTGGTTTTCATCTCTTATTTACATGTCGACACCCTCAACAACGAACTTTCTGTTTTGCTTTCACCTTTTGGGGAACTAGTAAAGACACTGATATCTTTAAAATGATACTGCATTTTTCAAACAGTTCTTATAGACCCTGCGTGCAGAAAGTATATTTGTGTTGCTTGACAGCACATCTGATTTTGTTGCTTTGGATGGAAAGCCATAATGACTCATTGCCTTCTGCATCTGATATATATTGACATCAAAGTTTCTGTTAAAATACCTGAAGGAGGCCTTGCTTCCTTCCAGAATAGTTATCATCAAATTCATCAGAACTAGAGATTAGTTGATTAGAGAGGCAGGTGGAAAACTAAAACTACCTTGGCCACAATTCTACTCTAAGAGATTGCGATATCAGGATGGCTGTTCACAAATGTCTGGTTTTCTCTTTCCTTCCAGGAATGTGATAGGATTCCAATTCCCCATTCCACGGAGCTCGCTGCTCTGACTATGAAATGTAATCAGTTGCTTTAGGATGCAGTGCATGCTTCACCACGTCCTCTTTCCCTTCTTCCATGACAGTTGCCAGTACTCCGGCCAGTGCCTGCTCTCCCAGCCCAGGCCCTGGACCAAGCATGACAAAGCTGTGGAGTAGAGCCTCCAACCCATCCAAGATGGGCATGAGCAAAACCTTTATTGTTTTAAGCTACTGAGATCTGAAGGTTGTTTGTTACCCCAACATAATCTAGCTTTTCCTCACTGATACAAGGCCTACGCCGGCCTTCTATCACTAAAGGAAATGCTTCTGCAAGTAGAACCCTGCAGATAATCAAAAAAATTGCAGAACTCTTTTACAAGGTTCAACTCAGGTGACCCTTAAAATTGAAATGTAGATCTGTAATCCTTGTCTTGCTGACACAAACACCACCAGTGATGCAAATCTGATGAAATATCTAACCTTGGCTACTTCATTAGGATAAATTTCTGCATGGGGGATGATGCGCCCTTATTACAAATTATCGTATTACCTCCAAAAGATAACCAATTATACCCACTACAAGGAATTTGTACCAATTCTATTACAACACTGCTGATACTGTATAAGTTTTTAAACTATTTTAGCTGGCATATTTTAGTGGTCCAGAGTTGTTTATTTCACATATTTATTCTTGCAGTAATAAGCTTTTAGAAGTTGGCTTTTATTTCATTTATTATCATTTATTTATTCAATATTTATTACATACCTATTATGTGTGAAGTACAAGGAAATGTCCCTGTCCCCTCAGAGCTTACAGTCTAGTGAAATGCACTGATATCCTCTTTTTCGTTTATCCTTCCAAGTTTGAATGTCTTGTTTATAAACATGAATTTTTAAAAATATTGTATATATCAGCCCCTTTGGGGTTTTTTAATGGTATAGAAATTTTATATACATATATTCTTGAAGCTATTAATCATCCATTTACAATTTTTTAATTTCTTCAAAAATGAAGACATTATCCTCCTTCTATAAATTGAATAAATGATTTAATCTTTGTCTATTTTTATTATAATTTGATTCAATGTTTATATTTTTATCCCATATAGATTGACTTTGAAACATGATAAAGCAGGGATTCACCTTAAATTACTGAAATGCTATCCTGTTTCTATAATACCCTATCTTAAACAACCCTTCCTTAACCTCTTTAAACATACATACAGAGTTTTGCATACATAAAACTGTCTATGTTGGTACTCTCTAGTCTGTTGTATTAATTGGTATTCCTTATTGTAGCAAATACTATTTGGGGAATTGTAGGTTTATGGACTAACCCTGATAGTACACATTAGAAAAGAACCCAGTCACTAGATGCAAAATGAGTAAGTTAGTAAGTATGTCATAAAAAATAATAATCATAAAAACTGAGTAAGTTGGAGTAGGGAGCTAAGAGTTGTGAAATATTTGTACTAAAAGTTAATCTTGAAAAATGTATTGCTAGGTCTGTCTTATAGTGAGATTTCCTATAATAGTGGAACACAATTTAGTAGATAGAAAATAGGACAATTATGAATGTTGAAAAAGAAGGACAAAGAGCTAGAGACAAGAAGATAGTAACAGATGGGTTCATGCTGGGAATAAGAAAAATAGAGTGGTACAAATAAATATTCAAAAGCTTGCTGACTAGGACTTCCCTGGTGGTCCAGTAGTAAAGAATCCGACTCCCAATGCAAAGGGTTCAATCCCTGGTCAGGGAACTAAGATCTCACGTGCTGCGGGGCAACTAAGCCCACGTGCCACAACTACTGATCTCGCGTGCCTCAACTAGAGAGCCTGCATGCCACAAACTACAGAGCCCATGCGCTCTGGAACCCGCGCAACTAGAGAAGAGAAAACCCATGCTCCACAGCTAGAGAGAAGCCCGTGTGCCACAATGAAGAGCCCACGCTGCAACTTGCACTGCAATGAAAGATCCCACATGCCACAACGAAAACCCAACACAGCCAAATAAATAAATATTTAAGAAAAAGCAAAAGAAAGCTTGCTGACTGAAGTCAGAAGTTGGATCAGCTGCAGCAGGGTCCACTGGACAATGCTTTATCAGAATGATACAGAAGTAAGACAAAAGCAAGACAAAAGATACTTAAAAGATTGGTTTTTTGGTAGAGGATATACAAAACTTGAACATTATCCTAAGGAGCTGACCTATTTTAAGACATAAATGCAATCTAATTTTTAGTTATGAAGAACAGTATGGAGTTTCCTTTAAAAACTAAATATAGAACTACCATATGACACAGCAATCCCACTACTGGGCATATACCCTGAGAAAACCATAATTCAAAAAGACACATGCACCCCAATTTCATTGCAGCACTATTTACAATAGCCATGGAAGCAACTTAAATGTCCATCGACAGATGAATGGATAAAGAAGATGTGGTACATATATATAATGGAATATTACTCAGCCATAAAAAGAAATGAAATTGAGTCATTTGTAACGATATGGATGGACCTAGAGTCTGTCATACAGAGTGAAGTAAGTCAGAAAGAGAAAAATATCGTATATTAATGCATATATGTGGAATCTAGAAAAATGATACAGATGAACATATTTGTAGGGCAGGAATAGAAATGCAGATGTAGAGAACAGACATGTGGACACAGGGAGGAAAGGGGAGGGTGTGATGAATTGGGAGATTAGGTTTAACATGAATACACTACCATGTGTAAAATAGATAGCTGGTGGGAACCTGCTGTATAGCACAGGGAGCTCAGCTCAGTGCTCTGTGATGATCTAGATGATGATCTAGATGCGGGGGTGGGAGGTCCAAGAGGGAAGGGATATATGTATACACATAGCTCATTCACTTCATTGTACAGCAGAAACTACCACAACATTGTAAAGCAATTATACTCCAATAAAAAACAAACAAACAAAACAACTACAATGATTTGTCCAAGGCTATAGAATTGGTGTCAGTGGTACTTGTGTCAATCTGCTTTTTCCAAACATCTAAGGCCTTTAAAGCTTCCTGGGCACGTTGCTTTCCTACCTGTACCCACTGGCCAAATAATCCCAGCAGGCTAGTTTCAGATGGCGCTATCCCTGAAAATGACACCATTATCTTTGTTTTATGTGAGGGCTCAAGTTTACTCTTTAGGCATTTCTAGCTAAATGCATTGTAATTCTGAGCTACAGCATAACCCATAAACTGAAATTGTCAATCATGAAAAAGATTCTCCAAAGAAAATATTAGACTAAGAAAGTAATTATGCTGGAGGAGAGGTGTAGAATATAGTGGATGACAAGCAGGCAGGGGAATAAAAGCAGTCTTATCCTGAAAATTAGCTCTGATTTGAGTTTAACACCATGCAAATGCCCAAACTGGCAAACAAAAGACTACAACGGAATCTATTTTGAGGGGTCTTCTACACCATATGGTCCAAATCAATAGGATTTGATTAGGATTAGGATCAATAGGATTTATTTATTTTAAATTTATTTATTTGTTTGTTTTTGGCTGTATTGGGTTTTCATTGTTGCACACGGGCTTTCTCTAGTTGCAGCAGGCAGGGCTACTCTTTGTTGCAGTGCACGGGCTTCTCATTGTGGTGGCTTCTCTTGTTGCGGAGCACGGGCTCTAGGCGTGCAGGCTTCAGTAGTTGTGGCACGCGGGCTCAGTAGTTGTGGCTCACAGGCTCTAGAGCACAGGCTCAGTAGTTGTGGTGCACGGGCTTAGTTGCTCCGTGGCATGTGGGATTTTCCGGGACCAGGGCTCGAACCCGTGTCCCCTGCATTGGCAGGTGGATTCTTAACCACCGCGCCACCAGGGAATTTCCAGGGCATTTATTTTTATTGACTGTTAAATCTTCCAAATCAATAAGGGTATTTATTTTTATTGAATGCTAAAACATCAACAATTCAGCTCTTCTAGAGCAGAGCCAACCTTTTAAACCATAGTTTCTTTTCCCATAGCTCCAAATACACCCTTGGCTATTTATGCATTCTTTTCAGAAATCCTTTTTGGAGCTCTGTAATCTCCTCCTCCTGTATCCATGGCCTCAAAGGACTGTCTGAATTTTTATGACACCACCTGCTATACACACAACAAACTCAAACTTTTAGAAGCTTTTTTAAAATAAATAAGGGACTTCCCTGGTGGCGCCGTGGTTAAGACTCTGTGCTCCCAATTCAGGGGGCCCAGGTTCGATCCCTGCTCAGGGAACTAGATCCCACATGCATGCTGCAACTAAGAGTTCACATGCCACAACTAAGGAGCTGGCGAGCCGCAACTAAGGAGCCCGTGAGCCACAACTAAGACCCAGGGCAACTAAATAAATTAAATAAACAAATAAATATTATTGGTGTCATGAAAATGATAAGTCATATCTGTAGTTGCCACCTCCTTACTCTAACAGTCTCCTCCCAGATAAAAAGGTCATATCTGAATGTGAAATGGCACACGAGTATTGATGGAGTAATTCTTTGGTGACAGTCTCTGCTTTGGAGGCAGGGGTCACAGAGCACTAGGCCCTTGGTGAGTCTGGAAATGGAGATGTTGCAGAATTTTCCCTGTTTGTGTCTTCCTGAATGGTAATTCAAATATTCAATCACTCCCCACCCCCTTCAGCTCAGTAAGGTTCTGCCAGGGCAGCAGGCAGGCTGTGCTTTGGTGGAAGGGAGTTCACTCCATGTGGAGTGGTTGGCAACACCTATGTCCAAAGGCATTGTTGGTGGAGGTGATGACCTCAGTGATGAGTGATTAAGGAGGGCCAATACCTGCCAAGGTTGAGGTCATAAGTGGGGCAAGTATATTTCTGGCTCAAGCTTGGCTAGGGCTGGGGTGGGTGGGAGCAGTGATTAACTGCAAATGAGGACAAAAGGACTTTGGGGGATGATGAAAATGTTCTGAAACCAAAAATCATCGAACTGTTTACCACTTAGCCTGTGTAAATTTTATATGAAATCAATACACCAATAAAAGTTTTTTAGAACTATATACACAAAGGAAAACTTGCTAGGGTGAAAAACAAATTTCCAAATCTACAGCTCTAATGAGCTCACCATGCCCCTGGCAAAAATTAATTTAATGTTGTTCAGTCTTCAACTTGTCTTGGCAACAGTTTTATTTTCGTGATAAAAACTGTATAAGAACTATGATCTTATCCATGCAGGAAAAGAAAGCCAAACAAAAAGATTACTTGCAAAGGAAGAATAATCACACTGAACCCAAGCTTCTCCTGTGCAAAAGTAAATGTCATGATAATAAAAGAAAGAAATTTTAATAGGACAAACTGAGCTCTCAGAATTATATGCCAGGCTAAGATGTAGCTCTTGTCAAGGGAATAGAAATATAATCAAGTGTGCTCCTTTGATGTTCAAAAGAGTTAGTATATAGTTACAGTTGATTCCTCTGAATAGCAAACTGCATACATTTCAGATGAAGTTTAATTTGTAAACAATATTTTTCCCCAACACTTCATAGAAACACATCTATTGCAAATCTGAGGACTCAAGTTCAATTGCCTTTAGGGACAGGCAAGTAACACAAATGCAGGGAGAAGGTCAGGTGTATTTCCATGGTATGCCAGACTCATCATTTTGGGAGTTTAGTGCTACTCTCGATACTTAGCTTCTGCATCAGGTACACTTCAGGGAATGGTGAGGACTGTGGCAAACTGGAGTGAGTTCCAGAAGATTGACGCTTTTCAAGAATGAAAAAACAAAACCTTATTGCCGGGTCTTTTAATTTTTCAAATCAGATTACCTAGATTTTTATATTAAAAAATCTTCAATTTACTCATCTGAAAATAGTTTGTCCAGAATCAGTGGCTTTCATGCTGTTTTATGCCATAGAAACCTTTCTTCAAATGAACTTCTCCATAAAACACAAAAATATGAACCAGAGCTAGATTATTTCAAATATCTGTGATTCTATGGGATCCTAAATAAGAGTTGGCCAAGTAATCTCTTATCTAGCTGGTCAGCATATTTACCTCATGCCAATTTAACTCATTAGGTTAGCTCAAGTTAACATGTATTAAGTGATTATTATGGACCGGACACTGTACCTTTATGGACGCATGATCCCACCATTGGCAGTCATACATACCTATTTCAGGGCAGGGAAAGCAGAACACCACAGAGGACGTAGAAAACCCTGCTTCTAGAGGAGGAGGGGGAAAACGTCAGCCAAGGGCACATTTCCACTGTGCCTTAAAGGATGGGTTAAGTTTTTCCAAGCAGAAATGGGTGTCTAGAAAAGCCTGAAGAAACACATATAGATGTGAAAGTACATAGTACCTTCAGGGAAAGTGAGATAGCTGGTACACAAAAGGAAACAGCACCCAGAAATTAGGCATTCACCTGTTTACTGGTAATTGAGTTATACTAATCAGTCATTTTCTTACCGTATTTGCATGGAGGAGGAGAAAAAACAGGCCTTAGAGTGGTGAGGATGTAAATCCTAGCTTACATGAATGAAACATTTATATAATTATATACTTTAAGTTAGAATCACAAGGATAATCTGTTATTTTAAATTGTTTTTTTTTTGTTAATAGATTTTAATCCTAGAAATTAAGATTAGAAATGTTGATGAGAATCAAACCCATGATATTTTGTGTAAAAATCTGTACACTTTTGTGTTATAAATATTTATAAAATTTAAGAGGATTTGGCTTATTAAAATAAGATTATCCTTATTGTTCTCTCACATGGTGCAGGATGCAGCATCTCCGTGGGGTTTATTCCTGTGCTGTCCTGTGTTTGTTGCCCTCTCTGTGTGGGCTGCAGTGAGGAGGCACAAAAAGGAAGCAGCCACGCTCCCTGTTCACTAGGACTCACTGTTTAACAGAAGTGATTTTGTGGAGAAGCCATTCTCCTCCACTGCAGGAAGGCAGTTGCCTTAAATTCTCTCTACAGAATTCTGAAATGCTTTCCTCAGAGACCAGAAGGGCTCCAGAAGGTCAAAACCTTTCGCCATGACAATACGGTACCTCAGAGGGCAGAGGAAACTCCAAGTTCCCAAGCAAGCATTGATGTACTCCTAGCATCTACCACCAATTCTGGAAGAGTAAATACTTGAGTTTGTGCCCTGCCATGAGAGCTTTCATTCTGATTTTACCTCTTGAGCCTAGGGGGAGCTGGAAGGTGGGGCTTGTGCTAGGGTTATAGGATGGAATGAGCAAGGCTTCATCCCTCTACAACATCCTGCATGAATTATAGGCTCTGACCCTGTCTTCTCTCAGCTCTTAACTTTGCTGAGACTTGAGAATCCTGAAGGTCTTGTTTCCAGCTCATCTCTCTACCCCCAGGGGCTGGGCCCCCAAACCTTAGGCACAAAATCACCATTCAGAGGAGGGACACATTCATGCTTCTTCCCATCTGGCTTTTCTGCAACCTGCTAGCAGTGGATACACTGTGCTAAGTGCTGAGTCTTATCAGAGGAAGAGATTCCTGCCCCCACCTCCTGGTTTGATGGTATGTTGAGCCATCTTGGGTTTCCTTAGGAAACAGTGAGGCGGGGGCATCCCACAGTCCCCCATACCACGCCATGAGGAAGCCGCAGCACTTCCTGCCCTTACTCTCTCCTCTGTGGTAGGTCAGATGGTGGGAATGCAGAGGAGAGGTGCCACCTTCTGAGAGAAATGAGGCGTCCAAAACAGAGTTCCCTCCCATCCACTCAGGGCAGCCTCTTTGTCTTTCTGCTTCCCAATTCTCTCCTCCAAACCCCAAAACTCCCTAGTCCCTGGCTGAACATTAGGATGCCATACCTGTTACCAGGTGATCACCAACTTCAACTTTTTTTTCTGCCCACCTGGGCTCACATGCTGCTACCAACTCCTGAGGCCCTAATAAAAGACCTTGCCATGGCAACTTCCAGAATTCCTTTTTGTCTCCGGCTTTGGCTCTATGTATCAGCCCCTCCCCCCAGCCATGATCCTCCCCAGTTCCTCATTCACCCCCTTAGGTATTTGCCCTGCTCTCTTAATTGTAGAAAAACCATTCTTCTCATGATACACAGAGTCCCTCCACATTACTGTCACCTTGTCTCTACTTACCACCAGTGAAACGTCTGTGCTTTTAGCCAAGGCCAACCCCTCAACCTGTGACTCACTCCTATTATGTTACTTCTGCACCATAACATTGCTCTAGCAGTTCTCCCTTTCTCTCCTCCATCATCAGTTTATTCCTCTTGACTGGATCTTTTCCATCAACATCCAACATGCTATGTCTCCTACCTTTAAAAAGCCCTCTTGATGCTATCTCATTTTTCTGCACCTCTGTGGAACAAACCTCCCTAGCAGTTGATTACACTTGCTATCACTAATTGCTCTTCCTCTCTCTCGAATCCACTCCCGTCATGCTTTTACCTCCACTTCTCACCTGAGTCTATTCTTCTCAAGGCCATGAATGTTGTTAAATCTAATGATCAACTCTGAGTCCTCATCTTACTTGGCGGATTGGCAACGTTTCATGCAGTTGATCACTTTCTCCTTGAAATACTTTCCTCTCTTGCCTTCCAGTATGCCACACTCTCCTCGTTTTCCTCCTACCTCACTGGCTGCTACTTCTCAGTCTCTGCTTATTGGTTCCTACTTTTTCCTCCAAATTCTTAATGTTGGGGTGTCCCAGAGCCTGTCTTTAGATCTTCCCTTCATTTACAATCATTGCCTTGGTGATCTTATCCAGTCTCATGGTTTTTCGTATCTATCTTTCTCCCTCCCTTCCTTCCTTCCCTCCCTCCTTCTCTTTCTTTCTCTCCCTTCCTTCCTTCCTTCTTTCCTTCTTTCTTCTCCTCCATATTCATCTTCATCATCATCATCATCATTCAACCTATTTTTTTTTTTTTTTTTTTTTTTTTGCGGTACGCGGGCCTCTCACTGTTGTGGCCTCTCCCGTTGTAGAGCACAGGCTCCGGACGCGCAGGCTCAGCGGCCATGGCTCACGGGCCCAGCCGCTCCGCGGCATGTGGGATCTTCCCGGACCGGGGCACAAACCCATGTCCCCTGCATCGGCAGGCGGACTCTCAACCACTGCGCCACCAGGGAAGCCTATCATTCAATCTTAATATATCTTTCTATCTAGTCTTCTACAGCCAGGACCTTCCCTGAGGACCATCAAACTTCTGTGCTGATAACAGACTGTTGGAAGTATGGTCTCAGGCAGAAGCTGGGAGATTAGTTATGATGCTACTGCAGTAATCGTAGCAGCAGAGTGAGTGAGAGACGTCGTCATGTTCCGAATTCATTTCAGAAGGTAGAGACAACAGGATGGACTGGATATGGATGGTTAGGGAAACAGTATCAAGGATGACACCAATGTTTTTGTCCTGAACAACTAGAAAGATGGAGCTGCCATTAAGTGATGTTGTGAATAGTGTGACTGGAGAATGTTTCATATGTGTAATCAGATGATGGCTTGGAGCAGGGAATCAGGAGTTCATTGTTCTATAGTTTGAGGTGAATATTGGACATTCAAGTATATGTGTTGATTAGACAATTTGGGCATGTGAGACTATCCCATGCAATCATGAGCTCCATTGTGCAAGTCCTGTGTCTTTGCCATGTAAGCTATGGTCCCTTGCATATAGTAAGTAAATATTTTAACTGAGTGTAAGATACTTCTCAAAATTATTTTTTAAATTCTTTTTTGTCCAGTTTTGAGATATAATTGACATACAGCACTGTATAAGTTTAAGGTGTACAGCATAATCAAGGTTATTTTTATTGTGACCTGAGGTCCTCATGAGCTGAGTACCCCAGTAATCGTGTGTCAGCATTCCCTATTCCATAGCACTTATCACACTAATGTAATGATTTGTCTGCCTCCTAAGCCCAGACTTTCAATTCAAGTACTATTAAGGTATTATTATGCCACCACTATCCTAAGCCCTGGGGATATGAGACACTATTGTATTATTTAGGCAAGAATGGATGAGTAATCTAACAAGCAGAGGCAGTAAACACAGAAAAAAGGGGGCAAAGTTGAGATATATCAAGATTAGAACACAGTCACTGACTTCATGTTTGAGCTGAGCAAAAACACAGATTTATAGTTATACCAAAATGAAAACAGTTTTGTGGGGTTGAGGGTGAGTATTCAGAAATTTTAAATTAATATGCATTGCCTTTGAAAACAAGGCTCAACTCACTGCTCTTCATCACACTATGGACAACAGACCAAAACTCAGTTTATTCATCTCCATCCTCTAAAAGCACTTGGGTATTGGGTTGGCTTCCTGGCTCAAGGTTCTTTAGAGTGCATAGCTAACCAGCCTTTTCTCTTATCATGCCCTCTTCAGGAACATGTCAACTTCTACCCCAGGTATTCAGACCTCCATCTACATGCTCTCCCTTCCTGCTTCTCTCCCTGCCTACCCTTGGGAGTGGGGACCAGCCCCTCTCCATGTTCTACTGTGATCTTCATTCCTAGTGTCATTCAGTCCATGCAGCTGATAGACAGTGGAAGTGGGATAGAGGCAAGAGAGCTACAGCAGCCTCCCAAGTGAGTTCTCCAGAAAGATCTAACCAATAACCAACAGGGAGCAGAGAGGGGAGATTCTATCATTTGCTTTTGACTTGTCATATTACCTATATGCTGTTGATAACCACAAAGCACCTGCTCAAGGCTGGAACACTGGTACTCTCCTAAAAACCTCCCTTCCAGAGTGTGGGCACATATAGAAGTCATCAGTGAATTTTGCCTGTGAGATTCCTGGCCACTCCTCCTTGACAGTTCTAGCCTCATGTCCACATTGCTCCTCTGGGCCGAAGGACACCATGATAAAATTCAAGCCTGACCTTTACCTTCAATGTACCTTAGACAAGGGCCTTCCTTCTCTGTTCAAGTCCCTTTATCCATAGTCCGGGGTGGGGGTGGGGTAGAATGCTACCCAGCTTAAGTGTGGGTTAAAGCCCCTTCCCTAGATAGGAAGGACATTTACCTCCCTTATGCCTTCCCTGAACACACCACAGTGGAGAGAAGGAGCAGATGCACACCTCTCTACTTAGAGATATACAGTGTATTTCTGTATAATGAAAATGACAGTAGCAGTCCTCTTCAAGGAATGCTGACGTTGGAGAGACTACAAAGTCTCTTGACTAAGCTGGGTCTTCTTGAGCAGACCAGTGCTTCCCTCCGAGGTAAGAGTTGGGAATTAGGGTGGGTTCCCTGGTTGGGTGACACAAGCCACTCTAGGACAGTGCTGAGGGCAGCGGCAGGGGATGCCCAGGACTGAGGCAGAGTGGAGTTGACGGGAGCGGGGGCGGTGCCGGAGCTTACTGTCTGGGGAGCGGGGCACATCCAAGAACACCAAGCCCACCTGCTTCTCAGTGGGCGGAAATTGGGCCTTAGGGTCCCCTCTTGTCTTCTCCATCTTAGTTTGCCCCTTGGGACTTTTGGCTGAAGCCAGGCTCTTTCCCACATTTTCTTTTCTGGTGTTGGCCACTTTCTCAGATGTGGAGGACATGGATTCCTCATGCCCTTTGCCTTTTGTCTTGGGGTTAATAAAGTGCAGAAAAGATTTCATCTTATTTCTCCAGCCAGATTCTGGAAAGCTGGGCCTCTTGTGAGTACGGCCTTGCATCACCTGCCCCTGAAAAGCCCGACCTTGTAAAGTTTGGCCCTGCAACGGCTTACCCGGAGTGAGTTGGCCCAGGAAAGGCCGGCCCTGTGACACCTGGGGCGCCACAGGCTGGGCATTCTCAGGAACCCTTGCTGGTTTGAGGATGACACTGAGCTTGGTTTGACTGTCTTGCAGGTGATTCTTCTCAGAGTCTTTCCCCCTAGGGACTCCAGGAGGTAGCTCTGGGAGTTTAAGCTGAGGGCGATGCTGGGGACTGTGTTGATAGGAAGCATCAGGGTGAAAGCGACATCTCCGTCGCCAGGGGCTGCAGGGTGTCCCATTCAGAAGCATCCCTTCTGGCCTCTGGGCTTCAGCAGAGTGGCTTTTCTCTCTTGTGGAGGAGACTGCAAGCCCGGCATCCCCTTCTCTGTGGTCCCCGGCCGATTTGGGTTTGCCTGGCTCCTCTCTCTTTTCTGCTAGTGTGGGTACTTGGGCTGAGTCCTTGCTCTTGTCAGGGCTTTGGGGCTCAGGGCTCCGGGGCTCCTTCAGGTTGCGGTTGTTCACACTGGCCTCCAGCTGACCACAAAGCACCTGGGCCTCTGTCAGGCCCCCACTGGGTTGCGAGATATTGGAGGCCCAGTGGACAGAACCGTGGGATACTGCACTGGAACTGGGTTGCTTCTGTTTCTGATACACTACCTTCAACTCAGTGGCCAGCTGTTCTTTGAGATAGAGGCATTCTGGATCTGGGGCACATGGCATATCTCGTGGGATGGGGAGTTCCTGGAGCAGTGTGTTTCCTTGGTTGTTTAGACTCCCAAGAGACTCCTGTGTGCATATGTTCTCTGAGGTTGCTACAATTTGTTTCCTGGACTTCCTTGCCGTTAGGGGAATTCCCAGTTGTATCTCTAGCATCTTCTTTCTCAGATGGAAATTTAGTTTGGCCAAGATGTGTTCTCCAAGTGTGGAGGGCCTCGCAGGCTCTGTCTGACTTTCTAGAGGCACCATCTCAATTACTTCTTCCACCTGCACTGCAGCCTGGAATTCATCTGCAATGTCTGCACAAGTCTTGTTGGCATCTTGAAAGCCTGACCCAGGACTTAGACCCTGCTCTTCAGGTGAGGTCATCTGAGTCAGAGGTTCTGTTGGGAATTCGATAGGCCCAGGTATCATCTCTGTGATCATAGCTTGGGAAGTGATTGCTGGGGCCATGACCCTAGAGAGAGCCACATAATAAAGAGCCGGCAGCCCTGACAAGAAGGCCAGATACTTGTGCCGTAAAGTTGTCTCCAGTTTCTCAATGGTTCCCTCGGACAGGGCTCCGGGCAGCTTAGGATGTTCATTGACAGCATCTGGTGAGGTTTGTTGCTGCTGATCAAGGGCCGTTGGCATCCAGGGTGTAATTTTCTGTTGTAGGTCCAGGTCACTTGCTGCCTGTATTCCCAGGGGCTTGCTTTCTGGGATGCAGGTGAAGGGAGCCACTTCCAGGCCCCCAGGAATTATGCACTCCCAAGAGCTATATACACAGGCAGGGACGTTGCCCTGGTGAATCTGCCCACATTTGGAGTCGATATGGCTCTGCAATATTGCCTTGGCCTGGTCAAACAAGTGTGGCATGGGGACTGTCACTGGGTCCACAATGGGTGAGAATGGGTCATCAGCCCCAGCAGCCTCTAGAGATGTAGGCCGGGGGCCATTCACACTGCCTAGGGATGTGCTGCTCCGGGACATAGTCTGCTGATTAGTGGGGGACAGGAGCAATTGAATGGACTGTTGGATCTTCTGCGGCAGGCCCCAGCGGTGGTGAATCAACTGTCTCTGGAGGTGGAATTCCAGCTGCCTCCTGGCATGCTGCTGTGGGAAGAGTAGTTCTCTTGTGAGGACTGAGATGGGATGCCCTGGCCAGGAAGTTTTCACAGTCTCAGAAGACTGGGCTTTGTCACAGGACTTAGACTGCACAGGGCTCTGGGTGTGTTGATCTCTCTGGGAAACATCTGGCCAGTCCCACTGAAGCTGGAGCTGCCTCTGCAGCAGGTGCCACTCCAAGGCTTCATACTCATCCAGGGTCAGAAATGGGACACTGATCTGAGCTTGTTGGTCGTCAGATGGAGCAACCCAATTCTGAGAAGACAGAAAAGAGGGTGGAGCTGACTGGGGTGGACTTTTAGGCAGCAGAGAGAGGAAGGAGAGTTCCTTGAAGAGAAAAGGATCCTTCAAGTGGGGCTTGGACATGCTCTCATTCATGGAGAGGCCTTGAGAACCCAAGAAGGCATCAACCAGGGACTCACTGTGCAGAGAAGGAAGACCACAGAATAGCTGGCTATATTTCGGCTGCACATGGCCCACTGAGTCATTAGCCTGTTGCCCAGGCA
Source organism: Lipotes vexillifer (assembly GCF_000442215.2). NCBI lineage: Eukaryota > Metazoa > Chordata > Mammalia > Artiodactyla > Lipotidae > Lipotes > Lipotes vexillifer. The sequence continues at coordinate 92,218 of NW_006783413.1, forward strand.
TTAGATAAAGACCACTTAATTCTTTAAGGGCTGAAGAGGGCAAGGCAAGAGCCATATGGTTTGGGATTTGCTGGTAGCAGCGTATTTGTTCTGGGTCCATAACGGACCATTCAGAAACCCAGAAGGCCTGGGTAGGCTGGCCAGCCATACATGGACCCCAGTTCTGGTATGAAATGGTCCCAAATCTCTCAACAGAGAACTGAGAAGTATCATTCTGAATGAAAGAAACTGGTTGCTTATATACAGGTTGGTAAAATAATGGTGAATTTGGCATAAGCTGCCTCAGAGACTCTTCCACACGTCTGGGGAGCCCCCACCTCTGGAAATGCATCCATTTTTTTACATGTAGCTCAAGCTGCCTCAGGACTTCAGGACTCAGGAATGGCAGGTGGGCAGGGAGGACAGTGACCATCTGCAAGGCCACAGGATGTGTCAGGGTAGTAATTTCTCGGTTCAGGGTCAGCAGAGAGAGCTGGGAATTTAAGGGCTGATGGCCTTGGTTCCCACAGACAAGGTTGAGGTTGCTCTGCATCATCTCCTGAAGCTTCACTGAAACCCTAGGTTCCTCAATCCTTGAAGAAAACATAGTCTCTGGGCCCCTGGGCACCTCTGGCACTTGAAATCCCTGCCTTAGCATGAGGTATTCAGCCCAGAAATCATGGATGCTGGCTGCACCAGTTGACAGAGCAGCTGACTGGGTTAAGGATTTCTGTGACACTGTGAGGGTTGCAGATGGAAGTGAAAGGTCTTTGGAGTGTGGGCCATGCTCCAGACTCTGTTCAAAAGACACATTAGACGTAGACAAAACCTCTAGGCAAGAGGAGCCCTGCGATGGCCCCCCTGAAGTGGGGGAGATCAGAGTGTTCTCACCCACCACCACCTGATGAATCTCCAGAGCCACAGCGTTGCAGGTTTGGCAGCAGGGATCTGCACACAGGATCTGCCGCACGCTCCCCTCCTGAGGAAGCCAGCCCTGGCTGGGAAGGGAAACATGGCAACCGTTTGTTACTGACGGAATGACATCTGCCTCTTTTCAAGTGTGTGGCCTGGAGATTGACACTGCTCCCCTTAGCCCTGTAAACTCTGAGGCCTGCACCCACTGGGTGTTTACTCATCTACTTTTCTTCCTAGGGAAATGTCATTTGGCAAGTTATGGTGTGCTGGACTGAGAGCCTGGGGCTTGTTGGGCAAAGTCTCAGACAACTGAGAGGAATGCAGGGCCTTGAGAGCCTGGGAGGTGGGTGAGTTCTCTGCTGACCTGTGCTGAGAAGCTGAACTAGGAGAAGGCACCAGGCAGATGGGGGAGCCAATGGTTAGCTGATGGCGCAGCACCAGGAACATCACCAGATAGAACCTGGAGTCAGCCTCGTTTGGGGCTACGGAGGTCCTTGTGGGAACTCTGCATTCTGGGGATTACAGGGCATACACAACATCTCTTGGAAGCCAATCCCTATTCTCTAGAGATCTTAAGAGGGGGACAATATGACAAGCTCCTGCCTGAGGGCTGTCCCAGGAACTGGCCTCCCTGAAGACAAAACCAGAGGAGGTATGTCAGCAGGGTCCAGGGGTCTGCCCTTGAAAGGGTCTAACTGTAAAGAGAATATGAAAATGATGACTGATTTATGCACTTAATTAATTATCTATCCTCCTAACTTGTCTTGTGGTTGAGTGAAAACCCATGTAGTTTTAAATCCTGCACTAGTCAAATCCTGAATTCCAGGGCCTTTGTGAGCCTAGCCCAGAGCAGAACTGCAGGACTCCTGTCTCCTGAGACGTCTGATCCCACCCTCTCCTCTGGGAACCCCCAACCAGTGTCCAGGCTCCACTGTGCCTGGCTACCTCCCAGCCATTATGCTCCTCCCCAGCCCTGCCCCAGGCCAAGCGGAGAAATGATCACAGGCCAGGCTGGGAGTTGGGAGACTGCAAAGAGCAAGAGATCACCTTCTCATGACAGAGAGCAGCTCCCACGGCTTCTCAGCTTCTTCCCGGGAAAGTCTCCTAGCTGAGAAACCAGGAGACAGTGTTACATGGAACGGGAGAGGATTCAGGGAACATCCTACAGGAAGCTGGAGACCTTTGAATGACAGGAGATGGCAAACCCCAACAGCCAGTGCTCTGAGGCACGTCTGACTACAACTTAACCAGGTATGATGTGCTCTCCTGGACCTAATCTCCTTTGACCTTCACAACCACATTTTGAGTGAGACAGCATCATCATGCCCATTTTATGGATAATAAGACTGAGAGCTGAAGTGACGCCCACTGGGTCATAAAACTAGTAAATGACACAGTTAAGGACAGAGCCCTTACTTCCTCACTCCCCTACTTCCTCTTCACTCCCAGGGGTAAGGTGGAGAATTCTGGAACAATTCCCAGGGTCTGATTTCCCACCCAAAAAAGTCTTCTGGGGAGAATCTGTCAACTTGGGGAAATTGGGCCTTCAGTGGTTAGAGCACCTGGTGCCTGGCACCAGCGGTCATTGAGGGACAGGGTTCATGGGAGCCTCACCCACAGTAGAGAGAAGTCAGAGCAGAGACTGGGACGTTACCTCTTGATGCTGCATCTCTAGCCCTTTGTCTGACTTTTCGGTGACGCTTAAAGATAAAAGAGTTAGAGTATGAAGTTGGGACACCATTTTCTTTTTCATGTCCAAACTGAGACAAAGCTAACATAGAGTTCCCAATCCCTTGTAATTTATCTGTATTTTATTAACTTTCCTAAATTTCCATACTCTATTTTTTCACCCCAATATTTCCCTTCTCTTCTTACTTCTGATTCATTTTGAGGTTCTTTCATCCTCAATACCTCCCACTTTTTTCCTAAGAGAAGTTGTGTATCATGCTTATGATGAAACAAGAGAAAGGGTGGAACAAAATAAAAGGTGTGTAGGTCTAATAACCAAAGGACTTCAATTTACAAATGCCTTAATGGACCACAAACTAGAAAAATCTCCCATAATGGGAGGTCTTCTAAGATCCAGTGAAGCACATTCCATTTCATCCAAGTCTCAACCCAAGTCAGAGAGAGACGTTCTTGAGTTTTCAATACATTGCAGGGATAGCCTGGTAAGAAATTATTTGTAGGCTCTGAGGAGGGAAATACCTTATAAGAGTAACTAATGGATGGTAAAAAAAAAAAAAAAAAATCAAGGGGGGGGGGGGGAAAAGGAAGGATAAAAGGAGAGACACTGAGAGCTTAAAAGCTTCTTATCTGAGGCTTAATTAGTTCAGTCATGGTCATAGTGTTTCCCTACCTGGCAGCAGCTCCTTTTATTTTCCAATGTTAATCCATGGTAACTCTTTTTCACTTGCCAGACAATTAGGATAACAATGAAGATGGAGCCATAGGTATATAAGGGAAACCCCAAATCCCACAGAACAAATGTCGGGCTCAACATGATCTAAACCTCATTAGCATGAGGAGACCAACCATCCCTATATGTAGGCATTCAGAGTCCTGGCACCTAGTGACTTCCAATGCTACACTTTGTCGTCTCCGCCTCACAGACAACGGAACCAGGCCACCAGACTGCATCACAAAGCTCTCCTGTTTCACAAGGCAGCTGTGGTGTCAAAGACCTCTACCTGTCTAGAGAAGTGAATGTGGTGATTCCGTTTGTAGATGAGGGTGTCAGGTTGTCTGTAAGGACTGAAGGTGCCTCTCACAGTCACTGTCTGTTCCCCCACTTTGTCTCCACTCTCCACACCCTCCACCAGCCTGATGGCCAGAGTCTGGTTATGGCGTGGAAATGGGGAGCTTTGATGTTACAGGCAGTGGATGATGGGAAATCAGAGGTGCATGAAGGGACCACGGCAAGGCCACAGTGGTAGCATCTTTAAATGATGTTGTGGGAGTCAGAAAGGAATGCCTCCCAGACTGTGTGGCCTCAAGCTTGCAGATGAGTGAGAAGAGACTGTAAACACTGCCTTCCATTGAGACTCACTAATGAGACTTCCTTACAGAGCTCTTTTATTTTCCTTAGGCTTTTATTTATTTTTTTAATTTTATTTATTTATTTATTTTTACAGCAGATTCTTTTTTTAAAATTTATTTACTTATATTTATTTTTGGCTATGTTGGGTCTTCGTTGCTGCGCGCGGGCTTTTCTCTAGTTGCAGCGAGCGGGGGCTCCTATTTGGTGTGGTGCGCGGGCTTCGCACTGCGGTGGTTTCTCTTGTTGCAGAGCATGGGCTCTAGGCGCCTGGGCTTCAGGAGTTGTGGCTCGTGGGCTCTGGAGCGCAGGCTCAGTAGTTGTGGCGCACAGGCTTAGCTGCTCCACAGCATGTGGGATCTTCCCGGACCAGGGCTCGAACCCGTGCCCCCTGCATTGGCAGACGGATTCTTAACCACTGCACCACTAGAGGAGTCCCCGCAGGTGTCTTTATTGGTTATTTCTACCAAACATTTAAGGAAGAAATAATACCAATTCTCCACAAACTCTTGTAAAATTGAAGAGAGACTATTTCCCAACCTGTTCCATAAGGCCAGCACTACCTTGATGCCCAAACCAGACAGAGACATTACAAGGAAAAAAAAAAAAAGTACAAATATTCCTCATAAGCATAGATGCAAAACTTCTAAGCAAAATTTTACAAACTGAAACAAAAAATTATGAAGAGGATAATAAACCATGACCAAGTGGGGTTATCACAGGAATGCAAGATTCGTTTAACATTTGAAAATCATCATACTGATATAATTCATCATATTAACAAACTAAAAAGAAACAATATGATCATTTCAACAGTGTAGAAAAAACGTTTGACAAAATCCAACATGCATTCCTAATTTTTTACATCTCAGCAAACTAGGAAAGGAATTCCTCCACCTGATAAAGGAAATCTATGAAAATCCCACTGCTAAGGTCATATTTAATGGTGACAGACTAGATCAGTGGTCCCCAACCTTTTGGGCAGCAGGGACCGGTTTCGTACAAGATAATTTTTCCACGGACGGGGTGGGGGGGTGGGGGAATGGTTCACGTGGTGATGAGAGCAATGCAGAGCGATGGAGAGCGGCAGATGAAGCTTCGCTCGCTCGCCCACCGCTCGCCTCCTGCTGTGCAGCCCAGTTCCCAGTTCCCCTGAACTAGATGCTTATCCTCTAAGATTAGTAACAATACAAGGATATCTACTTTTAGAACTTCTATTCAACATTGTACTGAAGGTCCTAGCAAACGCTATGAAGTAAGGAAAAGAAATGAAAGGCATCCAGGTTGGAAAGAAAGAAGGAAAACTGCCTTTATTCACAAATGACATGATCGTCTACATAGAAAATCCTGTGGAATCTGAAAAAAAAAAGCTATTAGAACTATACGTGAATTTAGCAAGGTTGTATGATATAAAGCTGATATACAGATACAACTGTATTTCTGTGTACTGGTAATGAACAGATAGAAATTGAAATTTGAAAAAGTCATTACCATTGAAAATATCATAAGGACATGAAATAGGGATAAATCTAGCAAAAATGTAAGAACAATGCACTGCATCTTTAAAACACTGCTGAGAGAAATTAAAGAACTCAAAAAATAGATATAACTTGTCCATGAGTCAGAAGACTCAATATTATTATGATGTCACCTCTCTCTAATTGATTTAGATATAAAAGTCAGTCCCAATAAAAATCCCAGCAATTTTTTGAGAAATTGACAAGCTCATTCTAAAATTCATGTGGAAATACACAGAACTCAGCATAGTCAAAACAACTTTACAAAAGAACAAAGTTTGAGGATTAATACTAAGTATTATATACTAAGTCATCTATTATAAAGCTACAGCAATCAAGACAGTGTGGTATTGGCATAAATACAGACAAACGGATCAATGGAACAGAATAGAGAATCTAAACATAGACTAACTCATGTACAGACAGATGATTTTCAACAAAGGAGTAAAGTCTTTTCAACAAATGGTGCTGGAATAATTGGTTATCAATATCCAAGAAAATGAATTTCAATCCCCACTTCACAATATATACAAAAACGTATTCAAAATGGATCATAGGCTTCCCTGGTGGCGCAGTGGTTGAGAGTCTGCCTGCCGATGCAGGGGACACGGGTTCGTGTCCCGGTCCGGGAAGATCCCACATGCCGCGGAGCAGCTGGACCCGTGAGCCATGACTGCTGAGCCTGCGCGTCCGGAGCCTGTGCTCCGCAACGAGAGAGGCCACAACAGTGAGAGGCCCGCG
>NW_006783413.1:98567-104550 GCF_000442215.2 Lipotes vexillifer
CGCGGTCGCCCAAAAAAAAAAAAAAAAAAAAAAAAAGGACCATAGATTGAGAATGCAAAGTAAAAGTATAAAATTTATATAAGAAAACCCATGAACATGAGTTAAGCAAAGATTTCTTAGACATAACTCCAGAAGTATGACCCATACAAGACAAAATGGATAAATTGTACTTCATCAAAAATTTTAAACGGCTGCCCTCTGAAAGACAATGTTAAGAGAATGAGAATGTAAGTTATATAGTGGGAGAAAAATATTTGCATAACATATACCTGGGAAATGACTCATATCCAGAATATATAAAGAACTCTCAAGACTCAACAATAAGAAAGCAAACAACCCAATTTTAAAAAGAGGAAAAAATTTTAACACACTTCACCACAGAATTGGTAAGGCACAGGAATGCTGTGTCCAAGGCCTTTGCCATAACAGCAGTGCATACATCAAGAGCCCTGGAATTTATCAGAGCTTCCCTACTTCCTGTCTCTATTAAATTGCTTCATAACAAATTAACCCAAAACTTAGCCAGTTACAATAATACATATTTATCATCTCATGGTATCTGTGGGTCAAGAATCCAGACACAGCTTACCTGGATCTTCTGCCTCATGGCCAAAATCAAAGTGTCAGCCCAGGTTCTGCAATCTCATCTGAAGTTTCAAGTGGGGATCTGCTTCCAAGTTCACTCAGTGGTTGTTGGCATAATTCAGTTCCTCAGACTCTTCTGGACTGAGAGCTTCTTTTCCTCACTGGTTGTTTGTCACAAGCCACCCTCAGTGCCTTGCCATGTGGACCTCTCCAACATGGCAGCTTACTTCATAAAAGCATGCACACCAAGAAGGCAATAGAGAGTTGGCTAACAAGATAGAAGTAACCTAATCATGGAAGGTGATACCCCTCAGTGTTGCCATAATCTATTGGCCAAAAGCAAGGTACTGAAGAGGAGGAGGTTATACAATGCCATGAGAATCAGGAGGCAGAGCTCAATGGGAGTCATCTCAGAGGCTGCCCACCACACTGGCCTCAGAAAATGCAGTTCTCTGGGTCAGTTTATTTATTTATTTATTTTTATTGTATAATCTCATTTATATGAAATGTCCAGAAAGGCAAATTTATACATACAGTAAGTAGATCAGTAGTTGTCTGGGGTTGGGGTGGGAGCAGGCATTGATTGCAAAATAACTGGGCTTGAGGAGAAATTCTGGGGTGACAGAAATGTTTTAAAACTGGACTGTGGTTGCATAACTACAAATCTACTAAAAATCAGTGAACTGTACATTCAGAATGGAGGAATTTTATGGTAAGTTATATATCAATAAAGCTGAAAAAAATGTGAAGTTATTGCTGTACTACAACAGATGTGTCAAGGACGCCACAGCAAAGGAGAAAAGGGCAACCAACCAACTTTGCCTGTGTAAGTGGGGCAGAAGCCAAGGACAGAGAGGGTCAGCAAGGCAGAAAGGAATACACAGATTTATTTCCTGAACAGATATCTATTGTCTACTCTGTTCTAGGTGCCTGAGAACAGATCAGGAGCAAAGCCTACACCTGTAAAACTCCTATGCTAAAGGAGAGATAGGAAATAAACAATAACAAATATAATAAACAAGTTAAATCCATAGTATGTATAGACAATATTTGAATTTAATATTAAATGATGAGATTCCTCAGGCACAAGGGGAAGGGCAGGTACAGGATGTAGGATGTGCCACAGAAGAACTAGGGTATGTGGTTCCACTGTGTTCAGTGAGCCCTATTACTGGGGGTGTACAGAAAAATAACCAAAGATGGCAACAAAAAGGTCAAAGTAGGAATCAAAAGTGACGGTCACTTTCATTTAATTATTCTGCACCACATAGGTATTTTCATTGGTACAGATGAAACTGAGATTAGGGCACTTGCCTGGCAAAATGACAGTAACAGTATGCACTGAAGATGGTCTTTATTGGACTAACAGTGCCTGGCATGTAGTAAATGCTCTAAAACTGCTTGCCATTATGTTTATTATTAATATTATGGTGTCATAGTGCCTAAATTATTAAATTCTATAGTCTACCCAGAAATCTATACAAAATGAATCAAGAAGAGATATAAAAAAAGATTTGCCTCCTTCTCTTTCAAAATGATCCTTGCAGGAACAATACACAGAAGTGTATTTCTAATCCTTAGGGCATGGGTTCATAGCACTGCAGTTCTCTCTTCCAGAAATACCTTTATAGCCCTTCCTTGAATTTATGGACAGTTTTAAATATTACCTAAAGCTTTCTTTCTTAGGCCACCAACTCAGTGCAGACAAAGGGAAAGCCTATCAGTAACAGAATACTCCACAGAGGTTATTGTGAAGATTGAGTTAATATATGTATGCACTAAAGGGTTAACTCAGGAGGCCTGGGTTGCCCAAACCCTGAACATCTCAAAGATCTTCAGGACTGGCCCTTGACCGGCTCCTGAGATATCCTCTGAGCCCTTGGAATATCCTGCTAGTACAGCATATTTGTATGCCATTCTTTGGGCCACACTGTATCAGCCTGACCAGACAGTTTATGCGAACAACGTGACTTACAGTGAATGATTCTGTAGGCCTGAAGTCCTTGGCTTGACCTCTGGGAGTGCTGGAGATTAAGTAGCTAAGAGCAGCCACATGGACACTGCATATCCATGTGACTGACCCCCAAGAAAACCCTGGACACCAAGACTCAGGAGTTTCCCTGGTTTGCAACATTTTGTCACTGGGAGAGTTAAGTGCATCCCCATGCAACTTCGCTGGGAAGGGACATCTGGAAGCTTGTGCCTGGTTTCTCCTGGACTTCACCCCATGCCTTTTCCCTTTGCTCATTTAAAATCTGTATCCTTTCACTGGAATAAACCATAACAGTAAGGATAGCATTTTTTTCTTTTTTGGAGTTCTGTGAATCCTTCCAGTGAATCACTGAGCCTAAGGGTGGTCTTGGGGACCTGTGATGGAATATGGAAGTCCTTAGAACAGCACCTGGCATCTAGTGAGCAATATATGGATAATTATTATTGCCAAGTGCAGAGAAGTCACTTAAAGGTTTAAGGATAGCAAGACAGTGTTATTATTTCTGCCAATCTCTGATCTCAACTTCCATAGTAGGTTGGGGCTATGATGATTAAATAAGAACATACTTCTTTCATCACAAGCTTGAGACACATTGGATTTGATGGCAACACAAGTCAATTTCCAGGAGATTCTGGTTCTAGTCAGTGGACAGTACTTGATTTCCTTTATGCTTGGAAGTGATGCATTTAGAAATTCCTCAGTTAATCTCTTCCAACTAGCAGCTTTGCTGAGATCAGAATAAATGATGAATTTTTCATAAATCCTTTCTATTGTCTTTCCTATTTTGTGGCTGTTGACATCTAAGAAATGATGAAATCTGAAGTTGGACCAGCCAAAGTTCAAAGCAAGCCGGAAGCTGGGGTCCGCCTCGTCCTGGACGCCGGCCACAAGGCGGACGAGCTCGCGCACGTTGCATTCTTGCCTTCGGTCCAGACGGCTCCAGGACGGCGCCGGCAAAGCCATACCTGTGGCGCTCCTGCCGTCCTTCGTGAGGTCCGGGTCAGTTTATTTTTAATTCCTGAAATCTAAGGACATATTTCCTTCTACTCACTTTAAGCATATTATTTCCAATCAATTCTTTGGACTGATAATTCTATGTGGAACAAGGTTTCCTTGCCTATTCCTACCCAGCACTCAGTCTGGTTTCATTCTGAGTCACAATATGGTCTCTGTAGATCTATGTGCCTACCTTTGTCTGTGCTTTTAACTCCTTCTGGAATAACTCTTCCTTTATACATTGTAGGAACTCTTAATTGACTTTTAAGATTTAACTTATGCAACAATACCTTTTAAAAAAAATCCTCCACTAATGCCCCCTACACACACATACTCACATTGCATTCTACAGGCTGAGTGAGGTTCCATTGATTCCTTTTACCAACATTTATTAAGAGGCTAATCTGTGCCTGTCACATACTAGTTTGCACTCAGCAAGTATCTGTAGAACCAACAAACTAGTGAATGGTGATAAACGGGGTGTAATGAGTGCCTTAAATGGGGCTGAATCTGTGCTTCAGGGGACCAGACCAGAGAACAAGGAGTGTCTCTCCATCTTGCTGAGAAGTTCTGCTTGCTAAGTGCAATCATAGCAGTCAGTCATCGATAGTGTGATGTTCCTTAACTGTTACTCTGCTTTTGTGGGAAGCCAGCCCTATAGCTTTTCATGAAGACTCCTCCCTGGCCTCCAGGGGCTAAAGATCATGCCATAATTTTGTCCTCATGTTTATTAGAGCTTTGGGAAATTTCTGTTAATATTAAACAACAGCAGCGCCTCCCTCACGCCTCATTCTCTTGAGCTGAGTCCAGGAAGACTCAGTTTCAGTCCCTGGAAACCCCAAAACAATTCAGTTAATTTAGGGTGGCCATGTTTTCCTAGGCTGACTGAAGCCAGTTCTGCTGGACTATATAAACAGGAGTGAATGGAGAGACACTGTACCTACAGAGGTGGAAACTAAAAGCAGCACATAGGCTACTGCCAAATGACTGGCTAGAAATAGGCTCCAAAAGTACTGTGGTGAGGCACTCGATTCCTAAAACAACAGTCAGTCACTAGAGAACAGGCACATCACTTAGGGCTTGGATTTCCTCAAAGAGCTGGAGTCTCATCGAGGGGTTAAAAAGACTTTTGTTCCTTTGGTTTTGCTTAGAGTCTCCTCTGGGTTGATAACACCCAGGTGTGCAGTGGTGTTGGTATGTGCATTCTGCATTTCTTACAGATCCTAGTTCTGCTGGTTTTCCACTCTCTGTGTTAGGTATGTGGCTTTCCCTGAGGCTCTCACACAATCTTTCAGGCACATGCTTCCAGGAGCCAATTATCAACCACCTTGAAATTTTTCACCCTTATGTGCAGACGCTGCTCATGCTAAATTTCCCCAGCTCAGACCCAGGACAGAGGAGATGCATTTTTTAAGCTTCCTGCACATGCCTTTAGGGAAGCTGCCCTCCTGAGGGCCAGGCCACAATACCCCAGAACTTAGGATAAATGCAGGAAACTTCTGACTTTGGTAATTTTGGTCTTTTCTTACCATTGTGGTTTGTGGAAACTGGCTAAATTCCAGAATTTTGTAGCTCTCCCGTGGTGAGAGAAATCACCTGTAGCTACTGTATGTGTTGCCCCTTCTCTGCTAGCCTGACTCACCATTCAGGCTCTACCTCTGGGGAAGCAAAGTGGCTGTGATGAGCTGGTGACTGTGTACTTTCTAGAAGTGAGTTTTGAAGACTTGGTCTGATCAGTCTTTCTGGCCCATTTTTGAGGAACAGAAAAGGTACTGATTCCATGATCTCAAACTTTTCTGTTGCCAAGTCACTGATGCAGCATTCATTCAACAAAGGTATACAGAACACGTGCTCTGTAGAAGGCAGTGAGAGCTGTCTAGATTTGTTTTCCTCCCTCCTGACCTCAATGAAAAGTTAGGGCTTCTTGGGCCTCCCTGGTGGCGCAGTGGTTGAGGGTCCGCCTGCCGATGCAGGGGAGGCGGGGTCGTGCTCCGGTCCGGGAGGATCCCACATGCCGCGGAGCGGCTCCGCGCCGTGGGCAAGGACGGCCAATATCGCAAAAAAAAAAAAAACAAAAAAAGTTAGGGCTTTTCTTTTCCCCTTTGGAACACTCTTGGGTTGCTTCCACCCATCTTCCCTTTCAGAGGTTTCTTTTGCTTTGTTTTTGCCTAATGAAGCCTTCTCATGTTTCAGGAGATCACTGTTACTTACTTTTGAGTCTTTTCCAAACAGTTGTCACTCTCATGCCAAGAATCAAATGTAAGCAAAAGCTCATCTTTTACAACTGCATTTAACATAGGATGAGACACCTTTGGTTGCTGCTGATTAGGAGGCTGCTCCTCAGACTTTCTCAGCAATTTTTCCTTACAGAGAGCTGTTCCTAAACTGCATTCTGATTCCCTCTTTCCC
>NW_006783413.1:104560-108158 GCF_000442215.2 Lipotes vexillifer
CTTTCCCTTTCCTGCTGCAGAGTACCGCCCCCTACCCCGCAATTTGCCCTTCTAAATAAGCAAGTTCTCTGCAGAGAATATATGTTTTTTACACACATAGACACACAGCCCAAGTTGCCACATATATATTACTACCTTACAAACACATCTAGACAGCCAGTCATCTGATTTCCTCTAGGTCATAACAGCCAGATAGATGGCCCTATTATACCTTCTGTCCCACTTTTTGCCTCTCGGACTTTGTTCTTCAAAATTGAGTTAGCTATTCTAGGTCTTCTGTTTCTCCATATAAACTTTAGAATCAGTTTGTTCATCTCTACCAAATAACTTGCTGGGATTTTGATTGGGACTGCATTGAATCTATAGAACTGGCAAGAACTGACATCTTGATAATATTGAGTCTTCCTTTCCGTGAATATGGAATATCTCTCCATTTATTTGGTTTTTCTTTGGTATCGTTCATCAGAGTTTTGTCATTTTCCTCATATATATTTTATACATATTCTGTTAGATTTATATCTAAGTAATTTGGGGAGGTGCTAATGTAAATGGGAATGAGTTTTTAATTTCAAATTCCACTTGTTCATTACTGGTATACAGGAAAACAACGATCTTTTGTATATTAACCTTATATTCTGCTATCTTGCTATAATCACTTATTGGTTCCAGTTTGTCAACCATTTTGGATTTTACACATAGACAACCATGTCATCTGTGAACAAAGACAGTTTGATATCTTCTTTCCCAGTCTTTATACCTCTTATTTCCTTTTTGTGCCTCATTACACTAGCTCAGACTTCCCAGACACTTGTTTTTACCCGTTACCACTACCACTTGTTTCTCTGGAAATTAGAGCTGATTCTGTCAATTTCTCAAACACTCCATGCGCACTGATATCTGGGAACACACGCTTTAATCAAGGTGTCTTTTGTACATAGGTTTGTCTCCTCCATTAACCACTAAAGTCTTTGGCCTCATTCATTAAGCCTAATTCTGTTGTGCCCTCACAGTTTACTCTCAAAATCAAAGCCACGTCAATTTAAAATGACTTGGGATTCTTATTTGGATTTTGATGTACTCTTTTTAAGGTTCTATTTTACATTTTCTGCCTTTAGAGGGAAAAAAAATTGGCCAAGAAAATGGAGCCATCTTAAGTAAAAGGAACAGAAGTATTCTTAGAGCCTGTGGTCAAGGCTGGAAAGTGTTGGGGTGTTTTTTTGCTGTGTGTGTGTGTGTGCGTGTGTGTGTGTGTGTGTGAGGGTAGTTTATTTTACTAGTGGATGTCAGCTTTAGTTCACTGAAATTCCTCTAAAGACAGACTCCTGAAGCCACCAATTAACAATTGAGTAGCTTAATAGTGATTCTTGTTATCCTTAGAGAATAACTGTTGTAGCAAGACTGCGGTGTATTAGGGGGTGCCTGTGGTTAGTTTGCTGATACACTATTAATGAATCAGTTCACTTATAGAGTAACCCTCCTAATCAGTTGGATGCTGTTCAATAACTCTTACTGTCTTGCCTGAAAAAGTCAATAAGGACCAAATGCATATTTTATTGATTTTCCCCTAAGGAATCATTCTTAAAAAATTAATTTTCCAAGTATGTTTATTCCAGGTCTTTGAACAGTGTTTCTCAGTTTTTCAACATAAAATATTTTTGGCTGCTCCCTAAAACTTTTGATATAACTCTGGGAAGGGGCTTTCCCAAACTATTTAGAGAGTTAGTACCTTCTATGTAGCCCTGAATACCAAGAAGATACTGTAAACCTTTGCTGTTTTGTAGTCTGTTACCAAAAAAAAAAAAAGAGCAGGTAATGGCTTTTTAATATTTGTTTTCCAAACATAAATATGTATATTATAATGGATATGCTTTTTCAGTCCACTCATTTCCCCCTCTCTTCCTAGAGTTTCTTACATACCCTTCCCACTTGCCTAGGATCCAGCCAGTTCACCATTTAATAAGCTTAGCTCTACACATCCTATTCCTGTTGAGGTTGTTTCTACCTTTAAATCACCATAAACTATGCTCCAATAAGTATTCCTTTACATATGTCCACAGGTCACAGGATCAGCCTCTCGTATACAGTAATTTTCTTCAGTCAAAGGTATATCAGTATCAGTTCAGATCTGCTAGACCTTCCAACCACACAGACTCTAAAGACAAGCTTGAGAATTCTATTCTTGCATCACTCCAGTCAAGGGGAAAGCTTACCTTATACCCCACAATGTTGCCCTTGTCTTTTAGACATAACCATGTTTAAATCAAAAGACAAAAGCGTAGTTCACTAATCAAAAATATATAATGATCCTAAGGCTATGTTTTTCAAATTGCAAGTCCAGACCCATGAGGAAGTCATGAAATCATTTTAGAGAGTCACTATCAGGATTGTTTTAATGAACTAGGTTAGAGAGGATAGAAAATATCAGGGAGAATCAAGTGTAGTAAAATTAGGATTGTTTCATAAAATTTGGGTCAGTTATTGATCTATGAACATGTGTTTATAACTATGTGTGTATAGGATCACATCATAAACTACATTTCGTTTTTGTTTTTTTTTTGCGGTACGCAGGCCTCTCACTGTCATGGCCTCTCCCATCGCGGAGCACAGGCTCCGGACGCGCAGGCTCAGCAGTCATGGCTCACAGGTCCAGCTGCTCCGCGGCATGTGGGATCTTCCCGGACCGGGACACGAACCCGTGTCCCCTGCATCGGCAGGCGGACTCTCAACCACTGCACCACCAGAGAAGTCCAATAAACTACATTTCTTACTATGGGTCGCAGTCAAAAAAATGTGAAAAATATACCTCAGAAGGTTTCTGACGAAAACACTGTGACCTTGGAAATAGTAACTGATCTTGAGGAAGGTTTGCAGTGAAGGGCTGGGTGTTAGTTTTGCATTCTCTTTCTTGGTGTGGTGTGCCTGTTCCTCTCGCTGTAAGTTTGGGGCTTTCACAGCCAGTGTGCATGAGGCATGTGGGCAGTGTCTGCAGACTACAGGCCCAGCCTCTCGCTTCAAGAAATTCCTAGATGAATAGTCTAAAAAATGTTTACATATACACACAGATTCCTTCCCCGCCCCATGGCTGGATACCCCACGACTAGATGCTGCAATTAGGTCCGTGGACGTTTAAAAGAATTTGAAAACAAACATGATCATTCTAGATGTTTATGACAGAAAGGGAACTCAGTGACTCTCTGTTCCAGTACTCATTGATAGACAGGGAAACTAAACCCAGAGGAATAAAAGCTGTGTTTTCTGAGTCACAGAATGTTATATGTAAAACTAAAATAAGCCACTATGTTGCCAACCCTGGGAAGTATATAATTAATTTGCAATGTCGGTAAATTAGAAAGTACAGATTACTAAAAAGATGAAAAACATATATACATTTTATTCTTTCAAAAATGAGATTATGGGGCTTCCCTGGTGGCGCAGTGCTTGAGAGTCCGCCTGCCGATGCAGGAGACGCGGGTTCGTGCCCCGTTTTGGGAAGCTCCCACATGCCGCGGAGCGGCTGGGCCCGTGAGCCATGGCCGCTGAGCCTGCGCTCCGCAAATGGGAGAGGCCACAACAGTGAGAGGCCCGCATAACACAAGGA
>NW_006783413.1:108289-161218 GCF_000442215.2 Lipotes vexillifer
AAAAAAAAAAAAAAAAAAAAATGAGATTATGAGAAAATTTATATGACTTTGGGTTTGGTAGTGACTTTTTAGATACACCAACAAAAGCACAATCCATGAAATAAATAAATAAATAAGTTAGACTTTGTTAAAATTTAAAATATTTGCTCTCCAGAAGGCACTGTTAACAGAATGAAAATACAGGTCACAGTTGGAGAAAATCTTTGCAAAACACATATTCTGGTAAAGGACTGGTATCCAAAATACACAAAGAACTCTTAAAACTCAACAATAAGAAAATGAACAACCCAGACTTCCCTGGTGGTGCAGTGGTTGAGAATCCGCCTGCCAATGCAGGGGACACTTCCCTGGTCTGGGAAGATCCCACATGCCGCGGAGCAACTAAGCCGGTGTGCCACAACTGCTAAGCCTGTGCTCTAGAGCCCACAAGCCACAATTACTGAGCCTGCATGCTGCAACTACTGAAGCCCATGCACCTGGAGCCCATGCTCCACAACAAGAGAAGCCACCACAGTGAGAAGCCTGCGCACCGCAACAAGGAGTGGCCCCTGCTCACTGCAACTAGAGAAAGCCCACGTGCAGCAACGAAGACCCACTACAGCCAAAAATAAATAAATTTTAAAAAGAAAATGAACAACCCAATTTTAAAACAGGCAAGACCTGAACACCTCACCAAAGAAGATATACAGACGGCAAGTAAGCATATCAAAAAATGGTCAATATCATATGTCATTAGAGAACTGAAAATTAAAACAGCTGCAAGATACCACTATACCCCTATCAGAATATCCAAATTCCAGAACACTGACAACACCAAATGCTGGTGAGGATGTAGAGCAACAGGAACTCTCGTTCATTGCTGGTAGGAATGCAAAATGGTACTGCCAGTTTGGAAGACAGTTTGGTGGTTTCTTGAAAAACTAAACATACTCTTACCATATGATCCAGTAATTGTGCTTCTTGCTATTTACCCAAATTAATTGAAAACTTATGTGCATACAAAAACCTACACACAAATATTTGTAACAGCTTTACAACACAAACTTAGAAGCAACCAATATATCCTTCAATAGGTGAATGGCTAATCAAACTGTGGTAAATCTATACAATGAAATATTACTCAGCCTTAAAAAGAAATGAGCTATCAAGCCATTTAAGACGTGGAGGAAATACATATTGCTAAGTGAAAGAAGCAAAATGAAAAGGCTACATAGTATGATTACAACTATATAATGTCTGGAAAAAGCAAAACTATGGAGACAATAAAAATATCAGTGGTCAACAAGCAAAAATTCAAAAATGGGCAATGGACTTGAATAGACAATTCTCCAAAGAAGATATGCAAATAGATATTAAGCACATGAAAAGATGCTCAACATCATTAGTCATTACAGAAATGCAAATCCAAACCACAATGAGATACCATTCCAAACCCATGATGATGGCTACTATCAAAAAAAAACAAAAACAGAAAATAACCATTGGTGAGGATGTGGAAAATCTGGAACCCCTGTGTACTGCAGGTGGGAAGGTAAAATGGTGCAGCTGCTGTGGAAAATAATTTGGCAGCAGTTCCTCTGAAAGTTAAACATAGAATTACCATATGATCCAGCAATTCCACTCCTAGGCATATACCTAAAGGAACTGAAAACAGGGGCTCAGACACCTGGTCACCAATGTTCAACAGCAGCATTTTTTGCAACAGCCAAAAGGTGGAACCAACGCAAGTGTCCATCAATGGATAAACAGATAAACAAAATGCAATATATACATAAAATAGACTATTATTTAGCCTAAAAAGCAAATGAATTCTGATACTTGCTACAACATGGATGAACCTTGAACTTACTATGCTAAGCGAAATAAGCCAGACAGAGAAGGACAAATATTAACAAATGGGACCTCATTAAACTCAAAAGCTTTTGCACAGCAAAAGAAACCATTAAAAAAATGAAAAGACAACCCACAGAATGGGGGAAAATATTTGCGAATGATACGACCAACAAGGGATTAATCTCCAAAATTTACAAACAGTTCATGCAACTCAATAGCAAAAAAACAAACAATCCAATCAAAAAATGGGTAGAAGACCTCAGCAGACATTTCTCCAGAGAAGACATACTGATGGCCAAGAGGCACATGAAAAGATGCTCAACATCGCTAATTATTAGAGAAATGCAAATCAAAACTACGAGATACCACCTCATACCAGTCAAAATGGCCATCATCAAAAAGTCTACAAGCAATAAATGCCGGAGTGGCTGTGGAGAAAAAGGGAACCCTCCTACACTGTTGGTAGGAATGTAAATTGGTATAGCCACTATGGAGAACAGTATGGAGGTTCTTTTAAGAGACTAAAAATAGAGCTACCATATCATCCAGCAATCCTACTCCTGGGCATATATCCGGAGAAAAACAAGATTTGAAAGGATACATGCACCCCAGTGTTCATTGCAGTGCTGTTTACAATAGCCAAGACATGGAAGCAACCTAAGTATCCATCGACAGATGAAGGGATACAGAAGATGTGGTACATATTGGGTTGGTCAAAAAGTTCGTTCAGGTTTTTCTGTAACATCATACGGAAAAACCCAAATGACCTTTTTGGCCAATCCAATACATAAAATGGAATATTACTCAGCCATTGAAAAGAATGAAACAATGCCGTTTGCAGCAACGTGGACAGAGCTGGAGATTTTCATACTAAGTGAAGTAAGTCAGACAGAGAAAAACAAATATCACATGATATCGCTTATATGTGGAATCTTAAAAACAATTACACAAATGAACTTATTTACAAAACAGAAACAGACTCACAGACTTAGAAAACAAACTTATGGTTACCGGGGTGGGGGAAGGGATAGATTGGGAGTTTGGGACTGACATGTACATACTGCTATATTTAAAATAGATAACCAACAAGGACCTACTGCATAGCACAGGGAACTCCGTTCAGTACTCTATAATAACCTAAATGGGAGAAGAATTTGAAAAAATAACAGATACATGTATAACTGAATCACTTTGTTGTACACCTGAAACTAACACAACATTGTTAACTATACTCCAATATAAAATAAAAATTAAAAAGAAAAAAGATCAATGGTTGCCAGGGCTTTGGGGGAAGGGAGAAGGGATGAATAGGTGGAACAAAGGGGATTTTTAAGGCAATGAAACTCTTCTGATACTGTAATGGTGGATATATGTCATAAAACCCATGTATAACACAAATAGTGAACCCTAACGTAAGCTATGGATGTTAGTTAATAATAATTTATCAGTATTGTCTTATCAGTTTTAACAAATGTACCACACTAAACATAAGATGTTAGTAATAGGGAAAACTGTGTACATGACCAAGGATGAGGAAGTATATGGGAACTCTGTACATGCTGCCTAATATTTCTGCAAACCTAAAACCGCTCTCTAAAAGTCTATTAATATTTTTTACATTAGGTGCGGACAAATACCGTTTGATTCCACTCATACAAGGTACCTAGAATAGTCAAATTCATAGTGTCAGAAAGTACATTGGTAGATGCCAGGGGCTGGGGGTGTGGAGGTGGGGAGTGGAAATGGGGAGTTAGTGTTTAATGGGGATAGAGTTTCAGTTTAGGAAGGTAAAAAATTCAGGAAATGGATGATGGTGAGAGTTGCATAACAATGTCAATGTACTTAGTGCCACTGAACTGTACAGTTAAATATGGTTAAAGTAGTATGTGTTACATTATGTGACTTTTACCACAGTAAAATAATTTTTTTTAAGTCTGTTAATATTTTTTATATGAGACTGTAACATGGATATTTTTGAAACTTGCTTTTTTCCACTACTATGTTCATATATTATTAACATATTTCCAGGGATTCGGCCTGGACAGGGTGGCGATGGGAAAGTTAGTCAAGGATAGAGATGAGGCTGTGGAAGGAGGATGATTCAGAGGATGTGGAAATTTAGGGGCAGGGGATGTTTTATTCAAAAGATCCACAGAGGAGAGGGACTAGAACTTGAGTGGACCAACAGACTAACTAAGCCCTTGAGTCTGAGCATCTCCAGCAAGCTGGGAATTTGAGCAGGGCAGGGAATTTCAGTTCATGCTCAGGGAGTCCCAGTCCCCTGCTGGCAAGAGGCTGGCATGACAGGACTGAGCAAGTCACTCTTGAGCTCAGCAACAACCTTCCTGCTAGGGTGGAGTGAGCAGGTACAAAAGACAAGCAATCATGATGGTCAGTTGTCTGAAATTTCCGTAACAGAAATCTGCTGAGGCACATGGGAGCCTGTGGGGGACCATGGGAAGGCTGGTCCACTTAAGCCAGGATGTATGCACATTAACCTTGGCTTCCCACCTGACGCTGCTGTGACCCTTCTGAGTCACATTCCTTCGCCTGGGCATCCTCCTGCATGGCTCTCAGCCCAACTCCCACCAGGCAGGGAGGATGTGCCTGTCACAAGACTTCCTATGATCTTTGTGGATGTTTTAGGAAAACACCGAGGAGTGTGGTTCAGCTGGCCTGGGCCCTGTGCCCCTCACCCTGGGGGCCACAATAGGGGCTGGGCCCCCAACCCTTAGGCACAGAATCACCATTCAGGGACCTCCCTGGTAGCGTAGTAGTTAAGAATCCGCCTGCCAATGCAGGGAACACAGGTTCAAGCCCTGGTCCAGGAAGATCCCACATGCCATGGAGCAACTAAGCCCATGCGCCACAACTACTGAGCTCACGTGCCTAGAGCCCGTGCTCCGCAACAAGAGAAGCCACCGCAATGAGAAGCCTGTGCACCGCAACGAAGAGTAGCCCCCACTCGACGCAACTAGAGAAAGCCCGTATGCAGCAATGAAGACCCAACGCAGCCAAAATAAATAAATAAACAGAAATTGTAAAAAAAAAAGAATCGCCATTCAGAGGAGGGACACATTCATGCTTCTTCCCATCTGGCTTTTCTGCATCCTGTTAGCAGTGGATACACTTTGCTAAGTGCTGAGTCCTATCAGAGGAAGAGATTCCTGCCCCCACCTCCTGGTTTGATGGTATGTTGAGCCATCTTGGGTTTCCTTAGGAAACAGTGAGGCGGGGGCATCCCACAGTCCCCCATACCACGCCATGAGGAAGCCGCAGCACTTCCTGCCCTTACTCTCTCCTCTGTGGTAGGTCAGATGGTGGGAATGCAGAGAGGTGCCACCTTCTGAGAGAAATGAGGCGTCCAAAACAGAGTTCCCTCCCAAACACTCAGGGCAGCCTCTTTGTCTTTCTGCATCCCAGTCTCTCCTCCCACCCCCAAACATGCCTGGTGTCTGAACACTAGGATGCCACACCTGCCCCCTTTCTGTGTCCCTAGTCCCATCCTCTTCCTCATGTTCTGTGCATCTAGAGTTTCTCTGTGATCTCTCTTGCTGATCCAGTGTTCCAAGAGCACATTCAACCACCCTTTTATACCCACATGGGCCCTCAGTTGGCCACCAACTCCTAGGCCCTAATAGAAACTTGCCATGGTAACTTCCAGAATCTACCTCTACTTCTGCCTTCAGCTTTGGTTCTCCATACTACTCCTTCCACCCCCCAGCCATGGCACCTTCCCAGATCCTCACTTACCCTTTTGAGTCTCTGCCCAAATTCTGTTACATGTGAGCGCAACCCTTCTTCTCCTAATACACAAAGTCTTACCTCATTAATGCTTCCTTCTTTCTACTAACCACCAGCAAAGTGTCTGTGCTTTTTCCAAGGCCATCTCACGAACTTGGATATTCACTCCCATCCCCTCAGCTCTACACCACTACATGGCTCCAGCAGTTCTCCCTGCATCATCAGTTTATCCCTCCTCGACTGCATCATTTCTGTCAACATCCAACATCTTATGTCTCTCATCTTTTAAAAAAAAAAAAAAAACAAACCCTCTCTGGGTTCCACTTCCGCCTCCAGCTCTAGCCCCATTTTTCTGCACCTCTGTGGAACAAACCTCCTTTGAAGGAATTGATTACACTTGCTATCACCACACTTGCTATCACCAGTTGCTCTCCTCTCATTCTGTCTTGAACCCACTCCACTTCACCTCCATCACACGCGAGTCTGTTCTTCTCAAGGCCATGAGGGATCTCTGTGTTGCTAAATCTAGTGGTCAACTCCATACCCTCATCTTACTTGGCCAATTCACAACTTTTCATGCAATTGATCATTTTCTCCTTGCAATATGCCAGTATGCCACACTTTTCTGGATTTCCTCCTTCCTCCCTGGCTCCTGCTTTTCAGTCTCCTCTGCTTACTTGTTCCTCTTTTTCTTCCCAATTTCTTAACATTGGAATGTCCCAGAGCCAAGTTCTTAGATCTCTCCTTCACTGATACTCATTCCTTTAGTAACCTTATCTGGTCCCACAATTATACATCCATCTCTCCATCTCTTTCTCTCTCTCTCCAGCCAGGACGCTCCCTGAGCACTATAAGCCTTCTGTGTTGAGAACAGACTGTTGGAGATAGGGTCTCAGGAAGAAGCAGGAGATTGTGAAACTATTGTAGTATTAGTAGCAGCAAAGGAGGTAAGACAAGGTCATTTTCTGAATTTTGAAGTTAGAGACAATAGGATTTACTGATAGACCAGAAGCAGACTGTTAGAAGCAAAAGTCATGGCTGACACCAATATTTCTGGTCTGAACAACTGGCAAGAGAAAGGTGCCATTAACTGATGTGGGAGCAGGTTTGGTATGTGTGATTGGGTGGTGGTGGTGGTCTAGAGAATCAGTTCACTTTTGAAACAAATACTGGACATCCGAGTATATACACTTTTGATTAGACAATTTGGGCATATGAGACTGTCTACCCCATAAGATAATGATCTCCATGGAGGCAAGGCCTGTGTCTAGGTGACTGTTGTGTCTGGCATAGTTCCTGGCACACAGTAAGTACTCAAACATTTTAATTGTTGAATGCAAGATGCCTCTCGAAGTCATTTTTATTGTGACTCTTTGGAGACATTATCATCAACTGATTTTCATTCTAGGAGGCATTTATTCCATGCAGCTGAAAGGCAGTGGGGGTCAAACAGGTAACAGGGCTACAGCAAGCTCCCAGATGGGTTACCCCTTAAAATCTAATCAATAACAACATGGTGCAGAGAGGGGAGATTCTATCAATTGCTTCTGACATCTATCATATTAGCTATGTGCCTTTGATAAACACAGAGCACCTCTTCAGGAAGGAAGCACTGTTAACACTCCTCTAAAAACCTTCCCTCCGGATTGTGGGAATATATGAAAGTTATCAATGAATTGTGCCTGTGGGGCCAAAAGTGCACTGGATTCTTGGCTACTACCTCTTGTACTACATCATGCACACTTTGCTCCTCTGGGGCCCAAAGACAACACGGGAAGCCATGACAGAAGTCAAGCCTGATCTTTACCTTCAGTGCACCTTAGACGAGGGTCTTCCTTCTCTGCTCAAGTCCCTTTATCCACAGTCCAGGGCGGAGCTGAAAGAGTTGTGTGGAATGCTGGCCCATTTGTAAAATGGGTTTAAGCTCCCATACCATATGGGAAGTACAATCTACCT
The DNA here is from genome assembly GCF_000442215.2 of Lipotes vexillifer. Lineage (NCBI taxonomy): Eukaryota > Metazoa > Chordata > Mammalia > Artiodactyla > Lipotidae > Lipotes > Lipotes vexillifer. The sequence continues at coordinate 115,823 of NW_006783413.1, forward strand.
CCTCTACTCTCTCCATCACATATCACGTTAAAAACAAAGAGGCACAAACAGGTGGCTCTTTGCTTAGAGGTACACAGTTTATTTGGAGAGGGCCCTGCCTCACCTGCATATTAATGGAAATGATGATGACAGCCTTCTTCAGGAGGATGCAGAAGTTTGGGAACCTATGAACTCCTTTTTCCTGGACTGGGTATTCTCCTTGTATAGACAAGTGCCTTCTGCTGAGGTGAGAGTTGAGACATGGGATGGATTTTCTGGCTGAGTGGCACAAGTCAGCTGAGGACAGTGCTTGGAGCTGTTGCAGGAAAGGCGCAGGAACCAGGATTGGCTGGACTGAAGGGAGTGTCGCTGGAGCTCATTGTCTAGGCACTGGAGGGCATCAAAGAAGGCCATGCCTTCCTCCTCCTTCTCTGACTGAGCTCCCTTCACAGGGCATTTGGTGGGAGGTGGTCTCTTCTCAACATTTTCTGTCTTGGTTTTGGCCACCTTCTCATCCTTAGAGAGGAGAATGGATTCCTTATGCCCTTGACCTTTCACCTTGGGGTTAATCCAGTGTGTAAAGTGTTTCATCTTATTTCCCAGTCCAGCTTCTGCAGCTTCTGTAAGGGTAGGGCTCTTGTGAGTATGGGCTGTCTTTACCAGACCCTGCTCTTGGCCCTACAAAGTGTGGCCCTACAAATTTTGGCCCTGCAAAGCTTGGATCTGAAAAATGTGGCTCCTTTAAATGCTAGACTTGCAAAATGTGGGCCAGCAAGTTGGTCCTGTAAGATCTGGCCCTTTAAGCCCTGAACACTCCAGATCTGACATTCTCAGGAATCCTTGTTTGAGTGAGGTCATTCAACTTGCCCTAACAGCCTTATAGACCATTCTTATCTGGTCCTTTTGTCCCAAGGAATTCTGGAGGATGCTCTAGGAACTCAAGGTAAAGGGAGAAGCTGGTGAAGGTACTGACAGGGGGCACTAAGCTGACAGGATGGAGATGGTGGCTCTAAAGATCCAGACAGATCCTTGCTAGTCCCTACTCACTCAACACAACCATCCTGGCCAAACTCAAATTTTACCTGAGAAAGATCCTGGAGATACATTTGGGAAGTCAGGGGCTCTGGGGGGTTCTACTTAGGACTGTCCCTACTGGAACCTTGGCAGGGTAGATGTTCTCTCTGGTTGGAGAGAGACTCGGCGCTGCACCCCATTCTCTGTGATTCTCTGATGCTTTGAGTTTCCCTGGGTCCTCTGTTCTCCCTGCTGGTGCAGGGAGTTATTCTCACCTTTGCAGAGGCCTGGGGCTCAGGGATCTTCCAGGCAGGGGTTGTTCACACTGGCCTCCAGCTGAACACAAGCACCTGGGCCTCTGTCATGTCCCCACTGGGCTGTGAGATCTTGGAGGCCCATGGGAAGAACCATTAGGACTGCTCTGGAACTAGCTTGCTTTTGGTTCTGCTGCACTGCACAGGATTTATACACTGCTGCTTACATGAGATTGAGCCAGAGACTCTGTTGGGCCCCCAACAGGCCCAGGCACCATCTTTGTGATTGGAGATTGGCTAGTGATTGCCAGGGCCATGGCCTTGGAGAGTGCCACAGTACAAAGAGCCCACAGTTCTGACAGGAAGGCCAAAACTTGTCTCCAGTTTCTCAAAGGCTCCCTGGGAGGGCACCTAGGTAGGTGCTAATCAAGGTGATCAGTAACAGCATCTGGTAAGGCTTACTGCTGCTGGTTAAGGCCTGTCAGTATTCAGGGCGTCACTTCCTAGTCCATGTAGGGACTGATTTCTGCCTCTATGTCTAGGGGCTTACTTTCTGGGGTGCAAGGGAGCCAAGTTGCTGCCAGGGCCCCTGGAATGCTGCAGACCCAGTGATTTGAGTCCCAACCGCTGCAGATGTGGGCAGGGACAATCCCCTAGCAGATCCTCTCATATTTTTAGCCAATATGGCTCTACAACATCACCAAGGCCTGGGAAGCAACTGTGGGCTGGCACTACTGGCCACAATAGATCAGAAGAGGCCACTATCCCCTCTGGCCTCTGGATCTGCAGGCTAGGGGACACTCACCCTGGTCAGTGTGCTGCACTGGGGCAGGGGCTGCTGGTCAGCAGGGGATAGAATCAACTGGATGGACTGCTGGATCTTCTGGGGCAGACCCCAGCAATGGTAAATCAAACGGCCAAATCAACCACTTCTGAAGGTGGAACTCCACCAGCTCAGGGCATGCTCCAGGAAAATACTACCTTGCTCTTGAGGACTGAAATGGGCTTCCCCAAACAGATAGGCCCCTAAGTCTCAGGAAACAGGCTTCAGCATGTCTCAGGGCTTATGCTGTATGGTTCTATGCATCTACAGAGATCTCTGGGCAACAGCTGGCAAGCCCCACAGAAGCTGGAGCTGCCTTTGAAGTGAAGGTGCCACTGCAAGGCTTCACACTTGGCCAGAGTCAGAAATGGGACATTGACATAGGCTTGTTGATAGAAAGATGAAGAAGCCCAAATTCAGGTATGTGGGAAGGAGGTGGGTCTGACTGAGGTAAGAGGAAATTTTAGACAGTTTGGAGATTAACAAATCATTGAAGAAAAAGAAACCAGGCTCCATTTTTGTGGCAAGATGTCTAGGGGTGGACCAGGGACTCAATATGCATAAAAGAGGAACCATAGAAAGGTAGCTGTGTTCTGCTGCAGACAGGACACTGAGGCCTCAGCATGACCCCCAAGCAATGGAAAGAGACCACTTATAAACTGAAAGATGATAGAGGGTAGAGCCAGAGTGACAGAGTTTGGGATTTGTTTGCAGTGACGTCTGCACTGGATCCATAGCGTATCCTTGAAAAACAGATAGTTTGGGTGGACTTGCTTACCTCCCATGAACTCCAGGTCAGGGAAATAAAAGCCCATCTTTTCAACAGAGGCCTTAGCGGTAGCATTCATGAAGAAAGAAGTGGTAGTGTTTTCCCCCAGGCTTGGAAAATTTGGGGGCCGTGTGACATAAGTTGCCATAGGAATCTTCCACAGATCCTGGGAGCCCTCGGGTGTAGAAATGCACACATATATATATACACATACTTAAAGATACATCAGGGATTTGGGGACACAGGAACATGAGATGAAGGGAATGAAAGGTCATGGGGTATTTTAGGTTTGTGAGCTTTGGGTTCAGGGGAAGAAAGGGAATCAGATATTCAAAGGCTGCTGGCCTTATTTCTCTGGAACACATTCAGAGTTGCTCTTCTTGTCTTGCTGGTTCACAGGAATCCTAGGCTCTTCAAGGCTTGAAGAAGACAGAGCTCCCACGTCCCAGGGTACCTCTGGCCCTTGACATTCCTGCCTTAGCTGCTGGTCGTCCGCCCAGTATTCGTGGATGCTGACTGCACTGGCAGACTTGGTGGTTGACTTAGTGGCTGACCTGGCAACTAACTGGGTTAAGGATTTCTGACTTGTTAGTTGTGACACTATGCGGGTTGCTGATGGAAGTGAAAGCTCTTTGGAGTGCAGGGAATCCTGACTCTGCTCAAAAGAGAGACTAGGCGTGGACAAAACCTCTAGGCAAGAGGAGCCCTGCGATGTCCCGGAAGAAGTAGTGGTGGTCAGGGTGTTCTCACCCGATAGCAACTGCTGAATCTCCAGAGCCACAGCGTTGCAGGTTTGGCAGCAGGGATCTGCACACAGCAGCCGCTGCACACTCCCCTCCTGAGGAAGCCAGCCCTGGCTGGGAAGGGAAACATGGCAACCGTTTGTTACTGATGGAATGACATCTGCCTCTTTTCAAGTGTGTGGCCTGGAGATTGGCCTGTAAGCTCTGCGTTCTACCCTCAGGTTGTTTTTGCCACGGCTATTCTCTAGAAACATTCAGCAGGTTAGGGCTAGCTAACCTGGGCAAAGTCTCAGACAACTGAAGGGAACGCAGGGCCTTGAGAGCCTGGGAGGTGGGTGAGTTCTCTGCTGACCTGTGCTGAGAAGCTGAACTAGGAGAAGGCAACCAGGCAGATGGGGGAGCCAATGGTTAGCTGATGGCGCAGCACCAGGAACATCACCAGATAGAACCTGGAGTCAGCCTCGTTTGGGGCTACGGAGGTCCTTGTGGGAACTCTGCATTCTGGGGATTACAGGGCATACACAACATCTCTTGGAAGCCAATCCCTATTCTCTAGAGATCTTAAGAGGGGGACAATATGACAAGCTCCTGCCTGAGGGCTGTCCCAGGAACTGGCCTCCCTGAAGACAAAACCAGAGGAGGTATGTCAGCAGGGTCCAGGGGTCTGCCCTTGAAAGGGTCTAACTGTAAAGAGAATATGAAAATGATGACTGATTTATGCACTTAATTAATTATCTATCCTCCTAACTTGTCTTGTGGTTGAGTGAAAACCCATGTAGTTTTAAATCCTGCACTAGTCAAATCCTGAATTCCAGGGCCTTTGTGAGCCTAGCCCAGAGCAGAACTGCAGGACTCCTGTCTCCTGAGACGTCTGATCCCACCCTCTCCTCTGGGAACCCCCAACCAGTGTCCAGGCTCCACTGTGCCTGGCTACCTCCCAGCCATTATGCTCCTCCCCAGCCCTGCCCCAGGCCAAGCGGAGAAATGATCACAGGCCAGGCTGGGAGTTGGGAGACTGCAAAGAGCAAGAGATCACCTTCTCATGACAGAGAGCAGCTCCCACGGCTTCTCAGCTTCTTCCCGGGAAAGTCTCCTAGCTGAGAAACCAGGAGACAGTGTTACATGGAACGGGAGAGGATTCAGGGAACATCCTACAGGAAGCTGGAGACCTTTGAATGACAGGAGATGGCAAACCCCAACAGCCAGTGCTCTGAGGCACGTCTGACTACAACTTAACCAGGTATGATGTGCTCTCCTGGACCTAATCTCCTTTGACCTTCACAACCACATTTTGAGTGAGACAGCATCATCATGCCCATTTTATGGATAATAAGACTGAGAGCTGAAGTGACGCCCACTGGGTCATAAAACTAGTAAATGACACAGTTAAGGACAGAGCCCTTACTTCCTCACTCCCCTACTTCCTCTTCACTCCCAGGGGTAAGGTGGAGAATTCTGGAACAATTCCCAGGGTCTGATTTCCCACCCAAAAAAGTCTTCTGGGGAGAATCTGTCAACTTGGGGAAATTGGGCCTTCAGTGGTTAGAGCACCTGGTGCCTGGCACCAGCGGTCATTGAGGGACAGGGTTCATGGGAGCCTCACCCACAGTAGAGAGAAGTCAGAGCAGAGACTGGGACGTTACCTCTTGATGCTGCATCTCTAGCCCTTTGTCTGACTCTTCGGTGATGCTTAAAGGCAAAAGACAGTGTGAAGCTGGGGTGCTCTCTTCTTTTCATGTCTAAACTGAGACAAAACCTGCAAATATTTCCCAAGCTTTTTCTGTGTTCCAATTTTACACATTCTCCTACCTTTCTTTTTCCTACTCTACCTTTTTCACACCATAATTTCCTTTCTCTTATTTCTGATTCATTTTTAGGCTCTTCATACTCCATACCTCCACCCCCATTCCCTGAACAAGTTCTGTGGAGAGATCAGGATAAGACAAGAGAAAGGGAGGAACGGTGGTACAGTAGCCAAAGAACCTTAGCCATCCAAGGCCCTAAATGTCCACCAACCAGAGGAATCACCCAAATATGAAGCTGTTCTGGGATCCAGTGAGGAAACTTATTCCATTAAAAAAAAAAAAAAAAAACAGGGGTAAGGGGTTAAGGGTAACAAGAGACAGTGAGGGGATAAAACCTTGTTTAAGGCTTAATTGGTTCAGTTGTGGTTATAGTGTTTCCCTACCCAGCAGCAGCTCCTGTTAGGTCCCAATCTTAAATCTTGATGATTCTTTCTCACTTGCCAAATAATTAATGCAATAATGATGATGGAACCGTAAGTGTAAAGAGGATATCCAACATCCCACAGAATAAAGGTAGGCCTCAACATAATCTAAACCTCACTAGCCATCCCCCTTTCTAGGCTTCCTAGGCTTTCAGGGTCTTAGAACCTAATGCCTCCAAATTCTAGACCTATCATCTCTGCCTCACAGAGCACAGAACCAGACCAGTAGACTGCATCACAAAGCCCTCCTGTTTCCCGTCATGCATAGCATCACAGACCTTTATTTGCCTAGGAGAAACTCATGTGACACAGTGCAGAGCCTGAGCCTAAAGGTGCCAAGTCACAGGAAGCAAATACTCTTTCATGCTCTATTCTCTATATCCTGTTGGTTCACCCTTCTTTCAGATAATAGTCTGGCATCTATCCCCAGATAATTGAGTCTTTATGTACACTGCATGCCCTAAAACAGAGACAGTGGCTACTGTCTCTCTTCATCCTACTACAAAGGAACTCCATGAACTATATCACCTGTACTGGGAAGATAACTAGAAAACACACAAGAGGACAGTGCACACATCGTCTTGTTAAGTCTTGGACAGTGAAGGTTTTGATGCCACAGGCAATAGGTAGTCAGTATCAAGAGGTTCAGGAAAAGAACAGTGATTGATGTGACAAGGAAAGGACATAGCTTCTGTTCTTTTAAATAACTTACTGAAGAGTTAAAGAAGGAGTCCTCCCAGTCTCATCCCTAAGCTGGACAGTGTCAAAGGTACAAAGACATTTGAGTTATGTTACCTGCCTGCTCTCAAGACACTTAAAAACCTAGTTTCAAAGACAATATTAATTCACAATCAAGAACCCACCTTATTAAGAGTTGAATCAAGAACCAGCCTTACTAGGAGTTGAGAAAGAGAGGTATAGGGAGTTATTTAATGGGTACAAAGTTTCTGTATGGGATGATGAAAAAGTTCTGAAAATGGATGGTGGTGATGGTTGCACAGCACTGTGAATGTCCTTAATGTCAGTGACAAGTACACTTAAAAGTGGTTAAAATAGTAAAGTTTATATTGAGTATATTTTACCACAATTTAAAAAACAAAAGGCCAAGAAAACCCAATTGTTAGCATGAGGGGGTTTTTTGCAACCTATAAGGAAGAATATTCTGAAAATAATTTGGCAAAATAATGGATTAGTGAATTTTTTCTTAAATGTCCTTTTCTACAGAACAAAATACATACAAAATAGATCCTTACATTTAAGATAATTTAAGAAGAGTCTCACCCTGAAGACGGGATGAATTTGAGCCATTTCAACATCTTTCCTGAACTTGTAAATTCCATAACACAGGAATGAGAAGACTTTTCCAACTAAAGAGCACTGAATGACAGGTTAACAATAATCAGTGAAAAAGCATCTTGCATCAGCTTTTTAGCAGTAGATCAAGATACGTACAAAGTGGCTTGAATCTTTTACCACTGTTGTTATTCCTACCAAACCAAGCTCCGGCTTCCTACAGCTGCTGCCGGCCTCTATGCTCCTGCAAAGGTTCTCAGTCTCCCGTTAATCTGACCCAGTATGGCACTGCGTGGTACTTGGGGTCCTCCTTCCTTGTACCATGAATGTAGGTAATTAATAAACTTCATTCAGTCTTATAGGTCCAGTGTCAGATGTTGCTCGTTCGGCCATCCCCAGAACCCCAGGGTTACCAATGGGATGAAGAGGAGGTGCATAGGACACTATATCTCCTACACAACCAGCTCCTGCTTCCTGCAGCTACTGCTGCAACACTGCTTAGTCTCCCATTAGCCTGACCTCTTTGCCCCAGACAAAATCACCAAATTTGGCAACACTGGCACCAGCTCCAACGAGTATACTATTTACTTAACAGATAATCCACAGCCACTGTCATCCCACTAAACTGTTAAAACCATATGCTGCAAACTGCTCTATAGCAACTTACCCACCCTTGCTCCTCCGTCTCAGAGCCGAGGTAGAGTCAAATGACAATCTTATGCCTTTCTGCAGAGTAGACTTTTAGTACTGGTTTATTTATTGATTTGGTACCCACTGACAGAGGGTGCTTGTGTGGATAGGACAGTGGGATCAGCGTCTTCCTAAACAAGGGCACATTCATGTAATGAACACACTATCGTTTTTCTTTTTTTAATGGATCATTTCTTTTTTCTTTAATTAATTTATTTAATCTATTTATTTTTGGCTGCGTTGGGTCTTCGTTTCAGTGAGCGGGCCCCTCATTGCGGTGGCTTCTCTTGTTGCAGAGCACGGGCTCTAGACGCGTGGGCTTCAGTAGTTGTGGCACGCGGGCTCAGTAGTTGTGGCTCGTGGGCCCTAGAGCACAGTCTCAGTAGCTGTTGCACACGGGCTTAGTTGCTCCGTGGCATGTGGGATCTTCCCGGACCAGGGATCGAACCTGTGTCCCCTGCATTGGCAGGCGGATTCTTAACCACTACACCACCAGGGAAGTCCACACACTGTCTTTTTTTTTTTTTTTAAACATCTTTATTGGAGTATAATTGCTTTACAATGGTGTGTTAGTTTCTGCTGTATAACAAAGTGAATCAGCTATACGTATACATATATCCCCATATCCCCTCCCTCTTGCATCTCCCTCCTACCTTCCTTATCCCTCCCCTCTAGGTGGACACAAAGCACCGAGCTGATCTCCCTGTGCTATGCGGCTGCTTCCCACTAGCTATTTTACATTTGGTAGTGTATATATATGTCCATGCCGCTCTCTCACCTCGTCCCAGCTTACCCTTCCCTCTCCGTCCCAGCTTACCCTTCCCCGTGTCCTCAAGTCCATTCTCTACATCTGCATCTTTATTCCTGTCCTGCCCCTAGGTTCTTCAGAACCAGTTTTTTTTGTTTTTTTTTTTTAGATTCCATATATATGTGTTAGCATACGGTATTTGTTTTTCTCTTTCTGACTTACTTCATCTGTATGATAGTCTCTAGGTCCATCCACCTCACTACAAATAACTCAATTTTGTTTCTTTTTATGGCTGAGTAATATTCCATTGTGTATATGTGCCACATCTTCTTTATCCAGTCATCTGTCGATGGACACTTAGGTTGCTTCCATGTCCTGGCTATTGTATATAGAGCTGCAATGAACATTGTGGTACATAACTCTTTTTGAATTATGATTTTCTCAGGATATATGCCCAGTAGTGGGATTGCTGGGTGGTATGGTAGTTCTATTTTTAGTTTTTTAAGGAACCTCCATGCTGTTCTCCATAGTGGTTGTATCAATTTACATTCCCACCAACAGTGCAAGAGGGTTCCCTTTTCTCCACACCCTCTCCAGCATCTACTGTTTGTAGATTTTTTGATGATGGCCACTGTTGTTTTTAATGATGTGGGCATGGACCTTCAGCTTTGCCCTTCCTGCCTCATGGTTTATCGTGAACGGCAAACAAGGGAGATGAAGTACATCAAAGGCCTCTGTGGACTCTGGAGGGCTACGCAACTGTAAAGGATTCAGATTCGTCTGTTTCTAGAAAACTTGCTAAAGCTGGACCCTGCTTGCATGATAATGCTACAGTGCCACAATTACTGTAATAGTAGAATTTCTGCAGGAAACTGTTCATGATTACTGATTCATATGCACCATGGGTCATATCACAGCCCGATAAAGAAAAATCCTGACAGGACACTGATGTGATTTTTTTCCTCCACACAAGCCTTACTTAGGAGTTGTGCTGTGTCTCATTCTCAGAAAACACTAGTGAATACCTTAGATGTCTCAGGTGATGGGGACAGAGGCATAGCTGCTTCCATTCAGAAGCAACATTTTTTATATGCTAGCATTTTTATTAATGCCCAAGAGTTGGACAGGAAGAGTTGGACACACCCCAGAGTAGTATCTGCAAGACCACCAGCGCTTCACAGCAGGTTACTACGCTACATAGAAGTGTAGCAAGCAGCTAGAGGCACTAGAGGGCAGCACTTGCCCACCCAATGAGTCCCGAGGACTCCGTTTCAGGTACTTTAAAAGGCCATCTGTTCCAGTGGCTCTCAATCCTGGCCTTACATCAGAATCACTGGGAAGCTTGTGAAAATATACATTTCCTGGCCTCACCCCAGACTCAATGAATCAGAATCTCTAGGGGCACAGTCTTTCAATCTATGTATTAAATAAATGTCAAAAATAATCCTCAAGCAATAGAGCACTGGGCTTTGGGGTGTGTATTGGGAAGCAAATGGCCTCCAAAGAGCAACAATTCTTCCTCCCACCCAAGTTTTACTGAGATATCATTGGCACATAACATTGTATTAGTTTAAGGGGAACACCATAATAATTTGATGTATGTAGGTATTGTGAAATGGTTACCACAATAAGTTTAGTTAACATCCATCACCTCAGAGTTATAATTTTTTTCTTGTAATAAGAACTTTTAAATTCTACTCTTTCAGCAACTTTCAAATATATCAACTACAGTCACCAGGCTATACATTAGACCCCCAGAACTTATTAATCTTATAACTGGCATTTTGTCCCTTTTGATCACCTTCATCCCTTTCTCCCACCCCCACTCCCTGACACTGGCAACCACCAATCTGTTTTGTTTGAATGAGTTTGGTGTTTTTTTTAGATTCCATATATAAGTGAGATCACATAATATTTGTCTTTCTCTGTCTGACTTACTTCACTTAGCATAATGCTGTCAAGGTCCATCCGTGTTGTTGCAAATGGCAGGATTTCCTTATTTTTTATGGCTGAAAAATATTCCATATCATCTTCTTTATCCATTCATCTGTCAATGGATGCTTAGGTTGTTTCCATGTCTTAGCTATTATAAATAATGCTGCAATGAGCATGCGTGTACAGGTATCTCTTGGAGATAGTGATAGCACTTCCTTCAGATATATAACCAGAAGTGGGATTGCTGGATGAAATTTGAAGCAACTATCTGTGGATGATGTTATTAAAAAAAATTCTCCTATAATAGGTGAGTTTGGCCATCTCTGGCAATGACCTAACTTAGACAGTGATCTGTAAATGGAAGTTAAGAATTCAGGAACACAAGGAAGAAAGGAGAATTGACCCTGAGAAAAAGTACTATGTGCCAGGCTCTTTACACACATCACCTCATTCAGTCCTTACCCTCAACCAGACCCAGGTACTGTTATCCCATGTTATATATGAGGAAACTGAATCACCTGTAAGTAAAGTAACACTAGCCCGAGGTCACGTAGCAACTTAGTGATGGATAAAAAGTTTGTTTCTAAACTCCACTAAGCCTTGCAACCTTCAATTCAATCAAGTTGAGAGGAAATGGACATAACATATGATTATAAGATGTTTGAAACTGCAGACTACTCACATGTCCAGTTGTTTTTTGAAAGAAGGGCCACAGTAATAAAAGGACTCTAAAACAGGAGCCAAAGAGCAAGGCTGGGTCCAAAGGTGTCCAATGTTGTCCAGGTCATACCTACTTCTCATCAGGTATGTCCCCCAGGGGCAACAGCCCAGTGACATTAGCATCTGAGACTGTCCCATTCACACGCCTGGCTTGATTACAGGCTCATCAAGTGCCTTCTGACTAGAATGTAACTTACAGTGTAAATGGACCTATACGAAGAGAATGACCTGACTAGCATGTAGGAGTATTCCAGGTCCCTCGGGATTATATTTCTCAATATAAATTCGTAAATTAGCATGATGATTTTATGCCTCAGCCTCCTTTCAATTTAATTTCAGTTGGTAGTTCAGTTTAAATACAGTTGGTTTCTTCAGGAAACCAACTGGCTCAGAGAACCTTGACAAGATGTAGTCTTTCTACTTGCACAGCTGAGGAACACTGACTCCTAGTTCTCCCTCCTTTCCATTCCTCCTAGTTAGTCTCCACTCTCTTGACCAGTTGCAGAGGCAGGGAGGGCAATTCTAAACACGAGGCTGCTGCAAAGACCACAATCCCTGGCCTCCCGCAGAGGAGAGCAGCACGACTATTTCTCAGTCTGAGCTACCTTCCTCTGTGTGCCTCAGTTTTTTCCCATTAGTACAGAGTAGTATCTATCAAAGGCTATTTATTGAATAAAGCATTTGGGTGGGGGGGGAGTAATAAATGTTATCCCTAAGTGAATCCCAATAACTTAAAAGTAGGAAATAACAGTTAGTTATACAGAAACACTCAAAATATCTCAGAATGTGCCTGGTACAGATAAACTACTAACTCCTCTAAAGAGGAGAGAGGTTATTTTTGGCTGAAGTGATCTGGGAAAGCTCCATGTTGTAGAAAATGGCATTTAAACTGGTGCTTGAAGCAGACAGAGGATTTTAATATGTGGAATTGGAAGAGAGTGATCCACATGCAGGAGTCAGCATGGATAAAGTGGCTGGTGCCTCTGTGTAATGATATGTGGAAATAACAGAAGGATTCCTGAAATATTTATTTTACTATGGGTACATTTTATTTTGTATATATTCGATCTCAATGAAGTGAGGTTTAGATTCCTTTTTGTCTCTGTGTGAAAACTGAGGTTGTGGATATCTCCTTGTGGGTGTGTTTTTCTGCATCACGTGGACATGAACTGTGCAGATGGGTCTCCTGAATCTGACCATATGTGTTTCTAGGTATAAATTCTGCGTGGGTGCATTTCTCTACAGACTTTTTGATCTTTGTGGTTGTGTGCACATGCAGTCCTGAGGAAATGGGAAGGAAAAAGAGAGGAAGGAGTAGAGGTGAGAAGGAGAAGAAAGAGGAAAGGGAGTGAGAAGCTGTTGAGCTGAACCTCTGTCTAAAGCCCAAATGTGAAACTCCTACACATCATTAGTATTTTAAGTAGTTGATAACTGATTGTCCTATTGACCTTGGAAGTTCTTTTTCTAATAATAAAACATTCATTGGTAAAAGGCTAGTGTTTCAAACTGCTATGTTTTATCCATCACATTCTATGTCTTTTCATTTGTCCTTCCTTTCACCCAATTTAGTCCTCTTTTTGGATTTTTTTTTCATTTGGTGTCTTATTTTCTTATCCTCCCAGACTTATTAATTTCTTTATTGGAATTTTGTCTTTCTGTAAGTTTTTCCTTTCTCTTCTCACTTATGGAGCTAATACCATACCCCACCCATACCCCAGAAAACAAATGTTTTTAAATTGCAAAAGGGGTACTTCTTGTTGTAAAGATATTTTAGGCTCAATCTTAGGCGTTTATCTTCACTGCCACAGTCAATTCAACAGATTTTAATTGGGTGCTTTGGTGTATTTTAAAGGCATTGTTCTAGTTACTGAAGAAACAGAGAATAATGCCTAGAATAGTCAACCAATTATATTAATGATCATCTTTAACTAAAGTAACAAGCTTTTCTTTTCTCCAGACATAGGAAAAAACTAGAAGACAGAAAAGCAAGAGTGATTTAGCTAGTATTTCCATGGGCATCTACTACATATCATCTTAAGAAAACTGAGGTAGCAAATAATCATCTAGTGAATTTGCATATTTTTTCATATTTGTTAATATACTGCCATTCCAAGAAATGAGAGTAAATCAAAATTATATTTAGTGAGCAGTATTTTTGCATCTGTTTCTTAGAAATAATTCAGGTATCCAAAGATGGTTTATTAATTAACTTAATCATTTGTTTAATGATTAAGCTCTTAAGGTTAAAGATCTGGAAATATAATTTTAGCTAATATATCCTTATGAGTTCTAGAATTGTAAGGATTTCATAATAATTTCAGAAACAATGACTTGAAAATTGCTCAAACTTAATAAAAGTCATAAATTTACAAATTCAAAATGTTCAGTAAGCTCCAAACAGGGCAAATTAAAAGAAAACCATGCCCAGACACATCATAATCAAGTTTCTTAAAACCAAAGATAAAGAAATCTTGAAAACAACAAGAGAAAAATACTACTTTACACAGAGGACTCAAATCAATAAAATTAGAAATAAAAAAGGAGAAGTTACAACTGACATCACAGAAATACAAAGGATCATAAGAGAGTACTACAAGCCAATATGCCAATAAAATGGAACAACCTGGAAGAAATGGACAAATTCTTAGAAAAGTACGACCTTCCAAGACTGAACCAGGAAGAAATAGAAAATATGAACAGACAAATCACAAGTAATGAAATTGAAACTGTGATTAAAAATCTTCCAACAAATGAAAATCCAGGACCGGATGTCTTCACAGGTGAATTCTATCAAAGATTAGAGAAGAGCTAACACCTATCCTTCTCAAACTCTTCCAAAAATTCTCAGAGGATTGGATACTCCCAAACTGATTCTAGGAGGCCACCGTCACCCCGATACCAAAACCAGACAAAGATATCACAAAGAAAGAAAATTACAGGCCAATACCACTGATGAACATAGATGCAAATATCCTCAACAAAATACTAGCAAACCGAATCCAACAATACATTAAAAGGATCATGCACTATGATCAAGTGGGATTTATCCCAGGGATGCAAGGATTCTTCAGTATATGCAAATCAATCAGTGTGATACACCATATTAACAAATTGAAGAATAAAACCCCTATGATCATCTCAACAGATGCAGAAAAAGCTTTTGACAAAATTCAACACCCGTTTATGATAAAAACTCTCCAGAAAGTGGGCATAGAGGGAAACCTACCTCAACATAATAAAGGCCATATATGACAAACCCACAGGAAACATTATTCTCAATGGTGAAAAACTGAAAGCATTTTCTCTAAGATGAGGAACAAGACAAGGGTGTCCACTCTCGCCACTATTATTCAACATAGTTTTGGTAGTCCTAGCCACGGCAATCAGAGAAGAAAATGAAATAAAAGGAATATAAATTGGAAAAAAAGAAGTAAAACTGTCACTGTTTGCAGATGACATGATACTATACAAAGAAAATCTTAAAGGGACTTCCCTGGTGGCACAGTGGTTAAGAACCCACCTGCCAATGCAGGGGACATGGGTTCAATCCCTGGTCCGGGAAGATCCCACATGCTATGGAGCAACAAAGCCCGTGTGCCACGACTACTAAGCCTGAGCTCTAGAGCCCACAAGCCACAACTACTGAGCCTGTGTCACAACTACTGAAGCCTGCGTGCCCTTGAGCCTGCGTGCCACAACTATTGAAGCCTGTGTGCTCTAGGGCCCGCATGCTGCAACTACTGAAGCCTGAGCACCTAGAGCCTATGCTCCACAACAAGAGAAGCCACCACAATGAGAAGCCTGCACACCGCAATGAAGAGTAGCTCCCGGGCTTCCCTCATGGCGCAGTGGTTGAGAATCTGCCTGCTAATGTAGGGGACATGGGTTCGAGCCCTGGTCTGGGAGGATCCCACATGCCGTGGAGCAACTAGGCCAGTGAGCCACAACTACTGAGCCTATGCATCTGGAGCCTATGTTCCACAAAAAGAGAGGCCACAATAGAGAGAGGCCCGCACACCGCGATGAAGAGTGGTCCCCACTTGCCACAACTAGAGAAAGCCCTCGCACAGAAACGAAGACCCAACACAGCAAAAATAAATTAATTAATAAACTCCTACCCCCAACATCTTCTTTAAAAAAAAAAAGAGTAGCCCCCACTCGCAGCAACTAGAGAAAACCTGCACACAGAAATGAAGACCCAATGCAGCCAAAAAATAAATTAAAAAAAAAAGAAAATCCTAAAGATGCCACCAGAAAACTACTAGAACTAATCAATGAATTAAGTAAAGTTGCAGGATACAAAATTAATACAGAGAAATCTCTTGTGTTCCTATACACTAACAAGGAAAGATTAGAAAGAGAAATTAAGGAAACAATCCCATTTACCACTGCAACAAAAAAAAGATAAGATACCTAGGAATAAACCTACCTAAGGAGGCAAAAGACCTGTACACAGAAAACTATAAGATACTTATGAAAGAAATCAAAGATGACACAAACAGAAGGAGAGACATACCATGTCCTTGGATTGGAAGAATCAATACTGTGAAAATGACTATACTACCCAAAGCAATCTACAGATTCAATGCAATCCCTATCAAATTACCAATCGCATTTTTCACAGAACTAGATCAAAAATTTTTACAATTTATATGGAAACACAAAAGACCCCAAATAGCCAAAGCGATCTTGAGAAAGAAAAACAGAGGTAGAGGAATCAGGCTCCCTGACTTCAGACTATACTACAAAGCTACAGTAATCAAAATAGTATCGTACTGGCACAAAAACAGAAATATAGACCAATGGAACAGGATAAAAAGCCCAGAGATAAACCCATACACATATGGTCACCTTAGTTTTGATAAAGGAGGAGAGAATATACAATGGAGAAAAGACAGCCTCTTCAATAAGTGGTGCTGGGAAAACTGGACACCTATAGGTAAAAAAATGAAATTAGAACACTCCCTAACACCAGACACAAAAACAAACTCAAAATGGATTAAAAACCTAAATTTAAGACCGAACACTATAAAACTCTTAAGAGGGAAACATAGACAGAACACTCTGACATAAATCACAGCAAGATCTTTTTTGACCCACCTCCTAGAATAATGAAAATTAAAACAAAAATAAACAAATGGGACCTAATGAAACTTCAAAGCTTTTGCACAGCAAAGGAAACCATAAACAAGATAAAAAGACAACCCTCAGAATGGGAGAAAGTATTTGCAAATGAAGCAACTGACAAAGGATTAATCTGCAAAATATACAAGCAGCTCATGGAGCTCAATATCAGAAAAACAAACAACCCAATCCAAAAATAGGTGGAAGACCTAAATAGACATTTCTCCAAAGAAGACATACAGATGGCCAACAAACACATGAAAGGATGCTCAACATCACTAATTATTAGAGAAATGCAAATCAAAACTACAATGAGATATCACCTCACCCTGGTCAGAATGGCCATCACCAAAAAAATCTACAAACAATAAATGCTGGAGAGGGTGTGAAGAAAAGGGAACCCTCTTACACTGTTGGTGGGAATGTAAACTGATACAGCCACTATGGAAAACAGTATGGAGTTTCCTTAAAAAACTAAAAGTAGAACTACCATATGACCAAGCAATCCCACTCCTGGGCATATACCCAGAGAAAACCATAATTCAAAAAGACACATGCACCCCAATGTTCATTGCAGCACCATTTACAATAGCCAGGTCATGGAAGCAACCTAAATGTCCATCAACAGATGAATGGATAAAGAAGATGTGGTACATATATACAATGGAATATTACTCAGCCATAAAAAGGAACGAAATTGGGTCATTTGTAGAGACGTGGATGGACCTACAGAGTGTCACACAGAGTAAAGTAAGTCAGAAAGAGAAAAACAAATATTGTATAGTAACATGTATACGTGGAATCTAGAAAAATGGTACAGATGACCTTATCTGCAATGCAGAAACAGAGACACAGACGTAGAGACAAATGTATGGATACCAAGGGGGAAAGGGGTGGGGTGAGAGGAATTGGGAGATTGGGATTGACACATATACACTATTGATACTATGCATAAAATAAACAACTGAGGGGAACATACTGTATAGCACAGGGAACTCTACTTAATGCACTGTGGTGTCTTAAATGGGAGGGAAATCCAAAAGGGAGGGGATATATGTACATGTATGGCTAATTCATTTTGCTGTGCAATAGAAGCTAACACAACATTGCAAAACAGCTATACTCCAATAAAAATTAACTAAAAAAACAAAAAAAGAAAAATACTACGTTACAGTTTGAATGACTGAATTTCTCATCAAAAACCATATAGGGGGCTTCCCTGGTGGTGCAGTGGTTGAGAGTCCACCTGACGATGCAGGGGACACGGGTTCATACCCCGGTCCAGGAAGATCCCACATGCCGCGCAGAGGCTAGGCCCGTGAGCCATGGCCGCTGAGCCTGCGCGTCCAGAGCCTGTGCTCAGCAATGGGAGAGACCACAACAGTGAGAGGCCCGCGTACCGCAAAAAAAAAAAAAAAAAAATATAGGCCAGAAGACAGTGTTACAACATCTTTAAAGTGTTAAAATTCCACAATGTTATAGCCAGCTAAAATGTCCTTCAAAAATGAAGATGAACTAACATGCACTCCAGTGTTCAAATTGCCAAGATATGGAAGCAACGATGACTAGATAAAGATGTGGTATATATATATATACAATGGAACACTACTCAACCATAAAAAAGAATGAAATTTTTCCATTTGCAACATGGATGGACTTAGAGGGTACTTATGCTAAGTGAAATAAGTCAGACAGAGAAAGGCAAATATTGTATGGTATCACTTATATGTGGAATCTAAAAAATAAAACAAACCAGTGAATATAACAAAAAGGAAACAGACTCACAATATAGAGAGCAAACTAGTGGTTACCAGTGGGGAGAGGGGAGTGGGGAGGGGCAAGATAGGGATAGCAGATTAAGAAGTACAAACTATTATGTATAAAATCAGGGACTTCGCTGGTGGTGCAGTGGTTCAGAATCTGCCTGCCAATGCAGGCGACATGGGTTTGAGCCCTGGTCTGGGAAGATCCCACATATCACGGAGCAACTAAGCCCACGCACCACAACTACTGAGCCTGAACTCTAGAGCCCACGTGCCGCAACTTCTGAAGCCGCACACCTAGAGCCCGTGCTCCACAACAAAGAGAAGCCACCGCAATGAGAAGCCCGCGCACTGTAACAAAGAGTAGCCCCCGCTCACATCAACTAGAGAAAGCCTGCGCCCAGCAACGAAGACCCAATGCAGCCAAAAATAAATAAAGTTTAAAAAAAAATTAAAATAAAATATAATAAATAAGCTACAAGGATATATTATACAAACAGAGGGAATATAGCTAATATTTTACAATAACTATAAATGGAGTATAACCTTAAAAATTATAAATCACTTAAAAAAAATGATAAATCACTATGTTGTACACCTGTAACTTATATAATATTGTACCTCAACTATATCTTAATTTTAAAAGTTTTTTAAAATGAAGATGAACTAGAACATTCTCATAAGAAAGAAAACTAACAGAATTTGACACCAGTAGACCTGCTCTACAAGATATTCTACAGGAAGTTCTTCAGGCCTAAGAGACATGATCCCAGAAGGAAAGTTGAAACTTCAGGAATTAAGGAAGAACAACAGGAAGTGTAAATATCAGGATAAATAGACTATTTTTCTACTCTTAAGTACTTTAATATATGTATGAATGCTGAAACCAACAATTACAACATTGTATTTATAGATGTAATACATAAGACACTGATAAAGGGACATGATAAAGGGAGCTTTGTGGTTGTAAGCCTCCTGTGTTTCACTCGAAGTGATATTAAATCTAAATAGACTGTGAGAGCTGGGTATGTATTATATATTATAATCACTGGAGCGACCACTAAAAATGATGCAAAGCTACATGGCCAACAGCCAGTAAATAAATTAAAATAGAATATTAGTAAACATGCAAAAATTCCAATAGAAGCCAGGAAAGAGGAGCAAGAAACAAAGAAGACAAACAGGAAAATAATAAAATGTACAACTAAATCTAACCATTTCAATTATCACAGCAAATACAAATGGTCTATACATACCAATTAAAACAAAGAAATTCTCACATTCAATTTTTAAAAGATCAAACTATATAACAATATGCTGCTTTCAAGAAACCTACTAGATAGATAGCTAGATAGATAGCTAGATAGATAGATAGGTAATGGAAACACTAATCAGAAAAAAAAGCTGGATTGGCTCTTTCAATGTCAGAAAAAGCAGACCTCAGAACAAGGAAAATTACCAGCAGTAAAGAGGAAAATTTTATAGTGAAGAATGGGACAACTATCCAAGAAGAGAACAATTTTAAATGTATATGCTCCTAAGAACCCAGAGCTCCAGAATACATGAAGCAAAAACTGATAGAAAAGAGATAGAGACAAATCCACAAGTATACCTGGACATTTAAATACCCCTCTCTCTGTAACAGGTAGACCAAAAATTAGCAAAGATATAGAAGACCTGAACAATACTATCAACCAACTTGACCATACTGACATTTATAGAGCACGGCAACCAACAGGAGCAGGATACACATTCATTTCAAGTGCACATGGAGTATTCATCAAGATAAGCCATATTCTGGGCTGTAAAACAAACCTTAACAATTTTTTAAAAACTAAAATTGTACAAAGTATATTGTCTGATCATAAAATAATTAAACTGCAAGTCATTATTTAATGACTAGAAAGATTTCTGGAAAATCCCCAAGTATTTGGAAATTACAAAATGCTGATGGAAAAAAATTGCTGATGAAAAAAATCAGAGAAGACCCAAATAAACAAAGAGACATATTAAGTTTAAAGACTGGAAAATTTAATTTAGTTAATGTTTCAATTTTCCCCAAATTGATCTGTACATTCCCAGCAGGATTTCTTATAGATTTATACGGAAAAGCAAAGAAAGTAGAATACCCAAAACAACTGAAGAAAAGAAAAGTGGAGGACTCCCATTACCTGATTTCAAGGCTTACTACAGTAAACAACACAGTGTGGTACTGGAGAAAAGAGAGACACAAAAGTCAATGGAACAGAATAGAGCAGGGATTAGCGAACTATGGCCTGTGGGCCAAATGTGACCAACAGCCTATTTTGAAAATAAAGTTTTATGGAACATAGTCATGCTCATTCGTTTACATGTTGTCTATAGTTGCTTTCATGCTACAATAACTGAGTTGAGTAGTTGCAATAGAGACCATCTGACCTGCAAAGCCTAAACTATTTAATATCTGGCCCTTTAAGGAAAAAATAATAGTCAATTCCTAAAACAGGGAGCTCAGAAATAGATCCAACACATAAATGGACAAATGATTTTTGATCAAAGTGAAAAGCCAAATCAATGGAGAAATGATAAGTCTTTTCAACAAATGGTGCCAGAATAATTGTGCATCCATTTGCACTCCCCTCACAATAAAGACCAACTGATTCTTGACTTATACCTCACACACTCCAAATTAACTCAAGATTGATCACAGACCTAAAGGCAAAGTATAATACTAAAACTCTTAGAAGAAAACACAAGAGAACCTTTGTGATTTTGAGCTAGGAACAGAGTTTTTAAATATACTATCCAAGCAAGATTCATAAAAGATCACATTGATAAATTGTACTTCATCAAAATTCTGAACTTCTCTTTAAAAGATACTGTTAAGAGAATGAAAAGACAAGCCACAAATTGGGAGAAAATATTTGCAAATCAGATATTTGACAAAGGACTTTATCCAAAATATATAAAAAACTCTCAAAACTCCACGGTAATAAAACAAACAACCCAATTTTAAAATGGGCAAAAGAAGATATACAGATGGAAAATAAGCACATGAAAGATGCCCCACATCACATGTCATCAAGGAAATACAAATTAAAACAATGAGGATGGACCTAGAGTCTGTCATACATGGTGAAGTAAGTCAGAAAGAGAAAAACAAATACCATATGCTAACACATATATATGGAATCTAAAAAAAAAAAAAAAAAACTGGTTCTGATGAACCTAGGGGCAGGACAGGAATGAAGACGAAGATGTAGAGAATGGACTTGAGGACACGGGGAGGGGGAAGGGTAAATTGAGACGAAGTGAGAGAATAGCGTTGACATATATACACTACCAAATGTAAAATAGCTAGTGGGAAGCAGCTGCATAGCACAGGGAGATCAGCTCGGTGCTTTGTGTCCACCTAGAGAGGTGGGATAGGGAGGGTGGGAGGGAGACACAAGAGGGAGGGGATATGGGGATATATGTGTACATATAGCTGATTTACTTTGTTATACAGCAGAAACTAACATAACACTGTAAAGCAATTATACTCCAATAAAGATGTTAAATTTAAAAACAAAAAACAATGAAATACCACTAAACACCTATTAAAATGGCCAAAATCCAGAACACTGACAACACCAAATGCTGGCAAGGATGTAGAGGAACAGGAAATAATCTGTAATGTTTTGTAATGGACAAAAGCCTTGAACAGACAGTTAACCAAAGAAAGATACACAGATGACAAATCAGCACGTAAAAAGAGGTTCAATATTATTATTCATTAGGGAAATGCAAATTAAAGCCACAATGAGATACTACTATAAACCTAATAGAATGCCTAAAATCCAAACCAAAACAACAAAAAAAATACTGATGTTATCAAGTGCCAATCAGGATGTAGAACAATTGGAACTCTCATTCTCATACATTGCTGGTGGAAATGCAAAATGGTACAGCTACTTTGGAAAACATTTTAGCAGTTTCTTATAAATTTAACAGACTTACCATACAGCCCAGTTATCCCAGTCCCAGGTATTTACCTAAGTGAAATGAAAGCCTCTGATGACACAAAAACCTGTATGTGCATTTTTCTCATTTTTCTCTCATTTTCAGCCTTGATCCTGCCACCAGATGTCTCAACTGCTTTTGGCTTTTCAGCTTGACTCTGACTTTTTCTTACAAACTTTCTTTATAACGCTTCCTAATCATCCTGTTCTTTGCTGCTTCAGTAAGTTACGCATCTTAGCATCAGCCCCTGGAACCTAACCCCTAGCACCAGCAAATACTCCACCTAGGACTACTAGTTTCCATTATAAGCATGATGTCACGCAAACCCATTGCTCTGTTTTATCCATAAACATTTTATTTATTTTTTTAAAATAAATACACAATAGCATGCACTCTCTAATGGCCCCTCTACTAATTTTTAACACACTGGAAACTACCAAACTATGAAGTTTTACAAAAATTGGAAATTTCTCTAATGGCTCTGTTTAACTGAAGAAAATCCTGAGACTGAAAGACAGTACATAAAAATAAATTGTTACATTTTACAACCACTTATCTATACATATAAGGACTTTCCTAATGCTCTTCAAAATAAGTCAGAAATACAAACAAGGGGGCTGTGGCTCAAAAGTAAGATTAGATCAGCTTTTTTTTTTTTTTTGGCAGCACCACAGCCTGTGGAATCTTAGTTCCCCGACTAGGGATGGAACCCGGGCCCTCAGCAGTGAAAGTGCAGAGTCCTAACCACTGGACCGCCAGGGAATTCCCTAGGTCAGCTTTTTTTTAAAAAGCTACTTTTTTTGGTGTATGTGTTTGAGTTTAAAATTTTTGACCCAACCTCCCACCAGCACTATATTATCACACAAAATAAATATAAAATTACAAAAAGTGCTACTTAGGAATAAGAAGGGTATCCTGATTGTGTATAGGACTGACATGTAGCCTAACCTTGGGGATATGGCTATCAGGGAAAGCTTTGCAGAGGAAGTGACATTTAGGCTGAGACTGAAAGAGTGAGTTTATTTGAAGAAGAACGTTTTAGACAGGGAATAATGTACACAAGGGGGTTGAAGTGGGAAAGTACTTGCACTATGAGGAACTGAAACAGACAGTACAGTGTGGTGGTGAAGTGCCCAGGTTCCAAAGTCAAATGGCCTGGGTTTGAATCCCAGCTATGCCCCCGACTTGCTGTGTGACCTTGGAAAAGTTACATAACCTCCCTGGACCTTGGTTTCCTCATTTATACCTACCTCATAGGGTGTTTGTAATTGTTCAGTAAATATCAGCTTATTATTATTCTGACTGGTGAGATTAAAATGAAGCGGTACTACAAGAATCTGTTGGAGGGCCACAATATAATAGAGGTTTTTAGGCCCTATTAAAGATTTAGGATTCATTCTAAATGTAATGGAAAACTATTGAAGGATTTTAAGTAGGGGTGTGGCATCAGGAACCTTGTGTTTTAAAACATTAATCAATTGACAAATATTATGCTTCTGCTTTGTGGCAAAAAAAAAAGACTCTCATGAGCTAAACTTTTCCTATCAGTCCAGGCTTCTTTTCATTCTCTCCTTTGCCCCTTGATCTTTTCACATGTGATAGTCACTTTCTGGTAAGTATTAAGCCAATTCGAAGTTCAGCCCTCATAGGAGTGTTCTTCCCTTCCCCCTCCCGCTTCTCAAACACAGTGTCCCAGTGTCAGGGAAAGTCTACTACTCTTCCCTGGAAACACGGGAGTACAGCTGGTCTCCATACTCTTTTTCTGCTGGTCATCAATTGAGCTGTTTCACCCTGTTTATCTCTAATCCACCCCTGACTGTTAGTTTCTGTCCTTCTGGAATCCACCTGGGATCAACAAGCACCACCACCAACCTCCATTACGGCCATCATCTCAGTGGCTCCGGTGTCCCTTGGTCTTGCTGTCCTCACAGTACTCTAGGGCTACACAGGGACTGTTGAATCTCTGCATTCTAAATACAGATCACTGAGAACGAGCAGCATTTTGGGAGGAGTTTTACCCAGACACTTGCCTTCACAGATGCTCCTTCGTTGCCTACTCTCCCCTTCCCAACCTCCACATCAAACATAGAGCTTCTCCAAGGTTTGTACCTGCCATCAGGCTCAAAGGGTCTCAGATCACCTTCACACTATCTGAATATTTCTGTTACATCCTCCCACCTCCATACCCCTACTCTCAATGAAAGTGCTTTCTTTTACTTCATCATTTTCTCTGGAGGGAGTTTCCCCTCTATCATGTGGTTCTTCTTTATGGTGGAGAACATACTGGTGGAATGGCTACAAGGGAATACGATTGGATTTGGGAAACATGATTGGGGTTAGGATGTCTGTGAAACAAATCCACATTCGTTTATTATTAAAATACCACCTCCATTTAAATTATTTGTTTATTGTCTGTCTCCACAAGAAACAAGCTCCAAGAGGGGTGGGTCTCCGTTGTCTGTCTTCTTTACTGCCACATCTCCAGCACCTAGCACAGACTGCTACTCAACAAATATTTGTGGAAAGAATGAAAAAAATAATATGAGCAAACCAATAAATAATGAGTGACTTGTGCTATTGGCACTAGGATCCATTGGAGCACTCTGAGCAGAGGATTGAAGCAATCAGATTTGCAGGTTATCAAATGTCTCTGTATGGACTAAATGTTTATGACACCCTTACAAATTCACATGTTGAAACCCTAACCCCAATGTGATGGTATTAGGAAGTGGGGCCTTTGGGAGGTAATTAGGATTAGATGAGGTCATGGAGGTGGAGCCCTCATGAATGGGATTGTACCCTTATAAGGGTCATGATAGAGCTTGCTTCCCCCTCTGTTTTCCACCATCTGAGACTGCAACAAAAAGATGGCCATCTAATGAACCAGGAACTGGGTCCTCACCAAACACTGAATCTACTGACTGCACCTTGATTTGGACTTCCCAGCCTCAAGAGCCAAAAGAAATCCCTGCTATTTATAAGCCACCCAGTCTATGGTATTGTTATAGAAGCCCAAACGTACTAAGTCTTCAAGTTGTCACGTCATCATAAGCAGCAGTCTGTATTATCCTCCCAAGTAACAGTTATTAAATTAATTCTCAAGTATACGTATTTCAGTGGGAGAATTCATTACTGTAGATATTTAAATCTATGAACAACTTCCCCAGAAGAGCTGAGGAGATGTCACAAACCTAAGACTGCCTCCTCCTCTTTCTACATCACCTATTTTTACCCCCTCCATCTCCTCACACCGTAGCCCTTCAGTCAGCTGCACTAGTTAGCCACTGTAACCCTTTCCGAGAATTTCAGCTGAGATCTGGATACACAGCCCACTCTGATGTGGTATTTGCATTTCGTGCTTAATTTGTCTATAACATTACAAATTCCACACTCCTACATTTCTACTGTTATAATCATAATACTATTTTGGTACTTCTCTTCTGCAAGTGAGATTAGCATTTCCATGTAAAATAGAAAAACTGCTGGTCGTCTCCCTAATGTGTCTAGGGGCTTCATCCAAGCCTGAAGTTTAAATTCTCAGCACCTGGGACAAGGCATCTGTTTATGCAGGTTTCTCAGTGCACTGAAGTGCTGCTGTGGACTCCCGCCTGGGTCTCTTCATGTCAGCGGATGACCTGGCTGACTTTTCCTTTGGTAAAACAGAAGGAACCTGAGATCAGAGACACCATTTGGGAGTTTTCTCCTAAAACAACATCTCTTGTTCCTAACCCTTATAGGTTTTCCAACAAAATGACAAAGCATGGAGGCTGCACCATTAAAGGAGGTGCCAGGAGGCCAGTGGGCCTAGTGTCCAGAATAAAGAAAGCTTAAGGGCTTTGCAGCTAGTGCTCACACCCAGAGCAGAATCAAGGGAGTGTCTCAGGAAGGGTCCTATAAGAAGCAGAAGAGCCCTCAACACATTTCCATCAAGATCGGGGACATTTACTCCTGATATTCATGAAGATTTCTGGTATGACTGTTGGTGACTGTTTGTGTGACTGCTGGTCTCATTTTATGAAATCTTGCTGTCAGAGAACTAAAGTTTTAAACAGGACAAAGAAACAAAGAAACTTTTCAGACAGGGTCAGGAACATGGAGAGAAACTTCCCAGATGACCTTTCTGGGCATATTTTTCAATTCCATAATTCTAATTCTGACCTTAAAAATCTACAAGTTGTTCATCAACTCATTTCAGTGGCCGAAGAGTGAGGAATAAATTGGGAAACTGCATCACAATTTAGATGTATCCAGGCAAGAACCCAGACTGAGAAGACATTGGTTGAAGCTGGAAAAGAGGGCAAGAGGCCAAAATCACAGATTGTGGAACTCCAAATTAACTTGTTTCAGGGTAATCTTAGCAAGGACTCTGGCTTGCATGTCAATCCACAGCCCTAATACCCTAACAGAAAGAAAAGTGTTAAGTCTTTACGTTGCGGGGGTAGGGGCAGCTGTTTCCCCAGAAATCACCTGAGCTTGAGAAGGCAACAGTGAGAACCTGGGGCTCCTCTCGACCTCCAGAACCTTCTCTCTGGTCTTCTGGCACCTGGCATGTCTCAGGGATTTAATCCTGATCCAGTCTACTCATCTTTACCTGATCTTTTTCAGCATGGCCAATATTCCTCTCCCTTTACCTCATCCCTTCAAAGCAGGCTCTGGGCTAAGGGAGTTCAGGATGCCTTTATGGATATCCTTTCCCACGGCTGCCATCCCACTGAGCTGTCTGCCGCTCCAAGCCATGCCCAAATGTCAGGAAACTGAGCCCATTTTTCCTACGTTGAAGCAAGCGACTTAAAAGGAATAATATTGTAATGAAATTATAGATACTTTTCCTATCTTAAAAAATTTCAGTATGGTGGTATTATTATTTATATTATAATAAATAAAATAATATTTTCTTTAAATATTTTATAAATTCCTAAGTATATTTTTCTAAAATAAAATAAACAAGTATATATTTAAATACTTTTATAAAAATGAATAGGTTAAACATAAACACTTAACCTATTGCTATAACAAAATACTATTTTTATATAAAAATTTCAGGAAAAAGTTTTTCCACACATATTCTAAATATACCCTAATCATGCTTCTATCCTCTCTATCCCAGCCTAACTCCCACTAGAATGTAAGTCTCTCCTCCACAATGATGTGAGTCCTCCCCATCCTGCCAGAATATAAGCTTCATGCGAGCAGGTACTCCTTTCTTGTTCACCGCTCTATACCTAGCTCCAAGAACAATGCTTGATAAACAGTAGTCACTCAATAAATATGGCTGAATAAGTGAATGTACATCTGCATGCATCTTTACCCAAAGACAGGAACACTAAAGAAAGAAATCAAGTGGAGGCAATAAGAATGCATATGTTACTTGGGTCTTGTTACAGTATTAATAATGGATAACATTTATTAAGTACTCATTAGGTAAATACACTAGGCACTATGCTAAACACTTGATATGTAAAAATATGATATAGACACTATTATTAATTTTATTTTTTAAAAATCTGAAGAAAACAATTTTTGAGTAGTATTATTATGTACCTACATATAATATCTTTTTTAATTTAGCAAAGTACTAAACCATCTTCATGAGTTACTCTTCGTAATAAAATTATAGAATAGAACAGTGTTCAAGTTCTTCTTATTTGGATTCTCAAAGTCACAAAGAAAGTAAAAGAGGTGCAATAAAGATTTTGATTCCTTAATTCTAGTATATGGCCAAAGCAGCTCAAATTTCTTCCCAGAATACAAATACAAACATCTGTAGTACTGTTGCCTATGTCACAAGGTTCTGGTGGGGGAAAGTTAATAAGCGATTACAAAATTCTTTGTAAATACAAAGTGCTACAGAAATGCAAAACATCTACAACAACAATAATTAGTTCTAATCACCATCTCTTTTCTGTGTGCAGCTGTCTCTCAGAATTCACTTTGGGAGTTTAATCACCCCATCTCAACAAATAAAGTAACCTCCCTCTTTCTCAGACCCTACTAAGAAGCTGTCCCTCATTCCTCCCCGCCGCCATGCCCAAGCCACCATCCACCCCCTATACACACCCTTCTCACACATGATGAGCAAAGGCTGAATGCTGACATTAATAAGAAAAAAGAGTTCAGATTGAGCCTTGAGCCTTTTAAAACCCTTGAATTTTAAACAAAATTGGGCACAAGGTCCTGGAGAAATATACAGACATTTCAAAATAGAACTCCCCCTCCTCCCCTACACAGGTAGGGAACTTTTCCTCCCTCTGAGTTCCAGTAATGCTCAGGTAACTATGCTAAAATACCAGGTTGATAAATTGTTTATTTAGCAATGTAAGGCTCATAATAAACACTGAATACCTATAGCAATCATGACACTGATCAATTCAACATTCATGTTTGTACTGTCTATGGCTTCTTGAGTAGCTGTAAAAGACCACATGGCCCACAAAACCAAACATATTTACTATCTGGTCCTTTACAAAAGTGGTTTGTCAACCTTTAATAGGGTATGAATGTATGTAGAGAAAAGGTCTGAGGCCAGAGTCCTAGGGTGCTCCGATATGATAAGAAATATGAGATAAAAAATATGAGGAGGAGCAGTTCATGATATAGGCAGGAAACCAGGGGAGTGTGGTGTCTCTGAAGTCAAGTGAACATCGTTTTGAAGGTCCCAAGGAGTGATCAACTATATTAATATTGCCTAGTGGATAAGCAAGATGGGGACTTAGAATTAAATGCTGAGTTTCATAAACTGCAGGCCACGGGTGGCCTTCACAAGAGCATTATCAGTGGAATGGTAGGAATGAAAGTCTAATTGATGTGGTAGGTTCAGGAAAAAATGGGGAGAGAGGCACTGGAAACAGATAAGAGTTATGCTAGAAAGGAGAACAGAGAAAAGAGCCATAAATTGAAAATGGTTGTAGAATAGAGTACATTTCTGTACTGTTTGTGGTTTGTAGTTCTGTGATTTGCAGTTCTGTGATTTGTTTTTTGTTAAGATGGTATATCACAGCATGCTTGTGTGCTGATGAGAATATGGGAATGATCCAGTAGAGAAGAGAATGATGATGAAGATGGGCAAGGAGAAGAGGTTAAATTATGATACACTGTAGAAACTGCATCCTTACTGGAAAGGGATAGAGTTTCAGCAGTTGGGTGAAGAGACTCCCTGTGTCAAACATCTAGGGTAAGCAAGGGTCCTCAAGAAAGAAAGGGAACAATTTATTTGAAACAGAACAATTAAGGTGGGCCCTGAGGCAGACAGTTATCTGGCCTCACTCCTGTAAAAGGTAGTGGTTTTCACCTAATGGAAAGGGCCAGGAAGGGAAGACCTTGGCTGAGCTGTCCAGGGATGGAAAGCATCCTGCAGACTATGAAAACAAACCTGACTTGAAAGCCATGTTGCCTGCAATAGGCAAACAGCACTCCCTAGGTTGGTTTTCCTTTTGTTATCCTTTGCTAACATCTCATTCAGATATTCCAGCTTTCGACAGAGAATCTCACAAAAACCATATGTTCACGTGAGAATCTGCATGGTAAAAGAGCACAATCTCTTTGAGGCCAGGGCAGTGAGGGAAACTGTGACCAAGAAAGGGTGAATGAATTCCACAGGTGATGCCTAGCCACAAAATCCACACAGCCCTTGATTTTCACTCCTTAAAAATTTTGTGTCGTATTTAATTAAAAGGAAAACTCACAAATTTATAGACGATGAGGGGCATAAAGAGGGACAAGTACTAGTAAGATCATGGGTATAAAGGCATACAGTTTCTCTTATAAAACAAAACTCTGAACTTTCATGGTTTAACTCTCCAGAAAGACTCTTCAGGAAGGGAGGGGAAGTTCAGCAACCCTGTCCCCTTAGTTTCTCCTTCCCAGGTGGGTTCTTTAAACCCAAGAACTGTAACTGACCCCAAGAGTACAATGTTCTTTCTTTTACATTCTGTTACAAGTGTAGTACTCAAAAGTCCTCCTGCCTTTGCAGGGTAGAGACAGACTAGAATATTCAAAAGACTTTCCAGGAGACTGGGGGAGAATGAAGCTAACAGAAACTGCAGAAGCAAGAAAACAGAAATATGAAATCTAGGCACATGGGCTTTGAAGCCAGATGATCCTGGATTTAAATCATGGCTCTGCCACTTATTGGTTATATAACCTTGAGCAAGTTACTCAAACTCCCTGAAGCACAGTTTCTTCATCTATAAAGTGAGTAAATTTCTACCTACCTGTGTCAGTTCAGGTCCAAGAAGTAGACACCAAGATCAGACTAGACTTGCAAGAAACTGGAGGAAATGCCTGTGGAAAAAAATGGGGAGAAAGCTAGAGAAGGCTGAGATCTGCCAGACAGTGACACACATATAACCTGTGAGAAGGAGCGAGGCAAAGAAGGAAGGTAGGAGGGGCCTTAGAATGCCATGAAGCTTTCAGAGAGTATCTGAAAGCTGATGTAGAATCCTCAGGCCAAAATCATCTGTCAGAGGCGTCCTCTGTCTCACAGGAATGGGCCTGCTGTGTACCACCACTGTCTGGAAAAAGACCACAGGAAACGTGGCCTCGGAGCAAATGTGGTGGTGTATATAGATCAGAGCAGGTGGGGCATCAACTACGCTGCCCACAGTAGGAGATCTGAGAGACACGTTCCCATGGTCGCACACATCTCCTTCTCCACAGGGGACTGTGGAGCAGCTCCTCCATGGTTCCATGGGGCCTCTCTTCCTAAGGAAGGGCCCACTGAGTGGAAAAAACTACAGCCCTCATCACTGCTGCAGATCTCAGGCCTGCAACTGGTACTCATACTCTGCCGCCTCCTTTCTAAAGTCCCCTCACTGTCATCTGTCACCTTGGCTGGTCTTGTTGATTCATCTGGTAGTGTGACCTGAGCCTTCATTCTTGAAGTAGGTAATCATGCTGTGGGTAACCACATCCTTCTCAGACTAGAGTTGCTGCATGTGTCCATTCAAGAGGGCAAGGAAATACCAGGAAATGCCCAACTGCATCACAGAGATTCCACACATGTTCTCTCCCTGTCCCCATTGGGTAAAAACACGCTTACCTTCTCCTGCTAATCAGGGTCAATTACTTCTGCCAATATGGTGGCTCTTCTCTCAGGCTGGTCCCTGGAAACAGGAGTCCAAAATGCCCTGGTGGCAGCCATCGCTTATAGTTCAATAGGATCCTTGCTGTGTCCCCTGGCAAGAGTACACCTTCTTTAGAGATCAGAACCGCCAATTCTACAAAGCTCAGAGGTGCAGGGATAGGAAGTACAAAATCCCCCACTGGGTCACTGTGAGTAATGGTAAGTGGGGTTACTTCTGCTTGTACCCCTTGCTTCCCAGAGCCATGTATTCTTCCCATACACACACTGGCACTTTAGCTGTGCCTTTAAAAGGCTATTCAACATTTTCTGAGACCAGCTGCCCCTGGTTGGTATAGTATGTGATATGACCAGTGGACCTATGATCATGGGCCCACTCCACACTTCCTTCACTATGAAGAGGATCCCATGTTTGGATGCTAAGCTGTGTGAGAATCCCTGCCTGTAGATCAGGGATTCCATAAGCCCCTAAATAGTGATGCTGACTGAGCCATTACAGGTAGGAAATGGAAACCCATACCCCAAATAAGTCATATATTCCTGTGAGGATGAACCACTGGCCCAGCCATGGTGGGAGAGGCCCAAAGCACTTGACTTGCCACCAAGTAGCTGGTTAGTCTCCTCAAGGAAAAGTGCCCTATCAAGGGCTCAGCATTGGTCTCTATTGCTGACAGGTTGAATATTCAAAGGCAGCAGGAGCCAGAATTCCAAGGGCCTGCAAAGTGATTGTCCCACTGGGGCTTAACATATGCCCATACCGCATCATTTCCTACCACTGACACTTCCAACACCATAAGATCCTCCAGATCCTATTGGCAGAGACTTTCCTTTTCTAGGTCTCACTCAAAGCTGGCAGCCTTCGGTCACTCTATGTGAGCCAGAGCAATGAACCTAGCTGTAGAAAATACTGCTTTCCAAACCCAAAGAGGACTACTGGTGCTGTGCTTCCATCTTTGTGGTAGGGAATACAAGATGCAGTGATTTGTTTTTTACTTTGGAGAGCTATCCCAACATACTCCTGACCATTGGAATCCTAAAAACTTCACTGAAATGGCAGGTTCCTGAATCTTTGTAGGGTTTTTCTCCCATCCTCTAGAGCACATCAGCATGCCATCAATGAAATGGATCAGTGTGATGGTCTATGGAATGCCCAAGCAGTCCAGATCTCATCAAGCTATATTATGAGTGGTCAGGAAAGCTGACATAGCCCTGAGGCCAAAATGTAAAGAATATTGTTGGCCATCCCTCGTGAATACAAACTGTTATGACCCTCTTTTCTGATTGGAACTGAAAAGAATGCTTTTGTCAGATCAATGGCCATATACCATGTACCTGAAGTCTTATTGATCTACTCTAGCAATTACATCATATCTGGCACAGTAGCTATGATGAAGGCTATTGCTTGTTTAAGCCAGCAACAGTCTTCAGTCGTGCTCCAGGGATGTGATATTGTTTCAGATTTATTATCATGGCTGGGAGAGGAAGGAAGATGAAGGAACAATTTCAAAGCTTCCCACTTGGCCTTCCTCATTATATCTTTTACCCCACAGACTAAGAACCCAACATGAGGGCTACCATAACACGCAACTATATCAATGCAATCAGGAACAGGAGAAATGACCACTGAGTGTATCCACAAACCCAGCAGGCCCACTTGGAGCCAGACGTGAGCAAGGACTTCATTTATTACGTGGTCCCTGTAGGCCTATTAGAGGCCCACTCTATTAGAACTATGCTGATGCTTTGGGTCTCCAGGTATCAATGTCAACTCAGACTGTGGGTCTAAAAATGTCTGGGTATTTTCCCTTTCCCAATACACAATCACCCAAGTAAACGTCCACAGGTCCCTTTGGGAAAAGAACTAGGGAAATCATCATAGTATATACCTGCCATGCTTTGCTACCTATTTTTCTCCTGGGGACATCATGCTCTATTACCATCTCCACAACTCCATGCAGCTCAAGTCCCTTGGCTGTTCCCTCAGACCCTGAAGGTCATTACAATTATTATGGCCTCTATTACAATGACGCGTCTCATCCCCATGGATATGTATGAACTCAGCTCTGCGACCACCTCTCCTACAATGAGCCCTGACCTGTAGAGAAGAGCCACCACTGTGATGCTAGTGCTACTCTCACCAGTGCTTTCCTGATGGCCTTGGTGAATGGTGTGTTTCCTGAGCTCTCTCATGGAATACAATCAATGGATATGTTTTGTATCCTCACATAATATAGTCATTCGTCCTTGGCCACCTTCCTCAGCCTTCTACTATCTGCCAAGATAGCTCACTCAACATTGGGCAGCACTTTCTTTCTTTTTTTTTTTTTTACTATTTAGTTTTAAGAGTTCTTTATAGCTCGGACCTTCAAGACGGCAAAGGAGTAAGACATGCAGTTCACCTTCCTCCCCACAAATACATCAGAAATACATATACATGTGGAACAACTCCTACTGAACGCTGGCAGAAGACCTCAGACTTCCCAAAAGGCAAGAAACTCCCCAAGTACCTGGGTAGGGCAAAAGAAAAACCAGAGACAAAAGAATAGGGACAGGATCTGCACCTTGCGGAGGGAGCTGTGAAGGAGGAAAAGTTTCCACACACTAGAAGCCCCTTCACTGGCGGAGACGGGGGTGGCGGAGGGGAAGCTTCGGAGCCACGGAGGGGAGCGCAGCAACAGGGGTGCAGAGGGCAAAGCGGAGAGATTCCCACACAGAGGATGGGTGCCGACCGGCACTCACCAGCCTGAGAGGCTTGTCTGCTCACCCGCCAGGGCGGGTGGGGTCTGGGAGCTGAGGCTCGGGCTTCGGAGATCGGATCCCAGGGAGAGGACTGGGGTTGGCTGCGCGAACACAGCCTGGAGGGGGCTAGTGCACCACAGCTAGCTGGGAGGGAGTCCGGGAAAAAGTCTGGAACTGCCTAACAGGCAAGAGACCATTGTTTCGGGTGCACGAGGAGAGGGGATTCAGAGCACCACCTAAACGAGCTTCAGAAATGGGCGCGAGCCGCAGCTATCAGCACAGACTCCAGAGACAGGCATGAGACGCTAAGGCTGCTGCTGCTGCTGCTGCCACCAAGAAGCCTGTGTGCGAGCACAGGTCACTATCCACACCTCCCTTCCGGGGAGCCTGTGCAGCCTGCCACTGCCAGGGTCCCGTGATCCAGGGACAACTTCCCCAGGAGAACGCACAGCGCGCCTCAGGCTGCTGCAACATCACGCCAGCCTCTGCCGCCACAGGCCCGCCCTACATTCTGTACCCCTCCCGCCCCCGGCCTGAGTGAGCCAGAGTCCCTGAATCAGCGGCCCCTTTAACCCCCTTCTGTCTGAGCAAAGACCAGACGCCCTCAGGCGACCTACACACAGAGGCGAGGCCAAATCCAAAGCTGAACCCCAGGAGCTTTGCAAACAAAGAAGAGAAAGGGAAATCTCTCCCAGCAGCCTCAGGAGCAGAGGATTAAAGCTCCACAATCAACTTGATGTACCCTGCATCTGTGGAATACCTCAACAGACAACGAATCATCCCAAACCGAGAAGGTGGACTTTGGGAGCAACTGGAGACTTGGGGTTTGCTGTATGCAACTGACTGGTTTCTGGTTTTAATTTTTATCTTAGTTTAGTATTTAGCATTTATTTTCATTGGTAGATTTGTTTACTGATTTGGTTGCTCTCTTCCTTTTTCTTTTGTATAGAGATATATATTTTTTCCCTTTTTCTCTTTTTGTGAGTGTGTATGTGTATGCTTCTTTGTGTGATTTTGTCTGTATAGTTGTTACCATTTGTTACCATTTTCTCTGTATAGTTGTTACCATTTGCCCTAGGGTTCTGTCTGTCCATTTTTTTTTGGTTTGTTTTAGTACAGTTTTTAGTGCTTGTTATCATTGGTAGATTTGTTTTTTGGTTTGGTTGCTCTCTTCTTTCTTTCTTTTTTTTATTACTTTTTAAATTGTTTACTTTTAATAATTATTTTTATTCTTTATTCTAATAACTTTCTTTTTATTTCCTTGCTCCCTCCCTCCCTTCCTCCCTTCCTTCCTCCCTTTTCTTCTAAGCTATGTGGCTAACAGGGTCTTGGTGCTCCTCAGGTGTCAGGCCTGTGCCTCTGAGGTGGGAGAGCAGAGTTCAGGACACTGGTCCACCAGAGACCTCCTAGCTCCACATAATATCAAATGGTGAAAGCTCTCCCAGAGATGTCTATCTCAACGCTAAGACCCAGGTCCACTCAATGACCAGAAATCAACAGTGCTGGCCACCCTATGCCAAACAACTAGCAAGACAGGAACACGACCCCACCCATTAGCAGAGAGGCTGCCTAAAATCATAATAAGTCCACAGACACCCCAAAACACACCACCAGACGTTGACCTCCCCACCAGAAAGACAAGATCCAGCCTCATCCACCAGAACAAAGGGACTAGTCCCTTCCACCAGGAAGCCTACACAACCCACTGAACCAACTTTAGCCACTGGGGACAGACACCAAAAACAATGGGAAATACGAACCTGCAGCCTGCAAAAAGGAGACCCCAAACACAGCAAGATAAGCAAAATGAGAAGACAGAAAAACACACAGCAGATGAAGGAGCAAGGTAAAAAACCACCAGACCTAACAAATGAAGAGGAAATAGGCAGTCTACCTGAAAAAGAATTCAGAATAATGATAGTAAAGATGATCCAAAATCTTGGAAATAGAATAGAGAAAATGCAAGAAACATTTAACAAGGACCTAGAAGAACTAAAGATGAAACAAGCAATGATGAACAACACAATAAATGAAATTAAAAATACTCTAGATGGGATCAATAGCAGAATAACTGAGGCAGAAGAACAGATAAGTGACCTGGAAGATAAAATAGTGGAAATAACTACTGCAGAGCAGGATAAAGAAAAAAGAATGAAAAGAACTTAGGACAGTCTCAGTGACCTCTGGGACAACATTAAAAGCACCAATATACGAATTATAGGGGTTCCAGAAGAAGAAGAGAAAAAGAAAGGGACTGAGAAAATATTGGAAGAGATTATAGTTGAAAACTTCCCTAATATGAGAAAGGAAATACTTAATCAAGTCCAGGAAGCACAGAGACTCCCATACAGGATAAATCCAAGGAGAAACATGCCAAGACACATATTAATCAAACTGTCAAAAATTAAATACAAAGAAAACATATTAAAAGCAGCAAGGGAAAAACAACAAATAACACACAAGGGAATCCCCATAAGGTTAACAGCTGATTTTTCAGCAGAAACTCTGCAAGCCAGAAGGGACTGGCAGGACATATTTAAAGTGATGAAGGAGAAAAACCTACAACCAAGATTACTCTACCCAGCAATGATCTCATTCAGATTTGATGGAGAAATTAAAACCTTTACAGACAAGCAAAAGCTGAGAGAGTTCAGCACCACCAAACCAGCTTTACAACAAATGCTAAAGGAACTTCTCTAGGCAAGAAACACAAGAGAAGGAAAAGACCTACAATAACAAACACAAAACAATTAAGAAAATGGGAATAGGAACATAAATATCAATAATTACCTTAAATGTAAATGGATTAAATGCTCCCACCAAAAGCCACAGACTGGCTAAATGGATACAAAAACAAGACCCATATATATGCTATCTACAAGAGACCCACTTCAGACCTAGAGACACATACAGACTCAAAGTAAAGGGATGGAAAAAGATATTCCATGCAAATGGAAACCAAAAGAAAGCTGGAGTAGCAATTCTCATATCAGACAAAATAGACTTTAAAATAAAGAATGTGACAAGAGACAAGGAAGGACACTACATAATGATCAAGGGATCAATCCAAGAAGAAGATATAACAATTGTAAATATTTATGCACCCAACATAGGAGCACCTCAGTACATAAGGCAAATACTAACAGCCATAAAAGGGGAAATCGACAGTAACACATTCATAGTAGGGGACTTTAACACCCCACTTTCACCAATGGACAGATCATTCAAAATGAAAATAAATAAGGAAACACAAACTTTAAATGATATATTAAACAAGATGGACTTAATTGATATTAATAGGACATTCCACCCAAAAACAACAGAACACAATTTTTCTCAAGTGCTCATGGAACATTCTTCAGGATAGATCATATCTTGGGTCACAAATCAAGCCTTGGTAAATTTAAGAAAACTGAAATTGTATCAAGTATCTTTTTCGACCACAATGCTATGAGACTAGATATCAATTACAGGAAAATATCTGTAAAAAATACAAATACATGGAGGCTAAACAATACACTACTTAATAATGAAGTGATCACTGAAGAAATCAAAGAGGAAATAAAAAAATACCTAGAAACAAATGACAATGGAGACACGATGAACCAAATCCTATGGGATGCAGAAAAAGCAGTTCTAAGAGGGAAGTTTATAGCAATACAATCCTACCTTAAGAAACAGGAAACATCTCAAATAAACAACCTAACCTTGCACCTAAAGCAATTAGAGAAAGAAGAACAAAAAAAA
This sequence comes from Lipotes vexillifer, assembly GCF_000442215.2. Lineage (NCBI taxonomy): Eukaryota > Metazoa > Chordata > Mammalia > Artiodactyla > Lipotidae > Lipotes > Lipotes vexillifer. Next base: position 153,451 of record NW_006783413.1, read on the forward strand.
CCCCAACATTAGCAGAAGGAAAGAAATCATAAAGATCAGATCAGAAATAAATGAAAAAGAAATTAAGGAAACGACAGCAAAGATCAATAAAACTAAAAGCTGGTTCCTTGAGAAGATAAACAAAATTGATAAACCATTAGCCACACTCATCAAGAAAAAAAGGGAGAAGACTCAAATCAATAGAATTAGAAATGAAAATGGAGAACTAACAACTGACACTGCAGAAATACAAAAGATCATGAGAGATTACTACAAGCAGCTCTATGCCAATAAAATGGACAACCTGGAAGAAATGGAAAAATTCTTAGAAATGCACAACTTGCCAAGACTGAATCAGGAAGAAATAGAAAATAAGAACAGACCAATCACAAGCACTGAAGTTGAAACTGTGATTAAAAATCTTCCAACAAACAAAAGACCAGGACCAGATGGCTTCACAGGTGAATTCTACCAAACATTTAGAGAAGAGCTAACACCTACCCTTTTCAAACTCTTCCAAAATATAGCAGAGGGAGGAACACTCCCAAACTCATTCTATGAGGCCACCATCACCCTGATACCAAAACCAGAAAAGGATGTCACAAAGAAAGACAACTACAGGCCAATATCACTGATGAACATAGATGCAAAAATCCTCAACAAAATACTAGCAAACAGAATCCAACAGCACATTAAAAGGATCATACACCATGATCAAGTGGGGTTCATCCCAGGAACACAAGGATTCTTCAATATACGCAAATCAATCAATGTGATAAACCATGTTAACAAATTGAAGGAGAAAAACCATATGATCGTCTCAATAGATGCAGAAAAAGCTTTCGACAAAATTCAACACCCATTTATGATAAAAACTCGCCAGAAAGTAAGCATAGAGAGAACTTACCTCAGCATATAAAAGTCATATATGACAAACCCACAGCCAATATTGTTCTCAGTGGTGAAAAACTGAAACCATTTCCACTAAGATCAGGAACAAGACAAGGTTGCCCACTCTCACCACTCTTATTCAACATAGTTTTGGAAGTTTTAGCCACAGCAATCAGAGAAGAAAAGGAAATAAAAGGAATTCAAATCAGAAAAGAAGAAGTAAAGGTGTCACTGTTTGCAGATGACATGATACTATACATAGTCCTAAAGATGCTACCAGAAAACCACTAGAGCTAATCAATGAATTTGGTAGAGTAGCAGGATACAAAATTAATGCACAGAAATCTCTTGCATTCCTATACACTAATGATGAAAAATCTGAAAGAGAAATTAAGGAAACACTGCAATTACCATTGCAACATAAAGAATAAAATACCTAGGAATAAACCTACCTAAGGAGACAAAAGACCTGTATGCAGAAAACTATAAGACACTGATGAAAGAAATTAAAGATGATACAAATAGATGGAGAGATAGACCATGTTCTTGGATTGGAAGAATCAACATTGTGAAAATGACTGTACTACCCAAAGCAATCTACAGATTCAATGCAATTCCTATCAAATTACCAATGGAATTTTTCACAGATCTAGAACAAAAAATTTCACAATGTGTATGGAAACACAAAAGACCCCAAATAGCCAAAGCAATTTTGAGAAAGAAAAATGGAGCTGGAGGAATCAGGCTCCTGGACTTCAGACTATACTACAAAGCTACAGTAATCAAGACAGTATGGTACTGGCACAAAAACAGAAATATAGATCAATGGAACAGGATAGAAAGCCCAGAGATAAACCCACACATATATGGTCACCTTATCTTTGATAAAGGAGGAAAGAATGTACAATGGAGATAAGACAGCCTCTTCAATAAGTGGTGCTGGGAAAAGTGGACAACTACATGTAAAACAATGAAATCAGAACACTTCCTAACACCATACACAAAAATAAACTCAAAATGGATTAAAGACCTAAATGTAAGGCCAGACACTATCAAACTCTTAGAGGAAAACATAGGCAAAACACTCTATGACATAAAATACAGCAAGATCCTTTTTGACCCACCTCCTAGAGAAATGGAAATAAAAACAAAAATAAACAAATGGGACCTAATGAAACTTCAAAGCTTTTGCACAGCAAAGGAAACCATAAACCAGACAAAAAGACAACCCACAGAATAGGAGAAAATGTTTTCAAATGAAGCAACTGACGAAAGGATTAATCTCCAAAATATACAAGCAGCTCATGAAGCTCAATATCAAAAAAGCAAACAACCCAATCCAAAAATGGGCAGAAGACCTAAATAGACATTTCTCCAAAGAAGATATACAGATTGCCAACAAACACATGAAAGGATGCTCAACATCACTAATCATTAGAGAAATGCAAATCAAAACTACAATGAGGTATCACCTCACACCAGTCAGAATGGCCATCATCAAAAAATCTACAAACAATAAATGCTGGAGAGGGTGTGGAGAAAAGGGAACCCTCTTGCACTGTTGGTGGGAATGTAAATTGATACAGCCACTATGGAGAACAGTATGGAGGTTCCTTAAAAAACTAAAAATAGAACTACCATACGACTCAGCAATCCCACTACTGGGCATATACCCTGAGAAAACCATAATTCAAAAAGCGTCATGTACCACGATGTTCACTGCAGCTCTATTTACAATAGCCAGGACATGGAAGCGACCTAAGTGTCCATCGACAGATGAATGGATAAAGAAGATGTGGCACATATATACAATGGAATATTACTCAGCCATAGAAAGAAACGAAATTGAGTTATTTGTAGTGAGGTGGATGGACCTAGAGTCTGTCATACAGAGTGAAGTAAGTCAGAAAGAGAAAAACAAATACTGTATGCTAACACATATATATGGAATCAAAAAAAAAATGGTTCTGATGAACCTAGTGGCAGGACACGAATAAAGACACAGACGTAGGGAATGGACTTGAGGACACAGGGAGGCGGAAGGGTAAGCTGGGACGAAGTGAGAGAGTGGCATGGACATATATACACTACCAAATGTAAAATAGATAGCTAGTGGGAATAGTGGGAAGCAGCTGCATAGCACCGGGAGATCAGCTCTGTACTTTGCGACCATCTAGAGGGGTAGGATAAGGAGGGTGGGAGGGAGACGCAAGAGGGTGGGGATATGGGGATAACGTATGCATATAGCTGATTCACTTTGTCATACAGCAGAAACTAACACGACATTGTAAAGCAATTATACTCCAATAAACATGAAAAAAAAAAGGGGGACTTGTATCAGAATATATAAAGAAGGGGCTTCCCTCGTGGTGTAGTGGTTAAGAGTCCGCCTGCCAATGCAGGGGACACTGGTTCAAGCCCTGGTCCAGGAAGATCCCACATGCTACGGAGCAACTAAGCCCGTGTGCCACAACTACTGAGCTTGCGCTTTAGAGCCAGAAGCCACAACTACTGAGCCCATACGCTGCAACTACTGAAGCCTGCACACCTAGAGCCCGTGTTCCACAACAAGAGAAGGCACCCCAATGAGAAGCCTGCACACCACAATGAAGAGTAGCCCCTGCTTTCCGCAGCTAGAGAAAGCCTGTGTGCAGCAACAAAGACCCAACACAGCCAAAAATAAAAATAAATTAAATAAATTTTTTAAAAAAGAATATACAAAGAACTCTCAAAACTCAATAAGAAGACAAACAAACCAATTTTTTTAAAAACGGGCAAAAGATTTGAACAGACACTTCACCAAAAATGTTAAATGAATGGCAAACAAGCACAGGAAAAGAGAAGTTCAACATCATTAGTCACTAAAAAAATCCAACAAAGCTCAGTAAGATACCAATACATACTTATTAAAATGTCTAAAAACAAAAAAACTGATAATACCAAGTACTGGAGAGGATGTGGAGCACCTAGAACACCCATACATTGCCGATGGGAATGCAAAATGACACAACCATTTTGGAAAACACTTTCTTTATAAAGTCAAACCATACCACACAGCCATCATACTTGTAGGTGTTTACCAAGCTGAAATGAAAACTTATCACAGAGAAACCTATATGTAAATGCTTCTATTGACTTTATTCATAATCACCAAAAATTAGAAACAGACCTAATGTCCCTCAACTGGATGGCCAAAGCATAAGGAAAAGGGATGGAAGGAAGAGCAGATCCAAGATGCAGGAAGAGCAGGGACTGAGACAGATCTGGGGTCTAAGCAGCAGCAGTGGGAAGTTCTCTTTAGAACACATTCTCACTAACTCAGATCTAGCAATTCCCAAGCTCTTTGCTGCTTGGTTCTGAGTTTCAGATTCCTGGGAGAGACTATGATTGCACCGGTTTAAGTTGGATGTCTACCTCTGGACAAAATTGGCAGTAGGCAGTGGGCAAGTTACCTAAGTCTGAGAAAGTCGCTGGGACTTGTCCCTGTGCACTGGAGCCACTCACAGCAAAGGGGAACTGTGTGCTAGGCAGGTGCCCCAAGAAATGTGTATTATAAGCAAAAAGGATGCACCAGTCCTCTTCCACTAGGGGTCACCAACAGGATATGGAAAGGACAAAAAGAGTTCAGTGGCATTTTCGTTACTTTTTCCCCCAGTCTCTTTAATATTCCAACAGGTTTTTGTCTACAGCCTAGGAGAAATTACCCTCATTCTCATGTTTATATTTTAAAGTTTTGTTTAAACTACTGACAAAAGATCATATGCATTCTCACTTGGTCCTTCATCTAAAAGATAATACCTCTAAATGCTTAGGTTATGACATATATACACTATTGATACTATGTAAAAAATAGATAACTAATGAGAACCTACTGTATACAAGGAACTCTACTCAGTGCTCTGTGGTGACCAAAATGGGAAGAAAATCCAAAGAGGGGATATATGTATATGTATAGCTGCTTCACTGTACTTTGATATACAGTAGAAACTAACATAACAGTGAAATAAAGCAACTATACTCCAGTAAAAATTAATTAATTTAAAAAATAAAAATAAATAAATAAATGTTTAGGGTATGTTAAGTAGTAGCTTTAACATGCTACTACCTTGCTCAAAAACTTGTAGGGGCTCCCTATTACCTACCACATTAAAGTATCTGAGAATTTAGAGTTCCTTATCAAATAGCCCATCCCTGACTTTTCCAACTCTTCATTTATTAAACATCTGTTGAACATACAGTGATCTCTACTTTCTAGACACTAACATGAATATGATGACCTTATTTGTCAATCTTATTGACAAGAATTTATGGGCATAATGGAATCAAATATCTGAACTGAGACCATCCCAGAATATTTGTGGCATGTTTGCCATAATTAAAAGATATCACACACACCAAAAAAAAATGTTGAAAACACAGTCTCTATCTTGCAAGAGTAGTTCTGTGTGGTACAAGCTACTGCCCAGCAACCTTTGACCCTGTTCAGAATCCAGGCTGCCCCCAGGCCTACCTTGTTCATGCCCACCTTGCTTTTCTTGTGCTATTCCTTTGACCTTGAAAATCTTACCTTGTGCATCATCACTCTATTCTGTGCCCCCCACTCGAGGAAATAAGGTAACCATCTTCAAAATGTTTGTGCTTACTAACCTCTCGATATTCTGAACAATTCTTGTAACATAACAAAAAGCTGTCTTTTCTGAGTATGAGAAGAACTTTGCATGTAATTTTTCAAAAATTAAGGAATTGGATAAATTTTTATACTATTTGTAATACTTTAGTATCAAGAATAAGTTAAACGATAATTATGTGTTTTCCTTAACCCAAGCACCTCCCTTCATGAGGTAATCTGTCTCTCTACTTGGAACTTCCATTACATTTCATTCGTCTACTGAGCACAAGTCGTTTTCTGTTTTGCATTATGGTTCTCTGTCAATACCTGTTTCTTCTGTGCGATTACGGCTCCTTGAGGGAAAAATCTGTGTCTTACTCTAACGTGCACCCCTTCTAGTTCTCAGCACAACACACTTTTTTCTTAAATGAAGGAAGGAATTAACCAACAGAGATTTCTATGGTGATATTATTATTTTTTTTTTTTTTGCGGTATGCGGGCCTCTCACTGTTGTGGCCTCTCCCGCTGCGGAGCACAGGCTCCGGACGCACAGGCTCAGCGGCCATGGCTCACGGGCCCAGCCGCTCCGCGGCATGTGGGATCTTCCCGAACGGGGGCACGAACCCGTGTCCCCTGCATTGGCAGGAGGACTCTCAACCACTGCGCCACCAGGGAAGCCCTCTATGGTGATATTATTACAGTCTCATCTTCCATATAAGCCTGTCGAACAGCCTAGAAATAAAACACTGAAAACAGTTCAGAGAACCCTATCTGTGAAATTGTTGGTACAATATAATTCTAAAGTAGGTTTGGGGCACCCCCACTATACAGAAAGCTGTCTTCTCTTCTGTGTTACTTACCTAAGCAAAAAAAAAAAAAAAAAAAAAAAAAAAAAGATAGTGGTTCCTGAGAAATAAGTGCTACTTTTAGCATTCCGTATATTAATGATTAGCAAGCAGCCAGTTCTTTCTCAGTAGCAGTACAGTAACATGGTTAGGAACTTGGGGCCTGCTGTCAGACTACCTGGATTTCAATCTTACCTCCACCACATATTAGCTATGGGACCTTAGGCAAGTTGTCTAATATCTTTGTGCTGCATTTTCATCACCAGTAAAAGGTAGAAACTTAACAGTACAGTCCCTCTAAGGGATGGTGTGAAAAATTAATAATTTAATATATTGAATATTTAAAGTGTTTAGAATAGTATACCTTGCACTTTGTTTAAAAGTGATTGCAATACGTAGCACTACATTTACCTTACATTCCCTATTGGTAAGTTTCATGATGTTAAGAACAAAATGAGTGTTTGTTTTTTTCTTTTTATCTCCTACAGCACTTAGCAGAGTGAAATAAATACTAGACATTCAAAAACTGACGACGTGAATTGTATTTGAGACAGAGATCGAATGCACAAGAAAATGAATGTAGGTTAAAATGTAAACACAATTAATTTAAATAAAAAGAGTTCTTGGCATATCATTTGCATACCTTCAGTTATTGCTTTATAATTAGTTACTAGGTGCTTTATGACTTTATCTTTTTCTTGCCCTCTCAGAGCATGTAGTTTGGTGTAATACAGGTTATATCTCTCAGAACTGCTGGCCTCCTGACAAGCTGGCTATTTAGTCTGAGTAATGAGGTTACTGCAGCAAAAACTGGGTTAAAGTACATTACTTTTCTGCTGGAGATGAAAGGCCAATAATCCCAGAAAACAGCGCACAGAAAGAGTTGGGCCAGCCAAGCACTTTGTGAAGGCTCATTTAGACCCTCCGCCGTGGGGTACTATGAAGGTGAGTGTCCTGATGCCAGGGTCGCGGGCCCGGAGGCCTGAGTGGGCAGCTGGCCTCGGTAGGAGACACAGAGCCCGGCCGAGGCCGCTGGATGAATCATTCTCACCTCTCTAGGCAGGTGCGGGCGGCAGGATGCTTCCGCTTCGCCACGGTGCGGGCTGGACTGGGAGCGGCGGCATTCCCCGCGAGGGCATTCCCCGCGGGGGGAATCACCCCCGCGGGGGTGGCCTCCCTCGGGCCACCTCCTCCGGGCGGGCACTGACCTTGCCGCAGGCGTCAGGGCTGCCGCACTCCCAGCGCCGCAGAGCCCGGAGCTGGTGGGGGTCGCCCACTGGCACCCGTACCTACAGCTCGTAGGGGCGGGCCGCAGAGCCCATGTGGAGCCGCCGCCCTCCCGCCGTGCCTCGGCGTTTCATTCCCGCGCGCGGTCGCCGGCTGAGGCGCTGGGGCCGCGCGTCTAGGCGCCGGGGGGCGGGGCGGGGCGCGCGCCCCCCGGGCC
>NW_006783413.1:161610-176045 GCF_000442215.2 Lipotes vexillifer
CCGCAGCCACGCGGGGCGGGGAGGGTGGGTATGCTCTGGGCGCGCGCGCCACCGTCGCTTCAGCCTGGTGCTCCGCTCGCGCAGCCTGCTCCCGGCGCTCGGCCGCAGCACGCCGACTCCGGAGCGGCCATGGGCTGCGCGGGGCCCGCGGTGTAGAGTCCGCCAGCCCCGGACCCGCATCCCTCACCCTGACAGTCCCGGTAAGCTGGGGCGGGGGCGGCGGGGACCAGGCAGGCACCGTGAGGGGCGGGTCTGCGGGCAGCGGACAGCCCTCCGCGGACTCAGAGGTGCTGTGTGGGAGCTGTCCCGAGAGGGTCCCTGTGTAAGTGGATGAACCCTGAGTATCCCTGCCTCTACCCCTTGGGAGAGTCCCGGAGGCGGTGTGCGGAGCCGCCCCCATGGAAGACCCCTGTGCGAGTGGAGATTCCCAGGGCTCTCTCGGCATTTGCTGCCACGGGGAGGCCCAGTGTGGAGGACGCCATCCCCAGAGAGACTGTGTACCTACGGGAGGGCAAGGGTGATCTCTGGTGTTGTCTCAGTGGAAGACCATTCGGGAACATAGGGGAGCCCTAGGAGCCTGCACCGTGGGGACGGACCCCACAGAGGACCCGTGTATATAGGAGGACCTGAGACTGTGCCCTAGAACTGCCTGGAAGAAACCTCTGACTGGAAGGAGAGGATCCTGCCGTGGGATCCAGGCCAGGAGTAACTTCCCGTATGCTCAAAGGTCTTTGGCTTTGACCTCCTTCAGGGCTCAGTGTTTCCCAACTTGTATCTCTCCAGCGTGGTCGAGAGGCAGGGGTCCTGTGGGGCTGCACCTTTGTCCATTCGTCCCCCACCCCATTAGAGTTTGTATTCTCCGTGGTAGCCCAGTTGGCTCCAAGCTTAAGGCAGGAACTTCTATCAGAGCACAGGGTGCAAGAGGGGAGGACCAGTGAGGCCTCTGAAGCAAAGAAAAGAGATTTGAGCCCCTGGGCTTGACCCTCAGGAAGAAAGCAGTAAAATCAGGTAGAATAACTGACTCAGCCAGGTCCTGTAAAGAAAATCCTTTGACGGAAGGATAAAAGGATATGTAGGATTATTGAGCACCAGTGTGCCAAGTACTAAACCAGGGATGTTTAACATCTCATAGAATCCTTACAACAGCCTTATGAAATTATCCCTTTAAACATTTGGCACTTTAGACTCAGGTTTAGCAATTTGCCCAAGGTCACAAAGCATGGAATCATGAAATCTGTTTTTCTAAGTTTATTTGGGTATCAAGGAGAGGCAGAAGCAAGAATGTTTATTTGTTAATAAATTGCATTAAGATACCAAGCACAGGGCTTTGCAATAGTATACGCTCAGTAAATGTGATGATTAATTAAGTGGATGAAGACAGTTTAATTGGGGATGAGTGTGCTGTAGGAACTGATTTCCACTGAATCCCCAAATTTCAGGGTGTGGCTTCATTCACTGGTAACCCTACTGTAATTATGCCTCTGGGTGGCTCTGCACTTAATTGGGTCTGGGAGAGGCCTCTGGGTGTGGTCTTTGACAGGACTTGCTCTGGGGATCTAGTGGAACCCTTAGGAGGATGGAGTATTCTGAGACTACCCTCCCTGCTTGCAGAATCCTTGAGGAAGAGGACAGAGAGACAGGATCACTTTTAGGAAGCATGACCTACAGTGTCTTTGTGGCCATCTGACTCTATGCACTAGCAGACATTGGTCCACAGATACCACTCAGGATACTTGCCCAGCAGTGCCTCTGCATGATGAGGAGGAGGGCAGGAAAGGCTCAGAGCCAAGGAAGGTTTATTGGGAGTCCATCGTCTGGGGAATGCAGAGGGTCTGTGCCTGACATAGTGATGCACCCTCATCTCACCCCCTGGGCTGTAGTAGCTTTCATTACACCTGAATCCCAAGGGTGTGATTTTGGAGCCAAGGATAGACTCTGGTTTCTTGTCCAAAAATGGAGTGGTGAGGGAGCTAAGCAGTGGAATTCACCAGAGTATTCTGGAAGAGTTTTCCTGTTCCCCTTCCTTTCTCCTTCCACATAGCCAAACCTAGTGACATCCTCCTTTAACAGAGGTGGGTTCCCTGGGCTCCTGGGGTTACATAGTGAGAAGGGAGATCAGGCTTGTGAGAAAACAGAACCACCTGGGTGTGGCATCTCATGCACAGCTCAGTGGAACAAACTCTGACAAAGGCTGATATTGGTTAAGCACCTCCCCATTAGAGAATTGTTTATAATCCCCTTTCAATTCAAACCCCTTTCATCAGTTTAACACACCAAAATAAACAGGGATATATATCTTTTTTAAGAAAATCAGAGCAAGCCTGCAAATATGATCTTTGCTCCGATTCAGAGATTTGTCACTGGGTTTTATTCCTAAACTGGTCTTTTTACTGAGGGCTCTTGGTATCACACCCACTCATGACCCTGGAAAAATTGCTAGATAGCTCCAGGTGCTCCCCAGATATTGGACCTTGGATATCACTTCTTTGACGTCCAGCATTGGGTAAACATTAAGATGACAAAATCCTAAGAATACTGACTGTCTCCTCTAATCACAACGTGAGTCTGCAAATCAAATCATTCCACAGTGGGTATGAAGGATGTCACCAGGTGGCCTTAATCTTCATTTAAAATAAAAAGCTCTCTCTAAAGAGAAATAAAAGGGGAGAGCATGGCTCACACAATTTCACTTGAGTGTACACAAATGAGTCTGGATGTTTTAGCCTTTAATCTTCCTCATCATCTCTGACCACATTCTTATGGTTTTCTTCCTCCTACATTTGCCATCTTTAGACAATGCTTCCTCTTCCTCAGACACATAAATAGTAGGACCTTCCCCTGCCCATTTCTCATACTCCTTGTATTTTTTCCAGTACACCTGTTCCTAAGTGGATCATATTTATGCAAAAAATTTCCTTTCTTTTTAGCTACAGAATCTATTATCTTCCAGTCCCACATGCTTTTCTCCAGCAGTGCTCTTGGTTTCTGCTATCTTCATTTCCCAAATTGCTTTATTCATTTCTAATGGGAATATCATTATCCACTCCAACCCCTCAATCTTAATGACCAAGTTCTGACAGAAATGCTTACCAGCTTTTGACCAAGAAACCAAGACTATCAGTGTCCAGCTGGAGACATGACTATTTTTTCTATTATAACATCCGCCTTCATCCTTCCTCCCCTTCCAGCAATCCACTCAGAGACCCATATACATTTACTAAGTGCTACCCACTTGCCAGGCACTATGCTAGATAAATATGAGAGTTCCTTGCCCTTGAGGTGTTCACATAGGATCAGTCTGCATTTCTCTAATCATTTACTATAAAAGGTAAGAAGAAAAAAGAGAAGTACAGCTTTACAGAGTATCTATAGGAATCATCATACAGTATACCTTTTCCCAGGCATCACTGAAGCACCACTGCTGTTCTGTGCCTCCTCTGGCAGCCACATCCTTAGCCCCCATGCCATTGCCCTGCCAGAATTACTTCCGCCCGTATACTTTGAGTGAACTGGCCACTCTTGGCCCTCTATGATAATAATGACAGTACCTTATATTTGGATAATATGTGACAATTTACAAGCCCTCTTACATGATCTCATTTGGTTTTCAGAAATGTTTCATCTTAACTGTGGTCTTCTTACTAAAACAACAGCGTGTTGGTTGGCTGGCTGGTTTTCTCTCCTTTTTTTTGTTTTGTTTCATTTTGTTTTGTTTTTTGAGCCTCCTAATCAGGGTTATGGGTCTCCAGAGGGAAAGCCCCAATGATTTACTACAGCCTCTACCTACCAGCTCTTAGGCTATGAAGAGGAGTTTCCTGTTGGGTCCGAAGGCCAAGCAATGCACTCACTGGTCAACCCTAGGACTTATCAGGGCTGTCCTGCTACCTGGCCTCAGAAAATCCAATTCTCTGTGTTTTCTTTCCTCCCTGAAATCTAAATACATATTCCCTTCTAGACAAATAGTTTAAGCATACTATCTCAAACCAGTTCTTTGGGCTACTTCTTATGTGAAGGCAGGTTTCTTTGCCTATTTCTATCTGACACCCGGCTGGCTTCATACCATCTAAGCCATGATGGAGTCTCCATATAGCTCCATGCCTTGGCGTGTGCTTTTATCTCTTCCTGGAATGCCTTTTTTTTCCTTATCCACTGGGGTAACTCCCACTCAGATTTCAAAATTTAGTTCAAGCAACACTTTTTTTTTTAATCCTACACTTATGCCCCCTACACACGCACATACTCACACTGCTTTCTCACAGGCTGAGGTTCCATTTGTTCAATCTACCAACAGTTACTAAGCGCCTAATTTGTGCCTAACACATAGTAGGCTGCACTCAGCAAATATCTGTAGAATCAACAAATAAGTCATGATAATTAAGGTGTAATGAGTGCATTAAATGGGGCTGAATCTGTGCTTCAGGGCCCCAGAGCAGAGAACAGGGAGTGTCTCTCCATCTTGCTGATAAGCTCTGCTTGCTAAGTGCAATCACACCAGCCAGTCACTGATGGTGTGCCATTCCTTAACTGTTGCTCTGCTTCTGTGGGAAGCCTGCACTGTAGCTTCTCATGAAGACCCATCCCAGGCCTCTAGAGGCTAAAGATCATGCCATAATTTTGTCCTCATGTTTGTTAGAGCTTTTGGACTTCCAGTAAATATTAAACAACAACAGCACCTCCCTCACGCCTCATTCTCTTGAGCTGAGTCCAAGAAGACATTTTTACTCAGTCTTCAGCCCTCCTGCTCCTTGGAAATCCCAGAAGAGTCCTGTGCAGTCAGGGGTGACTGTGTCTTCCTGGGCTGACTGAAGCCAGTGCCACTGCACTGGATAAACAGAGGAGACTGGAAGAAGACAGGGAGGTATCAGTTAGACCCCTTTAGACATGAAAACTAAAAGTAGCCCATAGGCTACTGCCAGGCAACAGAATGGCTGACTAGAAACAGGCTCCAGGAGCACTGTGGTGAGGTGATGGATTCCTAAAGCAGGACCGAGATACTGGAGATCAGCCAGACTATTTCGGGCTTGAATTCCTCAAAGACGAGCAGAGGGTAAGGAGACTCTTTGATAATTTTTGTTTAAAGTCTCTAGATTGATGTTGATGTGCACAGTGAACTTAGGGTCTCTGCTGTGCATTCTGCATTTTGTAGACCCTGGTTCTGCTGGTTTTCCATACCCTTATGGCTAATCACCTGCTGTGTTAGTTACGTGGCTTCCTTGAGGCTCTCAGACAACCTTTTAGGCACATGCTATACCTGGAGCCAATTGTGAACCACCTTGAAATTTTTCACCCTTATTTGCAGATGCTGCTCATCTCATGCTAAATTTCTCCAGCCCAAACCCAGGAGGGAGGAGATACACTTTTAAGTTTACTGCACGTGCCCTCAGGGCAGCTGCCCTCCTGTCGGCCAGTTCACAGTGCCCCCAGGACACAGCATAAATGCAGGGGACTGTTGACTTTGGTAATATTAGTCTCTCTTTTTCTTATAATTGTGGCTGTGGAAACTGGCCAAATTCTAAAATTCTGTAGCTCTCTCCTGTGGTCAAAGAAATCACCCATAACTACTGTATGGTTACCTGTTCTCATCCCTGCTAGCCCTGAATCAGCAGATAGGGTCCCCTCTGGGGAAGCAGAGTAGATGTGATGAGATGAGCAGGTGACTGTATAGTTTCTAGAATTGTGTTCTGAAGATTTGGTCTGATCAGTCTCTCTGGCCAACTTTGAGGAAGAGAAAAGGTCTCAAACTTTTTATGTTGCCTAGTTATCTCTGCAACATTCGTTGAACCAAGATTTATAGAACACATACTCTGTGGAAGGCAGTGGGAACCATCTAGACTTTTCTCCTTCTCAATCTCAGTGAAAAACTGGGATTCCTTTTTCCATCTGCTCAACCCACTCTGGTTGTTTTCCCCTGTCTCCCAGCTCAGAGGTTTTCTTTGCCTTGTTCCTGCCTAGGGAAGCCTTCATAACCTCCAAACAATCACTTTTAGTTGCTTTTGAGCCTTTTTCAAACAGCTGCCATTCCCATACCAAGAATCAGATGAAAGCAAGTAAATGTGCTTTACATTTAGCATGCCCAGTGAGGAGACTCCTGCCTCTTGAGAGGCTCCTCACAGCCAGAAGTCTTTATCGAGAGCTTTGGAAGAGGTTCCCTAGCTGCCTTCCTTTTCCTTATTTTGCCACCAGCTCCTGCTGTGGAGCAGCCCCTCCTCCTCTTACTCCCACAACTTTGCCCTTATAAATCATCCCACTGCGTTGTAAGCATGTGCTCTGCAGAGAATGGGTGTGTCTTGCACGCACACATTTCAAGCTGCCCACATATGTCTTACTGCCTGACAGATTCATCTAGACAGACTTCTCTTCCCTGAAGAAAGTTTCTGGTTGTCATCTGTTTTCATTTCCTCCAGATCGTAGAGTCAGACAGCCCTGTTCTACCTCATGTCCCTCTTATTCACCACCACCTGCTCCTGCTCCCATGAGGTTTTTTTCCAAGCCTTCCCTAGGTTCTACAAATCCTCTGACAGTCACATCATTCTTGGGACAATGTCTTTTTATCCCTCTTTCATCCTTGTTAGGGAGGCAGAAAACCCCAGTTCCACCCATCAGCCAAAGGAGTAATCATTAGATATAATTTGTGGCATCTTTGCAACTTGATTTCCTTTTAACTCATTCTTCTTCCTAGGACTCCTTCCAGCACAGCAGAGGCCAGGTTTTTCTCACCAGGCATTTGTTTTTACTCCTCACTAATCAGGACCACTTGTTTCTCTAGAAATTAGAACTGATTTTGTTAATTTTTCAAACACCCCAGGTGCACATCGTGGATATTTCAGCATACTTGCTTTTAATCAAGGTGTCTTTTGCATATAGTTTCAATCCTCTCCATTAGGAATTAAGGGGTTTTAGCGTCACTCTTAAAGCCTAATTCTGTTGTGTCCTCACAATTTACTCTCAAAATCAAAGCCTTGTGATGAAAATGACTTGGGGTCTTGTTTGGATTTTGATGCCTTCTTTTTAATGGCTCTGCTCTACATTTTCTGTCCTTATGGGCATAAAATGGCCTAGAAAACTGAAGGGGGAATAGCAGTACTCCAAGATCCTGTGTTCAGGGCTAGAAAGTAGTTTTTTATTTGTTTTTGTCTGTTTGTTTTGCTGGTGGATGTTATCTTCAGTCTTCATTGAAATTCCTTTGAAGATAAACTCCAAATCCACTGCAGTGACATCATTAACAGTTGAGTAGCTTAATAGTGATTCTTGGTATCCTTACAGAGAGTAGTGGTTGTGCAGGACTGCAGTGTGTTGGGATATGCTTGTGGTTAGTTTGCCGATACACTATTAATGAGTCAGGTCACTTACAGAGTAACCCTCCTAATTGGCTGGCCTTTGTTCAAAACTCTTGTTACATTATCTGAAAAAGCCGGTAAGAACCAAATGCATACCATTGATTTTCCTCCAGTGAATCATTCTTGAAAAAGTGAATTTCATATGGTTATTTCAGGTCTCCAAATAAGTGTTTATCAACCTTTTTTTTAACCCATGCCTTCTAGCTGATAAACATTAATGTCGGGACTTCCCTGGTGGTGCAGTGGTAAGGAATCCGCCTGCCAATGCAGGAGACACAGATCCAATCCCTGGCCCGGGAAGATCCCACATGCCATGGAGCAACTAAGCCTGTGCACCACAACTACTGAGCCTCCACTCTGGAGCCCGCCAGCCAGAACTACTGAGCCTACATGCCACAACTACTGAAGCCCACGTGCCCTAGAGCACAAGAGAAACCCGCGCACCGCGACTAAGAGTAGCCCCCACTTGCCACAGCTAGAGAGAGCCCACGCGCAGCAACAAAGACCCAGCACAGCCAAAAAAATAAATAAAATTTAAAAAAAATTTTTTTAATTAATGTCTATGACTGCTCCCTAAAACTTCTACTACAACTTCTAGGAGGGGGCTGCCCCCAACGATTTGGAAAGCTAGCACCTTCTGTATCTCCCCCAGGAACCAGGAGGATACTGTCAAGCTCTGCTGTTTTGTTGTCCATGTTACGAAAAAAAAAGTAATGGCTTTTGATATTTGCTTTCCAAATATAAATATATTATAATTTATATGCTCTTTCAATCCACTATTTCTTCCCTCCTTCTGGAGTTCTGATATATAAACCCCTATATGCCCCAGGATCCAGCCAATGTGAGTCATTGCTCTGATCTTTATGTTCATACTGGATTAAACCAGTTTGTTCTCTTTATTTTTATAGCATGAATATATCACAAGTTATCCAATAATTCTCCTACTAAGGTTATTTCCACCTTTTTATCACTGTGAAAAATGCTTTGATAGGGACTTCCCTGGTGACGCAGTGGTTAAGAATCCGCCTGCCAGTGCAGGGGACATGGGTTCGAGTCCTGGTCCAGGAAGATCCCACATGCTGAGGAGCAACTAAGCCCACGAGCCACAACTACTGAGCCTGCATGCCTAGAGCCCGTGCTCTGCAACAAGAGAAGCGACTGCAATGAGAAGTCTGTGCACTGCAACGAAGAGTAGCCCCACTTGCCACAACTAGAGAAAGCCCACATGCAGCAACAAAGACCCAACTCAGCCAAAAATAAATAAACAATAAATTTTTTTAATGCTTTGATAAATATTCTTTTAAATATGCCCACAGGTAGAGGATCAAACTCTTGTATGCAGTATGGTTTTCTTCATTCAAAAGTATATTCGTATCAGTGCAGATCTGCTAGGCCGTCCAACCACACAGACTCTTAAGACAGGCTTGAGAATTCAATTCTTGTGTCACTCCAGTCAAGGGAAAAGCATACCTTATACCCCACAATGTTATCCTTGTCTTTAAGAGGTAACTATCTTTAAATCAAAAGACAAAAGCATAGTTCTCTAATCAAAAAAGTAGAGTGATTCTAAGGCTGTGTTTTTCAAATTGCCAGTCCGGACCCATTACAAAGTCACCAAATCATTTTTTTACGATCTTTTTCTTATGTGGACGATTTTTTTTTAAATATTTATTTATTTGGCTGCACTGGGTCTTAGCTGCAGCATGTGGGATCTTTTAGTTGCAGCATGTGAGATCTTCGTTGCAGCATGCTGGCTCTTAGTTGCGGCATGTGGGATCTAGTTCCCTGACCAGGGATCAAACCTGGGCCCCCTGCATTGGGAGTGCAGAGTCTTAACGAGTGGACCACCAGGGAAGTCCCTGATGCGGACCATTTTTAAAGTCTTTATTGAATTTGTTACAGTATTGCTTCTGTTTTATGTTTTGGTTTTTTGGCCATGAACGTGTGGGATCTTAGCTCCCCAACCAGGGATCAAACCTACACCCCCCACATTAGAAAGCAAAGTCTTAACAAATGGACACCAGGGAAGTCCCTCATCAAATCATTTTAGAGAGTCACTATCATGATTGTTTTAATGAACTAGGATAGAGAGGATAGAAAATATCTGGGAGCATCACATGTAGTAAAATTAGGATTCTTTCACAAAACTTTGGGTTCAGTTATAGGTCTATGAACATGTGTTTATAATTTTGTGTGTACAGGGTCACATCATAAACTGTACTTCTTACTATGGGTCACAGTCAAAAAATGTGAAAAACATACCACAGAAAGTTTTCTGAGGAAAACACTGTGGCCTTGGAAATAGTAATTGATCATGAGGAAGGTTTGCAGTGAAGGGCTGGGTGTTAGTTTTGCATTCTCCTTCTTGACGTGGTATGCCTGTTCCTCTCGCTGTAAGTTGGGGACCCGCTTTTCCACCTAACTGTAGAGCACAGCCAGTATGCATAAGCCATGTGGGCAGTGTCTGCAGACCGCAGGCCTGGCCTCTTCAAGAAACCCCTGGGTCCACAGCCTCAGCAAAAGCTCTAACATACACACACTCCCTTCTCCACCCCTAGCCCCATTGCCACCCAAGGCTGGATACCCTCATTAGGTCACATGGACTTTTAAAAGAATATGGAAAAGAAGCATTCTAAATGCTTGACTACATATTCCAAGCATACGCATTAACAGATAGAGAACTGAAGTCCAAAGCAGTAAAATAACGTGTCCTGGGTCACAGCAGATCCAGAACTAAAACAAGTCACCAGGTTGCCTCTGTGACTTTTTAAATTATATAATTAATTAATGTACAAGGTAGGAAAATTAGAAAAAAACAGATTAACAAAAATATGAAAAAACATGCATTCTTATAAAATTAGATCATAACATGAGCATTTCTGTAACTTGCATTTTTCATAAATATGTTCATATATTTTGAACATCTTTCCACATTAATAAATTTACTTTTACCTTAATGTTTTTCATATTGTTCATTCTTCCATTGTACCATAATTTAACCATTCCCCTATTGTCCCATATTTGTTTGCAACTGAGGAAAAGAATGAGTTTTTAATCACCTTAAACAGTTTCCTAATTTGATCAGTAAATCTTTCCTTGAACTTCCCTGGTGGCGCAGTGGTTAAGAATCCACCTGCCAGTGCAGGCAACATGGGTTTGAACCCTGGTCCGGGAAGATCCCACATGCCACAGAGCACCTAAGCCCGTGCACCACAGCTATTGAGCCTGCACTCTACAGCCCACGAGCCACAACTACTGAGCCCGCATGCCACAACTACAGAAGCCCGTGTGCCTAGAGCCCATGCCCCACACCAAGAGAAGCCACTGCAATGAGAAGCCTGCACACCACAAGGAAGAGTAGCCCCCACTCGCCGCAACTAGAGAAAGCGCGCACGCAGCAACGAAGACCCAATGCAGCCAAAAATAAATAAATAGATTTATAAAAAATAGGGCGTCCCTGGTGGTGCAGTGGTTGAGAGTCTGCCTGCCGATGCAGGGGACATGGGTTCGTGACCCGGTCTGGGAAGATCCCGCATGCCGTAGAGCGGCTGAGCCTGTGAGCCATGGCCACTGAGCCTGCGCATCCGGAGCCTGTGCTCTGCAACAGGAGAGGCCACAACAGTGAGAGGCCCGCGTACGGCAAAAAATATATATAATAATAATAATAGAGGGAGCATGGCAAACAAAGACTGAAAGACCAGTGTGGTTAGAACAGAGTAAAGAAGGGACACCAGACCGAGGAGAGCCTCACAGGCCGTAATAAAGAAACTAATTTGGAGGACTTTATCCTGAAAGCTTTGGAAAGCCATTGAAAAGTTTTAAGCAGCAGATAACATATCAGCTGAATGTCCCAGAGACATCTTTAATTCAATACATACAAAATCCAATTTCATTATTCCTCTTTCTTATTTCCCAATTTCTGTAAATGGTACTACCCTTCTTCTCGTTAGTCGATTTAAGACTGCCCTCTAAGTCAGGCGGAGATAGGCTGTATGAAATATGAAATATTGTATGACTTCACTTGTGTGTGAAATCTAAAAGCATTGAACTCATAGAAACAGAGGAGAATGATGGTTGTCAAAGGCTGAGGGGTGAGGGAAATGGAGGGATGTTGGTCAAAGGGTACCAACATTCAGATATAAGATGAAAAACTTCCAGGAATCTAAGGTACAGCATGTGACCATAGTTAACAATAGTATATCGTGTATTTGAAAGATGCTGTGAGAGTAGAGCTTTAATGTTCTCACCATAAGAACAACAACAAAATGGTAATTGTGTGAGATAAAAGATGTGCTATCTAATTAGAGAAAGGAGAACAAAAAAACCCCAATGTTAGCAGAAGGAAAGAAATCATAAATATCAGATAAGAAATAAATGAAGGAAACAATAGCAAAGATCAATAAAACTAAAGGCTGGTTCTTTGAGAAGATAAACAAAATTGATAAACCATTAGCCAGACTCATCAAGAAAAAAAGGGAGAAGACTCAAATCAATAGAATCAGAAATGAAAAAGGAGAAGTAACAGCTGACACTGCAGAAATACAAAGGATCATGAGAGATTACTACAAGCAACTATATGCTAATAAAATGGGCAACCTGGAAGAAATGGACAAATTCTTAGAAAAGCACAACCTTCTGAGACTGAACCAGGAAGAAATAGAAAATATAAACAGACCAATCACAAGCACTGAAATTGAAACTGTGATTAAAAATCTTCCAACAAACAAAAGCCCAGGACCAGATGGCTTCACAGGCGAATTCTATCAAACATTTAGAGAAGAGCTAACACCTATCCTTCTCAAACTCTTCCAAAATATAGCAGAGGGAGGAACACTCCCAAACTCATTCTACGAGGCCACCATCACCTTGATACCAAAACCAGACAAGGATGTCACAAAGAAAGAAAACTACAGGCCAATATCACTGATGAACATAGATGCAAAAATCCTCAACAAAATACTAGCAAACAGAATCCAACAGCACATTAAAAGGATCATACACCATGATCAAGTGGGGTTTATTCCAGGAATGCAAGGATTCTTCAATATACGCAAATCTATCAATGTGATTAACCATATTAACAAATTGAAGGAGAAAAACCATATGATCATCTCAATAGATGCAGAGAAAGCTTTTGACAAAATTCAACACCCATTTATGATAAAAACCCTGCAGAAAGAAATTACCTCAGCATAATAAAGGCCATAAATGACAAACCCACAGCCAACATCATTCTCAGTGGTGAAAAACTGAAACCATTTCCTCTAAGATCAGGAACAAGATAAGGTTGTCCACTCTCACCACTATTATTCAACATAGTTTTGGAAGCTTTAGCCACAGCAGTCAGAGAAAAAGAAATAAAAGGAATAAAAAGAAATAAAAGGAATCCAAATCAGAAAAGAAGTAAAGCTGTCACTGTTTGCAGATGACATGATACTATACATAGAGAATCCTAAAGATGCTACCAGAAAACTACTAGAGCTAATCAATGAATTTGGTAAAGTAGCAGGATACAAAATTAATGCACAGAAATCTCTGGCATTCCTATACACTAATGATGAAAAATCTGAAAGTGAAATCAAGAAAACACTCCCATTTACCATTGCAACAAAAAGAATAAAATATCTAGGAATAAACCTACCTAAGGAGACAAAAGACCTGTATGCAGAAAATTATAAGACACTGATGAAAGAAATTAAAGATGATACAAACAGATGGAGAGATATACCATGTTCTTGGATTGGAAGAATCAACATTGTGAAAATTACTGTACTGCCCAAAGCAATCTACAGATTCAATGCAATCCCTATCAAACTACCAATGGAATTTTTCACAGAACTAGAACAAAAAATTTCACAATTTGTATGGAAACACAAAAGACCCCAAATAGCCAAAGCAATCTTGAGAAAGAAAAACGGAGTTGGAGGAATCAGGCTCCCTGACTTCAGACTATACTACAAAGCCACAGTAATCAAGACAGTATGGTACTGGCACAAAAACAGAAATATAGATCAATGGAACAGGATAGAAAGCCCAGAGATAAACCCACGCACATATGGTCACCTTAGTCTTGATAAAGGAGGCAAGCATATACAATGGAGAAAAGACAGCCTCTTCAATAAGTAGTGCTGGGAAAACTGGACAGCTACATGTAAAGAATGAAATTAGAACACTCCCTAACACCATACACAAAAATAAACTCAAAATAGATTAAAGACCTAAATGTAAGGCCAGACACTATCAAACTCTTAGAGGAAAACATAGGCAGAACACTCTATGACATAAATCACAGCAAGATCCTTTTTGACCCACCTCCTAGAGAAATGGAAATAAAAACAAAAATAAACAAATGGGACCTAATGAAACTTCAAAGCTTTTGCACAGCAAAGGAAACCATAAACAAGAATAAAGACAACCCTCAGATATTTGCAAATGAAGCAGCTGACCAAGGATTAATCTCCAAAATTTATAAACAGCTCATGCAGCTCAATATCAAAAAAACAAACAACCCAATCCAAAAGTGGGCAGAAGTCCTAAATAGACATTTCTCCAAAGGAGTTATACACGTTGCCAACAAACACATGAAAGGATGCTCAACATCACTAATCATTAGAGAAATGCAAATCAAAACTACAGTGAGGTGTCACCCCACACCAGTCAGAATGGCCATCATTAAAAAATCTAGAAACAATAAATGCTGGAGAGGGTTGGAGAAAAGGGAACCCTCTTGCACTGTTGGTGGGTATATAAATTGATACAGCCACTATGGAGAACAGTATGGAGGTTCCTTAAAAAGCTAAAAATAGAATTACCATATGATCCAGCCATCCCACTACTGGGCATATACCCTGGGAAGACCATAATTCAAAAAGAGTCATGTACCACAGTGTTCACTGCAGCTCTGTTTACAGTAGCCAGGACATGGAAGCAACCTAAGTGTCCATTGACAGATGAATGGATAAAGAAGAAGTGGCACATATATACCACGGAATATTACTCAGCCATAAAAAGAAACGAAATTGAGTTATTTGTAGTGAGGTGGATGGACCTAGAGTCTGTCATACAGAGTGAAGTAAGTCAGAAAGAGAAAAAAAATTC
>NW_006783413.1:176331-191602 GCF_000442215.2 Lipotes vexillifer
CTCAGTATCATCCCTGCTGCCACCATTTCAGTTTAAACCCTCTACCTCTTGCCTGGACTATTATAGTAGCCTTCTAGTTGGTCTGAATCTCTCCTCCTTCCCTCTGTCACCTTTTTCCCCAAACAAACTGAAGATAACTTCCTACCCATCCTTCAAGGTCCATTCTGACTCCCAGTAATATGGTCTCACCTTCCTTTAGGCACTTCCAGCACTCTGTCTTACTCTTCTTTGAGTTGTGATATTAAGTAGCTTGAGTGATGAGACTCTGTTCTCCCATCTTCTATTTCCAATGATGAGCAGTCGGTGCCTTGCATATAATACTGTTCAATAAGCCTTGATTATGATGGATTGATAGCAAGGCTAAAATGGACTCTCTGCTCCACTTAGAACAAACGTTCCCCAACTGAATTCCACTAAGACCCTTCAGGCTAGGAAATAGCAGACCAGCTTTGCAGTGTGCCATGTCATGCCCTCACTTTCCAATGCCCTGGTACTACAGAAGAAGAGCAAGAATAACATTCCTTTTTAATCCGTAAAGGATATGGACCTTTCTTGAACAGTTCTGAAATCAAAGCAGAAAATGTGGCAGTGACATTAGTGAAGCCTTAGAAGTGTGAGAAGCACCTGAGAGCTTGTGATGAGCAGGTTGTCTATGATAAACAAACAGACCCATAAACAGGCATAGCTACTAATTAGAAGGAGCAAAGAAGTGTTTGAGACCTTGACCACATGGATGAGGTGGCAGAGTTTCCTGGATGCCTAATTCAGGAGTCCTCTAAAAATAGGAGTTCATTCACTCTGACTCAAAAAGTAGGCGTTTGATATGGATTCTTGTGCACAGCACTTGTCAGAGGAGCATTCCTTCAGTCAGAATTCTGAAATGTGTAGCTGTAGTCTTGCTTTATGCCTTGGGTCATCTTTGGGAGAGACTTGGGCTCTGGAGTCTCCTACTGTCTCAAAGTATCAGAGGCCCGGGACCCCTAGACCTAATTGGCTTTGGGACAGGAAGGGAGACAGATACCATCTCACATTTGTGGAGTGCTTTCTAGTCTACATGCACTTTTAAGCCCCTTTTCTGATGTTATCCTCATGATAGCCCTGTGAAGTGTGCTGAGCAGATCACCCTCATTTTATAGACAGGAAAACCAAAGTCACAGGGCCAGTCAGAAATAGAACCAAGGTCTTCTGACTCCTTAACAAGTGCTCTGTCCACCCTGCCATGCTACTGAGTTCCAGAAAAGGGAGAAGCTATTTAATAGCGCTTGCCACTTAGGTGAATGGTTGAAACAAATTGCCCTAATATGGTCAGCCATTGGCTGTGTCTGAGCCCCTCTGCTTTGTGTCCACAGAGCCATGGGGGTGTTGATGTCCAAGCGGCAGACAGTGGAGCAGGTGCAGAAGGTGAGCCTGGCTGTGTCTGCCTTCAAGGATGGGCTGCGGGACAGGCCTTCCATCCGACGCACAGGTGAACTTTCGGGGTCTCACCATGGCACGGTAGAGGGCTCTGTCCAGGAGGTGCAGGAAGAGAAAGAAGCAGAGGCAAGCACCCCAGCACTCCAAGAAGAGAGCGGTGTCAACCGTGCCGCCTGGGAGAGGCTCCGGGATGGGCGTGGAGTGGAGCCGGAGGAGTTTGACAGGACCAGTCGTTTCACACCCCCTGCCTTCATCCGCCCCACCCGGAAGCTGGATGATGACAAGCCTCCAGATATCCGCTTGGAGCCCAGAGAGCCTGTGAGTGTCCAGTAAGGGCAGAATCCCGCAGTTTTAGACCTTCTGGGGATCAGGGAGCAGGACAGGGAGGCCTGGGTATGGTTGAAGTGAGACTCAAAACCAGAAAGATGGAGCTGAGTCTTTGAATTTCTTCCCCAAGAATAAAAATGTTACATCCTGGATTTGTCTTAGTGAAAGACTTGAGGAAATGGGTGATAAGGAATTATACCATGGCAGCCCTCCCACCTAAGGGATAATACTGTCCCCTGTAGGAGGCATTTGGAAATTTGGGGTGGGGGTAGGGGGAGTTCAGGAAGGTCACAAAACTGGGAGTTGCTCCTGGTATTTGGTGCCAAGAAAAACAGGGATGATAAGGGTCCTGCAATGCCTGGGACAATCTCTCACAACAGATTATTCTTTCCAAAAATGCTAGTAGCATCCCTGCTCAGAAACATGATCACAGAGACCTGAGCAGCTGGAAGAACCTACTGGTTCTGGTCTTCCCGAGAGAAAGCTCTATTGCCATAACATTGGCTTCAG
The DNA here is from genome assembly GCF_000442215.2 of Lipotes vexillifer. Classification (NCBI taxonomy): domain Eukaryota; kingdom Metazoa; phylum Chordata; class Mammalia; order Artiodactyla; family Lipotidae; genus Lipotes; species Lipotes vexillifer. The sequence goes on from NW_006783413.1 coordinate 178,582, forward strand.
TTGGAGTTGTTCCTTTAGGCTGCTCCAGGGTCACTCAGCCCCAGGCAAGTAGCACTTTGCTTGGTGGCCTAGGATCTTGCTGCTGTGTTTATACATCCCTATACACTCCTGCCATCTTTCCCCAGGTTGTTAATGATGAGATGTGTGATGTCTGTGAGGTCTGGACAGCCGAGAGCCTCTTTCCGTGCAGGGTCTGCACCAGGGTCTTCCATGATGGCTGCCTGCGCCGCGTGGGCTACATCCAAGGAGACAGTGCTGCGGAGGTGACTGAGACGGCAAACACGGAAACAGGCTGGAGCTGCCACTACTGTGTGAGCCTAGACTGCAGGGATGGCGGGCTCCTGCACTGCCACGGATTTGGCACATTTCCTGGAGGCCCAGTCTTAGAACACTGGTTTCTAGGCAGTAACCTGAAGACTATTCAGATTCGGGTCACTAGAGTTAGGACAGACTTTCCTTACCTCAGTACTATTGACGTTTGGGGCACAATAATTCTTTGTTGAGCGGGCTGTGTGCACTGTAGGATGTTTAGCAGCATCCCTAGCCTCTACCCATAAGACGCTAGTAACACCCACCCCCAGCTGTGACAACCCAAAATATCTCCAGATATTACCAAATGTATCGTGGGGGAACGAAATCGCTCCAGTTGAGAACCACTGAGCTAGAGGACTGAATGGGTAGGACGAGACCTAATTATTCACAACTAGTTCTACTTGGAGCAGTACTTACTCTCTGTTAGTCTACAGTTGTCATTCATCGTATTCATCTGAAAAACCAACCTGAAATCCTAACCGACTTGCTTCCAATAGAGATGGATTCCATCCAAGGAAAACATCTTAGTCCTAAGATTCTCACTTGGTCTTCTACCTAAGTCTTAGGAGCATTTTTCTTCATCTCTGAAGCAATCATTTTGTGAATTAAGTAACAAAGGCCTGTTGATTCAGAACTTTGCAAATTATACATAAATGCCTTCCAAATTTTGAAAAGATTAAAAGCCAGATTCATATCCCTTTCTCAGCACACCTGAATAGAGTTCAAGTCTTGCTTTATTGATCTGTTGCCCTGCAGATATCTTCATCCACTGATTTCAGAGTAAGGAGTATCTGCTGATCCCCTCTTCTTCCTACTGCCTAGGAGAAAGGAAAGATGTGCCACTTTCTAACAAATAACACTTTCTCTATGGCTTGTCCATAAAATGAAGTATAGAAGAGTTATTTCCAGTCACTTAAAATACCTTCTCCCCAGCTGGAATATGCCACAGCACAGCCTGCTCTACAGGCAATCTTCTCTAGTCACCACTCCTCCAAATGCTAGCCTTTTCACTCACAGCAACTCTGCTTGGCAGTGTTCTGCTGGTGTAGGACTGAGTGTCTCCTTCCTAAACCCTCAGGATTACATGGCTCCCTTCCTGGCTTTCTGTCACGGTCCTGCCTTCATTACCACCACTCTCCACCAGACCTTTTACAAAGACTTCTTCCAAGCTCCTCGCTTTTCTTTCCTTCCCTTCACAGCCAAGCTTCTTGAAAGGACTTCATTATCTCCTTGTGGTCCCCCAACCACTTGTAATTTGGCTTCTTCATCCATCATTTTGCTGAATTAGCTCTTCTAAGGTCGCCAGTGACCTAATTGTCAAGTCCGGTGACCTTTTCTCAGGAATCTTTTACTTGATCTCTCTGATGTATTTAGCACTTCCTTACTGTCCCCTCTTTTCTTAGGGTATGAGTATTTTTGTGAGAATTATTACACAAAATACAGAAACCAGAGAAAATAGAAAATCAATAAAATTCCACCTGACTCGTATAACCACTGTTAACATTACCTCCTACACTGTACAACTCTTTTCTCTTGGCTTCCAGTACCCTCTACTGATTCTCTTCCCAGGTTCTTCTCTGACCATTCTTCCTTATTTTTAGATTTTTTTTTTTTTTGATGTGGACCATTTTTTAAAGTCTTTATTAAATTTGTTACAATATTGCTTCTTTTTTATGTTTTGGTTTTTTGGCCACGAGGCATGTGGGGTCTTAGCTCCACGACCAGGGATGGAACCCACAACCCCCTGCAATGGAAGACAAAGTCTTAACCACTGGACCACCAGGGAAGTCCCGACCATTCTTTCTAAGTGCCCTTAGTTTCTTGTCCCAGTCCTAAATGCTGGTGTTTCTCAGCGTTCTTTTCCCACTATACTCTCTCTCTCTGGGTCTTCATCTACTTCGGTGGCTACTCCACCATCTAAATACCAATCATTCCCAAATCTGTGGGTCCAGACCTAAATTTCCTGTCTCTTGGACTTATATCCATCTTGATGTCTCACAGGTACTTTAACATGCCCCCAAATGAACTCATCTTTTTCCCCAAACCCATTCTCCCTCCCTTCCTTGTCTCTGTGAATAGTAATACCACCACCACCCCGCAGTTACTAATCCCAACTCATTTCTCTCCCTCACCCCTCACGTCCAGTGAGTCAGCAGGTCCTATAGACTCTACCTCCTAATCTCTCTCAAATCTCTCCCCTTTTCTTCATTCTTATGTCTTAGTTTAGCCACTTATCTTTTATTTATTGCAACAATTACTTAACTGCCCTCCATGCCTCCAGACTTTGCCCATCTAATCCATTCTCCACACAGCAGACAAAGAGCTGACTATGGCACTCCACACTTAAAAACCCTTCTGTGACTCCCATTTGCCCTCAGAAAAAAAGGCCCAATTTGAGGGGCTCAATAAAGGGCATTTGAAGCACTTCACAGTCAGGCTTCTGCCTACCTCCCCTCCCTTATCTTTTATCCCCTCCATACCCTCTCCCATACCCTCTCCCAAGACACACACACACACACACACACACACACACACACACACACACACTCTCTCTCTACATTCCAGCCATACTAAACATCACACAGTGTTAAGCACCATTGTGCCAAGCATATACTAGGTGTTCCAAAAGTGTTTATTGAAAGAATGGTTTGAGTTCTTCACGAAATCCACAAATGAATAGTCATGAAATGTCTGCTCCTGTTCTTTACTGGTACTTTAGAGAGAAAATGATCTACTATAAAGAATATTTGGTAGTTTAAAGACTGTAAGACTGTAAATTAATGCTAACAAAATAACATATCAGTGCTCTTTTGGAATTAAACTTGCCTGGCACCACAAAAAAAATTCACTTGGTTTTAGGAACTTTTTCATGATGGCATCTCTTTCAAAACCATTCTGGAGTTAAAGTGATACAACTTTAGGATTAAACAATTTTTAGAAATATGGAAACTGGAGTTAGAATTAAACTTTTTTAACTAAAATACTCTTTGAACACAGCCTAACACAGAAGCCAGATACATAAAATGGATAAAGATGGAGCTGCTCTGGTTGATGAAGCTAGGGATTCAGAACCCTGCCCACTTTCCCCCTTCTCCCTTGCAACAGCTTCCTAAGACACCTCCAGGGAACCCCTAAGCTATCTCAGAGGATAATTCAAAAACCACTATTTTAGTAAAAGGGACTCAGGGCTGGAGCCAGGATATCTGGGTTCTGGGAAAGATCCTGCCCAGAGCTGGACAGCTCTGAGAAAGTCCTTTCCCCTTTCTGGGGCCTCAGTCTACTTGACTGTGAATGAGAGGCTGGGATTAGATGATCCAATAATTGCCTTCCAGCTGGAATACTATTTCCATCCTTCTTGATCCTTGGCCTTTCTTTCTTACTGGCCAACATGGCCACTGACTTAGCTCTTCCTCTTTTTCAGAACAACCTCAACTTGCTGCTAACTGAGGAAGAAATGTACAGCCTCACAGAGACCTTCCAGCAGTGTAAAGTTATCCCCGGTAAGGCTGGACGGTACTGCCAATGGAGAGAGCCAGGCAGATTTCTTCTTCATACTTTCTAGGATGAACCATGACAGGAGTATTCCGGAATTTGTGGGGCAAGGGCATAAATGGGACCGTGTTCGCAAGCTGTTGGCCCACCACTGGCCACAGCCTGAGTTATCCTGGCTATGGAGGCAAAGACTGGATGAGAGCTGTGGGTGGTGGGGCTCTGGAGGGTACCCTAGAGGTGAGTGCAGGTACTCCAGAGGCTGCGGAAAGGGTGGGCCTGGCTAGCACGGGGTGCCTCCCCACAGACTGCTCCCTGACGCTGGATGATTTCCTGCGCTACCGCCACCAAACAGCGAAGCGAGGGGACAGTGACAGGGCTCTAAGTGAGGAGCAAGAGGAGCAGGCAGCCCGCCAGTTTGCAGCCCTGGACCCTGAACACCGAGGACACATAGAGTGGCCTGATTTCTTGTCCCATGAGTCCCTCCTACTTCTACAGCAAATACGTCCCCAGGTAAGGGACAGCTGGGGGTAAACGTCTGTGGGATATTGGGTGAGAGACCAGGGAAACATGCCAGGCAGGTTGGAGGAGCACTGGGTACTCTCTGAGCAGGAACCAGTACCAGGAAAGGGCTCAGGTTCTATCCAGTGACAGGTGATCCAGTGCCTAGGCTGGGGAAACTGCCCAAGGAAGACTGATTAGTGCTGGACCCCACTGCAAATGTTGGTGTTACCAGAAACGCTCTGGGCTGCTTCAAAGGGAGGGTGCAGAGGTGATGGTGGAGGTAGGATTCTCTGTGGCTTGACAGTTTACAAAATATTTTCACCTCCAGGTCTTAATATATCTCTTCTTCCCCAGAACTCTCTGTTAAGGCTTCTGACAGTCAAGGAGCGGGAGCGAGCCCGGGCCACTTTCCTGGCCCGGGGCAGCGGGAGCAATATCAGTGAGGCAGAGTGCCACCGTGCCCAGCACTCTTGGTTCTGCAAACGCCCCCCAGATGCTTCTTCCTGCAGTGTCAGGTCTGCTCCCTACCAATTCCTGCCCCCACTCACATACCCTCCTCCTTTTTCCATGCCAAATGGCCCTTGGTATGTAAAGTACCTACCTCCCTGTTTCTCCTGCCAGTTTCTCCAAACAGCCAGAAGATCCTCCTGTGCATTAGACAGTGGACAGTGACTCCTACTGGCCAAGGCATAGAGCAGGCTCTACTCCAAACTCGATCGCCCTATGTCAGAAAAGCCTGGACAAGCACATCCAGAGCTTTGGGTTCACCAGAATGTGGAAGGGGCCGGGCCTTTCAGTGGCCCTCTCCTAACCGCATGTCCTTGTGCCCAACAGCGTCAGCCATGTGGGTCCCATAGCAGACAGCAGCCCAGCCAGCAGCAGCAGCAAGAGTCAGGACAAGGCCCCGCTGCCCACAGAGCCTGAGTCCAGGTGAGTGACACCTCCTCACCTGGCTGTCTACACCCCTGACCCCTACAAACACACAAACACACCCCCACCATCACCCCAAAACAGCAAATGCCCACCCCAGAAACCAGACTTCAAGAGTACACATTTGACCCCAGATCCATAGGGCCAGTGAGCTGGTCTGTCACCCTGGAAGCACAGCCTGCCATCACCATGTCACGCACAAGCCAGGGCTTCCCTGAGTTTTGCCCACCTCAAGCCATGCTGCCACTGGGAGCAGGTCTCATGAGCCTCCAGGCTCAGCAACCGGCCTCACAAACCTGTTCTTTGCTTCCACTCCAGATTTGTGGACTGGCCTACCTTCCTGCAGGAGAATGTCGTCTACATCTTGGCTGCTCGCCCCAACAGTGCAGCCATTCACCTGAAACCCCCAGGATAGCATGGAGCAGAAAAGCTCAGTTTGGGGACATTGGCGTTCTCTCCCTCCTTTACTTTCTCCCTTCCCCCCACCAACCTCTGGTACTGAGACTTATGGGGATGGAGCACTGGCCACATCTCAGTTTGTCACTAAGCTTTATGGCACTGAAATCACCATTCCCATCACAACAGAGACAGTAAATGCATTGCCACAGGGAGAAGCCCTGGGAGCTGTGTCAGGATCTGCTCCTGGACTACCCCCTGCCCTCACACCATAGACTGGACCTGCCACTGCACACGTATATGTGTGCACACACATGCACACATACACACATGCCTAGCTGGCCATGCCTGCAGAGACCTGATTCTCTTTGGTTGAAGAAGGACCAAAGTTCTTTCGTGAAGCGCTTGGTATAAACGAGGGGGTCTCTACTCAGCCCTTCTATTGGCCAGTCCTGATTCACAATAGATCAGTCTCTGGCCAAGTGATTCTTAATAAGGGAGCATATCAGACTCACATACTCTCCTAGCGATGCTGACAGGCTCCCTCTTCCCACACTGAAAATCCCTTCTGTGGTGAGCCACTGTTCTGGTAGGTGTGTACTATGTCCCTCAGGTGGGGTGGGGAAATGGTTGAAAACCACCACTGCACTTATTATTTGTTTATTATTTATTTAAATTCAATTCCTGGTGACAGAGAAGGCAACTAGTCTGTGGAGTCCTAATTAGGAAAGGGAAGGCAGCCCCTCCCAGGGACCCAGAATTCTAGGAACCTCTCAGCCAGGTCATTTCAAGTCCAAAAGTCTTTATTTAACAGAACAGTCCAAAACCAAGGTGAGCCATCCTGGCCCCGGTTTTTTAGGTGGGCGCTCATGGCCCAGAGCCCAGGGGCCTGAATGGAACAGGTATGATGGCAAGAGTCTCAGCCCTCTGGGTTAAGTGCTTCACCCACGTCAGCTACCACAGAGACCCAAAGCCTGTGCTCCAGTGAGGACAAGGCCTGGATGGAAGAGGAGAGAAGAAGGCTCATGCTTTTCTGTTCTTCCAGCTCAGCTCAACTGCAGACCGAGAAAAGTGTGCCACGGTGTGGAGTACAGAGCCAGCCTTTTTCATAGCCCAGGGAAGAGCAACTCCACAGAAGCCCTCAAAAGGGATTCCTTTCAAACCACCTGACAATGAGGATAAGACACTGGAGCTAAGAAGAGGATTTGCATCTCAACTCTCTTGAACAGAGAAAGTCCCAGCAAAGCCTCACAGAAGGAAGAGGTGTTCCCTTCTCCCTGTTACTGAGATATGGCCTGAGTTGCTGCTTTTCCCCATTGCTTACTACATGTCCTTTCCTACCAGCTTAGGGCCTGGCCGTAGCATGGGAAGACTTTGGGGGCAAGGAGAGGCTGCCAGAAGGCCACCAAGCCTGGCCTCCCAGCTCCAGCTGTCCTTCCTAAGTTCTCATTAAATTCCCCAGTCAGTGTATGTTACAGGTAAGCACAGGCCCTGGCGTTCAAGTTTCTGTTTCCAAGCTAATGGCTTAGGTTAGCCAGTTCTGACGACCAAGAGTTATTTGAGAGGGGGTTGGCTCAGTCATGCAGAAGTTAACACAACCCCATTGCTCAAGGCATTTCTACAGAAGCAGCAGCATACAGCTCAGTGCTGCTCAGAGGAAGGCAGGGAGCTGTAACCTGGGGCATGGTGAGAGCACTATATGGTCTCCTCCCTTAGAGTCAGACCTAGAAGCCAGGTAAGAGGCTTCTGAGGTTGGATTATTTAGGACTGAAAGGAAGCATACAGAAGATGAACTGGGTTCATGTGTATGGCTCTGAACATTTCAAAAACCCCACTTCTTTGTAAATACTCCACAGCCATACTCCTAAGACTAATCAGTAGGAGGGGCCATTATTCAGTCCAGCCAAAAAAAAGAAAAAAAAAAGAAAGAAAGAAAGAGAAAGCATATGACTTTTGGGCCCAAGGACTGCATCCGAAGCAGCCAGCCCTGGGGTTTTGCACTGAGATTAAAGCACATTAAGCACAAGGGCTTTTGCTTACTCTCGGGCAAATCACCTTCTATGTCAAGGGCCTTGGGCTGCTTGATCTCATGGACAGGGCATTTTGAGTAAAAACAAGGTCTGGGCTTTGAGAGCTCGGTAGCTTTTTCTCCTGCCTCGTCATCAATCAAAAGGATTGGAAGTCCATCTTCTTGTTCCCTGATCCTTCACAGACCAAGGCGATGCCTACCTCTCTGGAGCTGCAGCTTCTAGCTTTCTGTGGGTGAGTGGTAAAGACTGGGGGCCACTGGATCAGGCCAGCTGTATCCCAGGGCCTGGAAAAGCAGACCCCAGAGTTCTTCCACAACAGGATCTGGCCCATTTGGGATCACCCTCTCCCTATTCCAGGGCGGCAAGCTTCCTTAGTGGGGGCGTGCTGCAAAGGGTCCAGGGGACATTGCCCTAAGCAAAAGACAGAGTGCCCAGTCACAAGAATCCTAGGACAGAAAAGCACACAGAAGTAACCAGCCTCTTCTCCATAGGCATCTAGCTTTTTACCAAAGGAGAGGTTCCACTGCTCCCTCAGTCAAGAGTTGCAGAAGCTCTACCCCTAGCCCCCTTCTGAGATCTCCCTTTGCAGTGTCCTAATCCACGGGGGCCCCCCTCCAGTACATATGGAAATGTTCAAACTTGTATAAACCTAGTGAAGCCAATTTCCTTTCCTTTTCAAGCCCTTTCATCATTGTGACTGTCTGAAATTCTGCCAAGAACAGAAATTAGCAACTGACTCTGATAAGAGTATGAGAAAATGTTTCAGTCTTTTCTTCTTGGCTGCCCCAAATTGCAGAGATCAGTTCTTTTCCCAAGCACCACCCACCCCACCCCCCAGCCAAGGGAGGCTGAGGTTACACAGATGCTCCTCTGAAGACTACTTGCCCTAAGTCTGTCTTTCACCCAGAAGTCCTCTTTTCCATGCTCAGATTTAAAGACAGGGGCATTTGATGACACGATGGAGCTTCAGGGACACAGGGTCAGCTGAGGCAATAGCTGTGGCCATGTAGCCTCTTCAGGTCTGCTCCATGGCTTCCTCTCCTGAGATCAGCCTTCCCCAATAGATTCAGGCTCTGCGCTTTTGAGCAATGGGCCCCTTTGATCCCAGGGATGGAGCAGTTTCCTTACTCCTAGGTACTGACCCCTTTCAAGAGCTCTTCCTTTGAGGACAGCCACGGCTGAAGCTATGAGCACGTTGCCTCTTTCTGTCCTCAGCCTAAGCAACTGTGGCTGCAGGCCAGACACTGGCCTTTCTGGCCCTGGTGCTCCCTATGGGATGTCACCCTGGCCTTGTCAGAGTGGCCAAATATAGGGGTCCCCCATTCCTATCAACAGTATGGGAAGCACAGAATCAAACCACCTGGGAAGAGGGCACCTCTCTGGGGGGTGGGCTCAGGATTGTGCCTAGGCCTCTAAGCCTCAACCTCAACCACTGCATGTCTCGTGGCTTCAGTAAAGCTGGTGCAAGAAACCCTAAAGGCAAGAGGGAAGCTCAGAAGAAGCTGTATGGCAGGGTCACAGGCCAGCCATGACCACCACAGAGCCAAGAGTAACTTTCAGACAGGACTGGTGGCAGGCTCTAGTGATCCTGCAGGCATGTCCCCTTTAAACCAGCAGAGTAAAGGCAGATACATACTTGGAATTTAAAAGGCAAAACAACATTGATGACAGAATTTCAGGACATCCAGGCAGCACCTGTAACCGTAACCCCTTTTTACTCCTCTATTTACAGTGGAATAAAATTGCTGCTTTCTCCATGCCACTTAGTTTGAATTGCCCAGAATCTCTCTCTGGGCCCTGAGCTAAAGCCCATACAACAGAGTTCTTGGTTGGGGGATATTAATGCATCCTACCTGCTCCGACAGCCCACGCTGGAGTGGGGTGGGACTGGGCATTTTGTCTGCTGTTGCTTTTCTGCTGCCACTGCTTTTAGCAACCTTGAAAGGAAAGAAAACGAACAGGTTACAGAATCTTCAATAGACCCCACTAGCACTAAGCAAAAACTTGGTTCCCTCTGGGCCAAATGCCCCGATGACCCAGATCGTGGAGAGGGTGTCAGGTCTGCTCAGGCCAGTGACTAAGAAGCCCAATCACATTCCGGTTTGTATAGCATGGGTTGGCATGACCACAGATAAGAACATCAATGTGTAAGGAACAAGCCCTTTCCATATCCATGGTGAAACGAAGGCCATCAAGCCTAGCCTCCTATAAGAGATGGCCTCCGATCTGTCTCCCCACCAAACACAGGCTTGTGAGAAGGGCTCTGAGAGCACTCAAGTAACAATGGAGGATCCAATGGCCTCTGGTCCCTTATGCCCTTCCTATGTGCTTTTCTGCAGAAGGTAACTTGACAGTAAGCTGAGGGGAACATCCTCAAGCCCTGTCTTCCCATCACTACAGCTGCATGCTCCTCCCCATGGCTCAGCCTTCACTCCAGAAGGAGCTGATGTTCCCAGCGGCTGGGCACAGTGGGAATCATAATAAAAAGATTGTGATGCTATTTTGGCTTCTTGTTTCCTGTTGTTTGGGGCACCTACCAAGTTTCTGTTTGGTTTCCTATCATCGGCCAATTCCTGAGTCTAAAACAGGAGCAGCTGTGGCCTCCAGGGAACCCGTAAGATAAGTGGAGGTGGGAGGAGGCAGGGTCTCCACCATGGACACACAGGAGACGAGGGCACTGAAGAGAAGAGCCAAAGTTTTTGAAGAAATTAAGGAAAAGGTAAGCCCTCCAAGCCTGTCTGCTATGTATTGCCCCCAAACACACACCAAGGGCCAGCTTTAGACATTTTCCCCTTCCCAGTTTCTGCTGAGCTACAAAGTAGGAAAGCTAGTTGGCTGGTTTCTCCGGGTCTTCTGGGCTCTCCTTGGTCTGAGTTTCCTCCCCATCTTTGCAAATTGTTTTAATGTGATATGATAGGGCTGGGTAAACTAAGGTCTGGAGAAGCTTTCAGAGGACTATGAAATCCCCATTCATCCCTTTTGCCTGGTAAGAAAAGAGCCAGTACTTGTAGACAGGAAAGTATCTCTAGACTGTGGATCAGAGGCAGATATTCTACCTCAAAACCACAGGAGCCCCAAATACAAATATGGTTAACCCCTGAGGGACCAGAAGGCATTCAGTTGCATGCGTCCACTTACATGCAGATTTTTTTCAATAAATAGGTACAACAGTACCACACAGTCCTCAGCTGGTTGAATCCACAGATGTGGAACCAGGGATACGGAGACCCAGCTATAAAGCTACAAGAGGATTTTTGCAGCGGGTGCATTGGCACTCCAAATTCCCACATTGTTCAGGAGCCAACTGTAATTACTAACATTTTTGAGCACTTACTATGCACTGGGCAATTCTAAGTGCTTTGCATAAACTAATTAATCTTCAAAACAACCCTATGTGATTTGTATTACAGATGAGAAAGTGAGGAACCGAGAGGCTGAGAATTTCTCAAGGTTCCACAGTCACACAGCTAGGAAGCAGGGGAACCAGGTAGTCTGGCTTCAGTGCCCATACTCTTAACTACTTTATTGTGCTGCCTGTCAAAGTACACCTCAAAGAAAGCTGCTGTGTGGTCCAGCACCTCCTGTTTCCACACCCAGGGAATAGGCATACACAGAGAGCCAGACCTGTAGCCCATGTCAGAGGATTTCTTACCACCTGCACAACTCACCCCCTTCACAAAGACTCCCACACCCTGCCTGGAATCTTCCCACGAAGGTCCATCAGGCTCAGAAACACCTTAATAACATCCTACACGTCCCTTTTCCTTATCTCCAGGCTCAGTGAAGCCAAGCATTGGGACAGAAGAAGAGGCATAAAAAGCTGGACCTCTGTGAACCTTAATGACAAGCAAGGTTTCCCCACCCTCATTCGGGCAGTCCTGACTGGAACTTCAGAGCCTCCCAGCACTGTTCCTGCTACCAACTGCCACTTGTTCCCAGGGTTGGCTGGAACCTCAGTTCCACAAAAACTTCCAACAACCCTGACTTTCCCTAGAGATAAAGAGGAGTGCACTTGAGCCAGAGCAGGGCAGTGGTTGCTAAATTTGCTAAATATGGAGTAATTAGTGTTCTCTCTCCCATCCCACTCATAGGGTTGCTTGGAGTTTGGCCTTGCAAAACCTCTGTTTCCTCATCTGTAAAAATCTGGAAAACAGTTCATTTTGTCTGCTTCCTGGGCTGATAGTTGAGTGAGGACAGAATACGTTTGGTGAGAGGAAAGAGCTTGGTACACTGTAAGGCACTGAGTGAGCAGCAAGAATTTCTGGCCCCACCTGAAGGCTGTGTGTGTATCATCTCCCACCCACCCACAGTCCCAGGCATAGCCAGGGGAACTTCCATTGGCCTCTGTCCACAGTGCTGAAGTCACAGCCAAACCAGCTGGGGATCTTCAGTCCCTCTTTTTTTTTTTTGGCAATATACTAATTTATCCATATATACATTCATTTTACATTATTACATTTTAATATTCATCAAAAACAAAAATATGGAACGCTTCATGAATTTGCATGTCATCCTTGCACAGAGGCCATGCTAATCTTCTCTGTAATGTTCCAGTTTTAGTATATGTGCTGCTGAAGTGAGCACTTGAGTCCCTCCTTGTCCCATCTAAGTAAGCATCAAATACAGAAACTTCCAAGCCCAAGGATTGCCCTAAAGCTCAGAAAGTAGTGCCAAAATGTTTTTTATTTCACTAATTTCAAGTATCTTTGTCTTAAAAAATAATAATAAATAAATAATAACACTTTCAAAATTATAACAGGTACAAAACGGGCAAGATGTGATTTAGCAGCTCAGGGAGAACAGAGGATGCAGTCTTCACCTGGTGTGAGTGAACTACTAAAAAGCTGATGTAACCTGAGGCTACATGGAAAGAAGTTCAGGGTCAGAGGAGGGATGCGGGCTGGCTAGTATGCTGCACCAGCACTCCTGGAAAAACCTTACCAGAGCCAGGCATCATAAACTGAAACCCAGCCAGGGGAACATGGTCTTAGCGGCTGGAATTGATACAAGGCTGAGGAAGAACCCATGAAGGCCTGAGAGGTGTTCACCCTGTCAAGGAGCAGACTCAAGGGTTGCAGATGGCTGATGTCTGGTTGATGGGACCAATGAAGTGAATATGACCTCAAGCACAGAGCTAAGATCAAAGGTGGAAAAGAGACAGATTTCTGCTCAATAGGACCAAAAGATAACTGAATACCAGGGAAGGTAGTGAAGCTGTATGAGCATATGACAGAAATGTGGAGTTGGGGGTGAAATGTCTTCCCAGGTGTCCAGTCCTCTTGAGACCTGCGATGCCAGTAAATGGTTAAGCACCTTCTGGTGCATCCCCAGCCCTGAGGCCTGCTGAGCTGTAGGGGAAT
>NW_006783413.1:191624-200986 GCF_000442215.2 Lipotes vexillifer
AGGGAAATCCATGCTTATACAGACCCAAGTGACCCCAAAGCAACAGTATCACTGGATTGGGAACCTTTTTTTAGTTCAACCTCTTAAACCAGCTGCTGTGCTTCCAGCTCTGAGTCCTGACCTGAGAGAAAAGATACAAGATCACAATATAGCTATTAATCCCCTTTCCCGGTGGGCTCTGGGAAGCATGCCTTTAGAACCTGATGTTGCACGCCCTCTGCTGGTCATTCCCAGTACTGTTCTCTCACCCCAAAGAAAAAATCCATTTGAACCTTTATGGTACTAGTCAGTGTAGGTTCAGAACAGACGGGGAGACCCGAGGCAAGTGCCAGGGAGTAAGATCACTGATCAGTGTTCAGTCAACGTACAGGATCATAACTGAATCTGTGGATGGTTCAAGGATCAGTATCAAGATTAGGGCTCATCTGTGTCTAGGAGGAGCGCTTATACTGAGGCTGGGGGTAGGGAACTTTCTGGTCCAGGACTAAGACCAAGGTCAGTGTCTCAGGCTGAGGCCAAAGTTAGGGCTCATTGTGGGACTGAACTCTGGGCTCAACTGTCAGCATGAAGTGTGTGTCCAGGTGATATGCTAAGAGTCTGACCACAGGAAGGAGTCAGTCTGTATCCAGGGTAATGGGGTCAATGCAGTATTCCTATACCAGGTGGAAACATCAGAGAGATAATAAGCACCAGCCATTGGAGAACTCAAGCAGAGATATTGCCAGAGAAGAAGTATAGGAGATGGGGGACAGAATAGGCAAGTCACTAATTTCTAAGGACCTCCCAACCTTAAAGATGGAAATAGCCAAGCTAGAGCACCCCTTTCTCCTCAGAATGTGAATCTCAGTATTCTAGTTCCAGCTTCCTGTTAAAGCCCCCCACTAACCCTAGTACTGTCATATACAAATTATAGGAACAATCTGGGGACAGGAGAGGTCCAAGGACCAGTCCTGTCACTGCAGAAAGCTGGCACTGTGGGGGTAGTCTTCCTTTCCCCCAGGATTCTCTGTGTCTACTGGCAACAAGGCTTGGCAGCCTCCCACACCCAGATCTTAGCAACCCTGGGAGCCCCTGGCAACTGCTGCCATGGTGACAAGACAGGGAACTGAGAACAAGTTGGGGGGGGGGAGCACTTCCTGTGGAGGCTTCAGGATATGTGCAAGATAGGGCTCCCCCTCCCATACACAGTCTGGGAGGGAACATGTGCTCCTGTCTAAACACCTCCTCACTGGCACCCACCCCCGCCCCTGCCCCCGGGTTCTGGTTCCCTCAGGGTGAGGAAATGAGGGACATCTAGGGTTGTGACGTCTCCAGAGGAAGGGAGGGTGAGTGGGGGTGTTTGGAACTGACATGATCGCAGATGCATGCATACACCGGCTGACATGGTGTCAGCATATCAACAGCCATGAAGCCACACTTCATCTACTCTTTGTCATGTAGACACAGGCCTACTTAGTCATTTAATCACATATGTACAGTAACACAAAATCACATACCTACAGCAAATAACACAGAATCAGGCACACTACCGTACAAAAATAATTACACAGATACACTCACTTACAAATTGCATGATAGATACAAGACAAATAATTCCCAGGCTCAAACATTTACAGATGCACTCACATACCGAGATATCTATGAACATACAGCGTAAGTTAACTTTCTTGAGCGCTAACTACAGGCCGAGCTCAGAACTAAGTGCATTACATGTGTTACCTTAATTAACCCTCTCAACAACCCTATGAGGTACTGCTGTCCCCATTTTACAGAGGAGGAAATGAGGCACCGATGTGGCAAGTAACCTCACAAGGTCAACAGTCTGCCTTCAGAGCCTACATTCTCATACCATATGCCACACCCTGAGGCACCCCTGGTTCCTCTCACACATTCCTGATACCCAGGGCAATGGGACACAGGACAGCAACTGAAAACTCAGCAAACAACAGAATCTGTGCCACCAATACCTGAAGGCACAGCCCTGCACCCTTGAAGGTCTAAGCCTACACTTCAGCATTAGCAGGGACCAGGTAAAGGCCGGTGACTAAACTCTGCCTCCGTGTTGGCACAGGCAAGGCTGGAGGAGGCAAAATAGACAAACCTGGCATAGGAAGAAGCAGAGCCACCCACAGCCCAGGCCCCCATGAATCTGGAGGTGGGGGAGTGAGAGCCCTCAGATATAAGGAGCCAGTACCATTCCTGGGCCCCCTCACCCTCCCTTTCCCATCTCCATGTCACACTATTCCCTTCCCCCATCACCCCACCTCCCCTCCCTTCCTCATTTCTTCTCACCTCATCTCTCTGTCCCATCCTTTTGCTACTCATCCCATCTCCCGACCCTCCCCTCCCTATCCCCCTCACCCCATCTCCTCTCCCTCCACTCCCTTACCCCATCTTCCCTCTCTCCTCTCCCCCTCTCCCTCCCCTCACCACCCCTCCCCTCCCCATCTCCCTTACCCCATCTTCCCTCCCTCCTCTCCTTATCCCCATCACCCTGCCTCCTCTTACCACATTTCCTTTCCTTGCCTCACACCTCACACCCCTTTATACCTGGGATCCCCATCGTGATAACTAGAAAGAAGGCATATAGTGGAGAATAGGCAGACCTAACCTCAGGATCCCTAGACTGCTCTCCTGTTCTGCTCTGTGGCCTAGGTATTGATGCTCTCCAAGCCTGTTTCCAGCTCTGTCTAGTTTGCATGACCTCATGGGTGTCCATACACTGCCTCAGGGAAACTGCAAGGAAAGAGAAGTGAGAGCTTCTGCTCTGGCCCTTCCTTTGTCCTCAAAACCCCCAAGAACTCCTTCCCCCTCTTCACCCCTGGATTACCCCCTCCCTACCGCCGCTCCCTCTAGCACAGATGGGCCTGGGAGACAGTGACGTGGGCGCCAGGCACCGTGTCTGCTCAAGCGTCGGCTTCCGCTGGCAACCGCCTACGCAGCCCTGCCTGCTCTGAACATCGGGGACACTGGGGCTGACGATTTATGGGGGTGGGGGTGGGGGTACTGAAATGGGAGATTCTGAGGGTGTTAAGAAAGGAGATCATGTGGAGCTGAGACGAAGGGTTAAGGGGCGGGGGGCTAGGATAGGGGAGCACATGGGAGTAGATAAGGATTAAGAATAGGATAAGACAGAAGATCATGGGGGAAAGACAGGAGATCATATGGGGCCAGGAAGGGGGGAGGGAGTAAAAGGGGGACAAAATGTGGGAACTCAAAAGGGAAGTAGGATGAAAGATTATAGGGAGAAATTTAATGAGGATTGTGGGGATTGTTGAGAAGGGGCTGCTCATGAGGGAGCAGGGATGAGGGGATTATACAGAGGTTGAAAAGGGGACTCATAAAGGGAATCTTGGAGGTGCTAAAACCGTGGAGAACTGCTAGGTTACAAAGGAGAGAGCAGAAGGGTACTTAAACTATGCTCGTCTACCAGGGTCTGTTTTGAGATTCAGTTAGGTCATATCAGGTCAACTCTGGGTCATGGTAAGGTAAAGCTAAATCAGGTCAGGGCTAGGACAGTTCACGGTTCAATGGAAGACAGGTAAGAATGGTAACCTTTTCACCCCGGTCCAGGGACCACACCTCCCAGAGTGCACTATTCTCTCCCCTACCCTCCTAAATGAAGACAGGAAAGAATGCCCAGAGTCACCGCCAACTGGTGGGCGCAGTTTTCCTTTAAGGCTGCCTTTGACGTTCCACGGGTTCCAGAAGTTTCTCCCGGGATTCGGGCAGTGGCCAGTACGTCCCACGTTCTCAAACCGGAGATTGGACTAAAATAGTTGTCCCCCGACTGGGGTCTGAGCCCCACAGACCAACCAATAAAATCAAAGGGCGCGTGAAGTTGCCGCCCTCTGTCCCTTTTACCAATGACACGACGAGAAAGCGAAGAGGTGTGGTTGATTGATCCCAAAGTGCACCAATCAGACCCACACCAATCACGGCCCGGAATGTGTGCGCGTGTGGCCGGGTGACAGGGGCGGAGAATGGGCGGCTACCACAGAGCCACTCGTTGAAAGCTGTCCAATTACAGCAGAGGCTGAGCTGAGTGACGGGCAGACGGCGCAATGGGAAGAGCGAAGGCGGAGCTGTGGGGGCGGGTTCCCGGGCCCGCTGGCCGCCGCCGGCGGGCGGGCGACTCCTGTCCCGAGTGGAGGCGGCGGAGCCAGAGCCGGGGGAGGGGGCAGCAGCTGTCTGACGGACCGCGGCGGCGCCCGCAGCTCCTCACCGGTGAGGGCGCCGAGCCAGGACTCGAGGGTCCCGGGAGGGGGGCGTCGCGCGTCGCGAAGCCGGGGGTCCTGGTGTCGGGATGTCGGGACACTGAGGGCCCTTCGGCTCTTCCACCGCGGGGGTGTGGAGGTTCGGGGTCTGCAAGGTGCTCGATGTCTGCGACCCTCTTACAGGGGGCAGCCCGCGTCTGAGCCGGGGGAGGGTCGGGCCGGGTCGCACTGGGTTCCGGGGAGGCGTTTCTGAGCCAGCCCAGTCAGCCAGCGCCGGTGACATCACCGACCACCCTCCCCCGCCGGAGCCCCCTCCCCTCTCCTCCCCTCCTCTCCTCGCCGCGCCTTTTGTCCCAGCCGAGCTCTGCCCCGCCCCGCCCCGCCCATCTGCGAGGGAGGAGACTCCCTGTCAGTGACTTCATTGAGTAGATTCTTGGGGATTGGGGTCTGGTCCTCCCCGGGGAGAGAGGCGAGAAGAACACGCTGCCTCTCAGGCCCTCACAGACAATCACACCTGTCAGAGGTACACGCTGCCACTCACAAGCACACACGCTTTGCACTGCCAGCCTTACTGTCACACAGCCATACAGCCATTCACAATCAGCCAGACATCGCTGCACCTGAGAGCAGGTGACCGCTGGACCCTATTCCTTCACTCTCCACACCTGGGGATCAGGTCCAGCTCCTGCTGCACCGGACAGGCCTTGCTGGGCAAGTGCCTCTGAGAACCTGAGGAGGCGGCTTCCAGAGCTGCAGCTCTCCAAGCAGGCTCCAGTGGAGCGATCAGAGGTGAGGGGCTGGGCTGGGCATGTTTAAGCGCACAGTGCTCTCCTGCCCATCCCCAGCAGCACCCCCACTACAGGCCCGAGGCGCTTTCCGGAGCTTCCCACACTTCTGGGGAGAAGACTTCTTAGCCAGCTTGATGTTTAAAATTCAGCTGGAGCCCTTAAAACTTCGAGCGTGGACGCTGAATGGGTTTGTAAAGTTTCGGTAAGTCCCTCTGGAGAAGGGCACTCATACCCATACCGAGTCAAATTCTCCATGTCATATCCCCCTCCATTGCCTACCCGCTTCCTCCATCTCATCCTCGTCTCATCCCCAGTTACGTATAAGAACCCCCCTTCTGTCCAACCCTTACATTTGAATGAACTGCACCCCTTGTCGTTCATCTCATACCAAACCCTTCAGGCACCCGTTTTCCACAAACACCTCCTCTAGTATTTCAACTCTCTACATCCCATTGGTAACCCATTTGCCACTTCAGACATTTCCGTTTGTCATCATTCATCCCCCTCCATCGGTACTTCATTTTCTGTGTCAACCATCCCCCCTCCCTGTATCAGTCCCCCTTTTGCCATTTCTCATCTTTTAGTCCTGCCTCTACATTAACATCCTCTTCATTCTCTCCATCAAAGGCAGTGCCATGCCATGGGGCTCCTTTGTCATTCCAACACATGGCTTGTGGGTAGGGGAGGGAGGGAGGAAAGGAGGAGGAAAAAAGGCAACTCCTGAAAGAGCTTGCCCTATGTCTGTGGAGGCAAGAGAATTACAGGTCTAGAACAGCTAGCACGGGGGTGCAAGGGAGGAAGCTGGCCGGATGAAGAGGTAATGCAGGGACAGTGAGGGGAGGGTTGAAAACACTGGCAAGGCATTCCACTCACCCTCAGCCTAAAAGCTGCTACAGTTCTCTGGGGGCACCCTCTTGGTGTGCTAGGGTTCCTTCCCAGTTTCAGGGGAAAGAAGGTGTGGGCTGAGGCAGAGATGGCGGCAGACCACCCCCAACTCCCTCTCAGACAGCTTTTACTGCTGCTTCCGAAAATGGCTGCCCTCCCCCAGATGCCCTTTCTTCTCTGCCTCCCCAGCCACAGGCTCCCCCACCAGGCATGACATGCTGGTAGGGGAGAAGGGGGAGTGCCCGCCCTAATGGAGCCTTCTCTTCATCAGAGTGAGGTGACTCCCAGAACCATGAGTCAACCCAGCCACCTGTAACAGGCCCTGTGGGGGCAGGAGTTAGGGCTGTTGTCCCTGTCTACCTGGGGCCTTGAGGCCTCCCTGAAACCATTACAGCCCTCACTCCTGCCAGGACACCCTGTAATCTCTCGGCAGCAGTCAGAGGCAGAAAAGCAGGCCTTAGCTGTGGCTGCCAGCCCAGGACATTGCTAGAAAGACTCCAGTTCTCTGGGCTTTGGCAGGGGTTGGCCAAGTCTCAGATGGGTTAGAGAATGGCTTCTGGCCATTCCCCCTACTAGCTCTAGCTACAGGAAAGTGCCTTTCCCTCTATCCACCACAGAGACATTGATGGAGGGAGATTAGAGTGAAAGAATGAGAGTCTTGTGTTTCTCCCTCATATAAATAACAAATGCCCCTGCATCCAGCACTTCAGGGACTATCAGAGGAGTGTGGGCCTAGCACTGGGCCAGATCCTAAACCATGAGGCAGGTGAGAGGGAGGGACTGGTAGAGAAGGTACTAAGGAACTGGTGGTTAGTGCCCAATTGTCTCCTAACAACTAAGGTTTAAAAGCCCTACCTCCTTTGTTCACTAACACTGATGCTTAGGTGGCACAGACATGTCCTCACACACAGTTTTGTGTGTAGACACTGGGAAATGACTAAAGGGAACTGTTGCTCTGGTTGGGGGAAGGACGGTGTCACCCCGCCCCGCTAATGAGAGAGTTAGAAACAGCAGTATCCAAAGGCTGTGAGTCATCCTCTAATCTGAATCACACGTGAGGCTTAGCATAGTCTGGGGAGCGGGGGCAGGGAGGCCTGGGGTCTCCAGTGGCTGAGAGGAATTCAGGTACACACACCCTGACTCAGCCTGGCTGGCCAAGGCAGCTGGCTGAAGACCCAGGCCTGTTCCCAGCCCTGGGCCACTGCCACTGCCCCAGCTGCCCTTAGCCTGGGCACTATGCCTGAGGCATGGCATAGGAGACCACGATGCTCAGGTGACCTCACCCAGTACGCTGATCTTCACCAGCTTCTGTGCGTGGTCTGTCAGTCCATGGTGCCACCTTACTCAGCAGGGCTCGTGGGAGTCCTCAGTCTGGCCCAAGGACCTGGGCCTTAGAATAGCCCCAAAAAGTGGGCCACAGCCCCCAGCTTCCTGTTGGGAAAACCCAGGAGCTAAGGAAAGAATCACAGAATCCTAGAATGTCAGAGCTGGAAGAGATCATCTAATCCAACCCTTTTATTTTACTGATGGGGAGACAGAGGCCCACAGAACAGGCATGACCTGCTGAAAGTTACACAGTGAGTCATTTAGGGGTTACAGGATCATCAGGAACAGGACCGGGGTAGAAGGAAACAGAGGCATCAAGGATCGGCCCTGGTTTCTTTCAGAAACAAGGACACCAGTGCCGGTCCAGTGGCTGTGATGGGAAAGGATTACTACAAGATTCTTGGGATCCCGTCGGGAGCCAATGAGGATGAGATCAAGAAAGCCTATCGGAAGATGGCCTTGAAGTACCACCCAGATAAGAACAAAGAACCCAACGCTGAGGAGAAGTTTAAGGAGATCGCAGAGGCCTATGATGTGCTGAGTGACCCTAAGAAACGGGGCCTGTATGACCAGTATGGGGAGGAAGGTAAGAGGGCAGTGCTCCAGCCTGATACTGGACACCTGTCCTTGTCTGGGGTCCTGGGTGACCCAGTTCTCAAAGCAGGGAACTGGAGACTGAGAAGGAGGTGAGAGAGGCAAGTGTTCCCAGCACTGACATCCAGAGGAAAGAAGAGACCACCCACTACCCAGCCTCAGCTCACCACAGCTCTCCCTGCCTCTCTCTGCCCCTCTCCCTCCTCAAGTTAAGGCCTTAGAAAAGCTAGAGCCAGAGGCCTTCCCCGCCCTTCTTTTCCTCCCAGCCTTATTAGTCCTGCCTGAAGTCCCCGCTTCTTCATTGGCTGATGGGGAAGGTTAGGAAAGGGAGTGTGTGGCTCTCTGAGGACAGCGCATTTACAGTCATCAGCATAAAAGTTTGGCCCTTAAGCAGCCGGGGAATTAACCACTGGAGCTCTGAGCTAGAGATGGTTGTCCCCTTCCCTGCCCCCTTCCTGCCCACTTCAGGCCAGCAGAACAGAGGTAGAGTTTTGACTCCCTGAGGAAGTGGCAGGCATCCAAGCAAGAGTGGAAGGGGAACTGCTCCTGGCACCTTGCCCCCTCCTGGGGTAGCTGGTGGCCACGCACAGGGTGTCAGGAAAGGTCCAAATAAAGCCTCTGAGAGGGCGGCTCCTCCCAGCACATCCCACGGGCATGATGTAGCTGCTAATTCTGGGCCTGCCCCTCAGGGCCGCCTGCCACCCGCCAGCCACAAGCACCTGTCAGGCTATATTAAGAGACATTGTCACAGCTGAGGACTCTCCTTTCCAGGAGGAACTGTCCTTCCTCCCCAGTAGCATCCACCTTTCTTCCACATTCTTCTCCTCACCCCCCCCGTTCTAGTCTCAAAATTAGATGGGCTAATGATATATACTGTACCTGATACAAAGCAGGTGCTCAAAAGAATGTTCTTTTCCTTTCCTCCTCCTTGCTTTATGTTCCATGGCCCTGTCCTCTGTACACCCCAGTCCTCCCAACCCCCTCTTCTTATTCTCCATGCCACTAGTTCCTTCCGTTTTTCCCTCCTCACCTACTAGACTTGCCAATTCCCAGATTCACCAGGCATCTTCTGGAATCCCCAGTATTCTCTCAGCTAAGAAATGTTTCTCTCTGGGGTAGAGGGATGGGAGGGGTAGTGGTGGGAAGAGGGAAGCAGTACAGACACCATGCCACCATGTGACCTGTCTAGGAACTGCACTCATTCCTCTGCTCGGCCTCACCTTTGATTAGGAAGAAGGTAGGAGCTGGGAGACCTCCGCTTTCTGCATGACCAAACCTAAGCGAAGGGCAAAGCTCATGCCCTGGGTCCAGGCACCAGTTCTAATGGAGATCTACATCCCAGGAGGGCTCCTGAGGATGCAGCACAACCTTAAGGAGACATCCAGGGCCTGGGAAGGGAGAAGCAGCTTTGGAAATGTGGGTTGTATTTCTGTCTGCCCTGCCCCTTCCCCAGTACACAGCTAGAACAGTTGTGCACATAGACTCTGTGTGCAGCCCTCCCTGGGGACAAGTTGTTCCCAGCTTGAAAGGGGGGTGGTAGTGGTACAGCAGG
>NW_006783413.1:201016-220181 GCF_000442215.2 Lipotes vexillifer
CAGGAATCCTTGCAGAGAAGTCACCCCCTCCTGTCATCATCAGTCCAACTTCCCTCTCTCACTGAGCTCTGCCAAGCTTCTTGAACTCACCTGATAATCAGACCCTCAATAAAAGGAAAGAACAGACCTTGAGTCTTAGGGGAAGGGTGAAGAGGCACCTGTCTCAAGTCACTGAATTGCTTGCCACTTGGCCTCTCTAATGAAACCCAAATCTCCTCTTGTGGTCCCAGGAAGTAAGAGGCTAATTTAGGCTCAGGCTTCCACAGCCAATGAAATTCTAGATAAAGCCCTCAGAGAGAAGAGTCCCTTCCCCAAGCCTGGGCCCCACCCCCAAGTCTATATATTCTAGATCATTTCTCAGTGTTAATCCCTTTCCTCCCTCCTTCCCACACAAGCCCCCCAACTACTCCAATCACCACCACTACCATCCCCCTTGAAGACTGCCCCCACAAATCTGAGCCCCTTAGACAGAACCTGACTCCAGAGAGAGTAGCTGGGGTCACCACGTGCAGTGTGCCAGCTCACTCATCCTTTTTGGCTGCTCTGACGTTAGGTATGGGGTGTAAGGCTTGGTGGTGTACAACTCCAAGGAGCTCCCTTCCCATTGCAATCTATGTCTGTCCAATGTGTGAATGGAAACCCCCAGAGCTGTGCAACACTGTGAACCCTGAGTGTGGGAACAAAGCATTTGAAAACTTTTTGTAGAGAAATAGCTCCTCTTCTCCAAGCTAATGATCTTTCCTGCTCTTTTGGGGCCCTCCTCATTTCCCATTTGGGCACAAGTCAGAGAAAGAGGAAACCATGCTAGAAGTAGAGTGAGAGTGGGGGCTTCCCTGGTGGCACAGTGGTTGAGAGTCCGCCTGCCGATGCAGGGGACACGGGTTCGTGCCCCGGTCCGGGAAGATCCCACACGCCGCGGAGCGGCTGGGCCCGTGAGCCATGGCCACTGAGCCTGCGCGTCCGGAGCCTGTGCTCCGCAACGCGAGAGGCCACAGCAGTGAGAGGCCACAACAGTGAGAGGCCCACGTACTGCAAAAAACAAACAAACAGAAAAAAGTAGAGTGAGAGTGGACTTCCTCCTGGACTGTATTGCCACCTTATTTGGGACAGGTCACTTACAGCTCTCTGTATGGTCAAATTCTGTCTGATTGCCTCTTTCCCTGGCTTTGGAGATAAGCAAAGATATGGGAGCCAGGTATGACTTGTAATGTGACCCCAGGCCAGGCATTCAAGGCTCTGTGAGACATCTTTGGGTCACAGGTACATGGAAGAGTTTACAGTGCTGGAAGTCACATCTTACCAGTCTTCTAGTCTTAGCTTTCCAGCCTCTTTGAACCTCAAGATGTGCCTTATTATTACACATATAATTAAGAGTAGCAATCTTGCCAGAGATTTTCCTTACTCTATTAGGCCAGCCCTCTCTGTGGGAGTTAAAGCTTGCTTCTTCCTCTAGGCCGTGAACTAGGAGCTAGAGGGCAGGGGGAGGAGACTGCGGTGGGGCAGAGGCCAGCCGTACTGCCCCTAACTTCTCCCCCTCCAGGCCTGAAGAGCGGCGGCGGTTCATCAGGCGGCTCCAGTGGCTCCTTTCACTACACCTTTCATGGGGACCCCCACGCCACATTTGCCTCCTTCTTTGGCGGCTCCAACCCCTTTGATATCTTCTTTGCCAGCACTCGGTCCACTCGTCCCTTCAGTGGCTTTGACCCAGATGACATGGACGTGGATGAAGATGAGGACCCATTTGGCTCCTTTGGCCGCTTTGGGTTCAATGGGCTGAGTAGGGGTCCAAGGCGAGCCCCAGAACCACTGTACTCTCGGCGCAAGGTGCAGGACCCACCTGTGGTGCATGAGCTGAGGGTGTCCCTGGAGGAAATCTACCACGGCTCCACCAAACGCATGAAGATCACAAGGCGGCGCCTCAACCCTGACGGGCGAACTGTACGCACCGAGGACAAGATCCTGCACATTGTCATCAAGCGTGGCTGGAAGGAAGGCACCAAGATCACCTTCCCGAAAGAGGGCGATGCCACACCTGACAACATCCCCGCTGACATCGTCTTTGTGCTCAAAGACAAGCCCCATGCACACTTCCGCCGAGATGGCACCAACGTGCTCTACAGTGCCCTGATCAGCCTCAAGGAGGTGGGGCCTGGATCAGATTGTGTGTGGTTTTATCAGGTGGGGGGTGGAGGTGATGGAGACATTCTTTCCCCACTTTCTCTTTTCTTCCCTTCCCAATCACTCTACCCTTCCTTTTCCTCACTTTCTGTCTCATTTTCCCCAGGCACTGTGTGGCTGTACCGTGAACATTCCCACCATTGATGGCCGAGTGATCCCTTTGCCCTGCAATGATGTCATCAAGCCAGGCACCGTGAAGAGACTCCGTGGGGAGGGCCTTCCCTTCCCCAAGGTGCCCACCCAGCGGGGAGACCTCATTGTCGAGTTCAAAGTTCGCTTCCCAGATAGATTAACACCACAGACAAGACAGATCCTTAAGCAGCACTTACCATGCTCCTAGGCCCTGCCCCAGCCATCCCAGAGCCTTCCACAGCAATAGCCCCACACTCACCCTACCCATTGTGCACCCAGCTTGATGTCCACTGGACACTAGCAACTCTTTCTAAATGCAAAAAACAAAACAAACAAAAAAAAAACCCACTGGTTTTCAGGAAAATGTTCCTGTCCCTGACCCCTTTCAGAGCTGGGCTGCCTTGGGGGAGTGGGAGGGTGGTGGGGAGAGCTAGCCCAGGCCAGGGGTTAATTTTCATGTCACAAGCTTTGAATCCAGTTCCCACTCCAGTGGCTGGAGAGTGACCTGAGTGCTACTTGAAGATATAGAGATTCCTTGTCCACGCCTGTAAATAGCATGTCCTCCTTCCCCTCTCAGCTTTGCTAGTACCTCTCCTTTCCCTTCCCTTCAGCTTCCGCCTACTGGGGGAGGAAGAGGATAAAAAGGACACTGCTTTCCCACCCCAGTCCCACCCCCAAGTCCACATTGTCCAAGGTTATCACACACATATTCATGCACACAAAGCACACACCTAGAGCTGTGTGTGCCTCTCCAGGGTTGAGATAGGAAGGGAAGGTCCATGACCCATGAACCGGGCCATTGAGCACGAGACACTTTTCATTTGGGAAAGGGAGGTGAAGGGGCCCTCAGCAGCCTCCCTGACAGCTCCCCTGCCCAGACTCTGCAGAGCTGGAAGTACTGTCGTCCCTGCTGCTCTTAATAGTGTGCAAGGGTAGAGGAAGGGGAGGGGGCTGCTGTATTAAGTCTAAGAGGTGGAGGGCAGGGTCTGTCTCCTAGCCTTCATCAGGAAGGGAAAGGGCTTTGGGTCAGGTGGCAGCTATTCCCCACGAAGAGATTCAGGGTCACAGGTTTCTCCCCACACCTCTGAACTCAGGGCCTAGCCACCCCTAAACTCCCAAATCCCATTTCTGTGATATATGAAGCTACTTATTTCTTACCCTTCATGGAGGCTGCGGGGGAATTTCTAGCCCTCTGATGCCTGTGTGACCCCACCTCACTCCCATAATTGTGTAAAGATCAAACAGTGAAGGAGCTAGGGCAAGACTGCTTCAGCCATGTTCTGGGGTGGGGTTTTTAGGCTTTCTCACTTTGACAAGCCCCTGAATGTTTTTATAGTAGTTTTTTTGTATTTTTTTGTAATGACAGTATTATGGAAAAAATAAAGTATTTTAAAACTATGGAATCTGAGCAGGAGCAACGAACCTGTGATAGGGGTGGATGTGCACTGACAGCCTCCCTCCTGAGCCCCGCTCACCTTTGAGAAGCCCAACCAGCCCTCGATATAAGGTGAAGCTAACTCCTTCCTTCCTCTAAGCCCAGATTCCCAGAATTTCCAAAATGTACACCCAAAACACAGCAAAGACAGAAGATATCACTCAGCTATTAGAGGAAACAAAAAATATTTGGAAAGAATAAATATCCTGGGTTATGAGAAATAGAGACTATCCTCTAAGGATGTGCTAGCATGAGAATCAATAGATTTTTCTCTACATGGACTGGAATTTTCCTTTAAGAGAAATTTTCCTCCTAGGAGGGATGGAGGAGGACTTTCTGGCTGACCAGAAGAGACACATTCCCAAAGACAGAGCCTGAGGCAAGTGGAGAGGGCGGCTGGAGGTACCTGGCATCCTTGGCCCATGCTTAGCAGGGCTTGGCTGAAGACACAGGATTCCTGTGAGACATGAACACTGTTACTGATACTTAAGTAAATTGTCCAGGGATGTCTGTCCAGGTCTTTTAATTGACTGTCCCTGCTGAGACACTGGTCCTCAGGGCCTGTGTGTTGACTGCATGATGCCCTTGTCACTTTCCTGGGATCTGGGTAGGGAGGAGCCCTGAAGTCACAGGAATGCTCATCTGCAGGCTCTGCCTGGGCCTGGACTTTCTCCTGGTGCTGACTTTCCTCCCAGATTC
Source organism: Lipotes vexillifer (assembly GCF_000442215.2). Classification (NCBI taxonomy): domain Eukaryota; kingdom Metazoa; phylum Chordata; class Mammalia; order Artiodactyla; family Lipotidae; genus Lipotes; species Lipotes vexillifer. Next base: position 205,461 of record NW_006783413.1, read on the forward strand.
TTTTCCAGGATCAGGCCCATGACAGCCATGCCCTACTGAATTTCAGTGTCCCCAGTGCTATGAAGACAACTCTGCCTTCACCTGTACCTGGGCTCCACATAGAGGCTCACAAGGTCTAGGCTTTTAACAGGGATCTTCCTGCCCTTGTTTTTTATCCTGGGACAACACCAATGAAAAAAGCTCATTCTTTTATTCAAGGTATTTTTGGGTGGAGCCTGTTCCTTCCAGTGCAGAAACCAAGGGGTTTCTGTTCAAAAGGATGTCTGCTAATTCCCCAGCCTGGGCAGGGAGATCCCTAATCCTTCATCCTCTACTCAATGTTTTCCTATTCCAGGTCTCCTAGAGTTGTTCCTCTCTTTACCCAGGGCTAAATTCTTACCCTAGCTCTTTCCTGAGGCCTGAAGCTTTGGGATCTAGGTATGCTGGGCCAAATTGCTCCCTCTGGCCTCCCTGTGGACACAGAGGATCTGGGATCTGGGAAATTATCATGTCCCCACCGAGTACTTTCTGGGGATAGACTATGAGACCTTAGAGGCCAGGGGCACTTCAATGAGAAAGCCCTGAAGTTGGCCTTGCAGCTCTGCCTACAATCTGAGCCTTATCATTCTTGGATGCGGGATTTGTGGTCCTTTAATACCTGTGTAACCTTAAACACACACACACACACACACCCCTATATAAAAATCAAGATAGTAAAGAAACTGGGGGAAAGTCTGGTTCAGCCAGGTCCTGGGGAATGGGGTCTTTATTAGGTTATCTCACTTTGATCAAGCCCCTGAATCCTTTTATAGTAGTTGTATGTGTATCAGGGGGTAATTTTGTATGACAGTACTATGACAATCATTTGTTCATTTATATAATAACTATGATCGGCCTGTACCTCATCCTGCCTCGGGATTTCTTTCAAACATCTAAGCAACCTTGGCTTAGCCATCCCTCAAACAAACAAAATCAACTGCACAGTTGGGTGGCTGAGAGAGAAGGGTGGACTGAGGAAGGGGCCATGACTGAGTCTCTATAAACTAAACAGTTTTATGGATTCAAGGAGTTTGAGAGGTAAGCTCTACCTCTACCATACCCCAAACCATATAATCTGGGCTTACTAATGCTTGTCTAATGCCTAGATCAAGGAAGGAAAGCTTCCAAGAGGTATTCAGGCAGTGTTCTTGACTCACTGAGTAAACCAAATATCCAGTTTCCAAGTGGCTATAAGAATTTCCAGGAGGGGGTAGAGTATACTTGGCAGCAAGCCATGAACAATACATATCTATAGGGATCCCATTCTAATAGGTCTGCCCCAGCTTCTTGCCCAAGTAAACCTTCAGGACATTTTCCAGTTGCTTCTAGTCTAGGTTCTCTTTTAAACACATTGATAGGTCATTTCCTGATCCATTCCCTGAGTGACTCAAGTCACTTTTTATCTCCTCTGAAGAATGGTCCCTCAAAACCTTCACTAGGTTGCTTTCTGAATTTCTTGACAGGTTAAATTTGGGGCCTTTTCTCAGGCTATGCCTCAGGTTCTTCCCTAGGTCATTCTCTAACTGGAACTTTGCTGGGTCCCTCACATAGAAAATTCCTAGGTGCCACAATCCAATCATTCTTAGATCATCGCTGACTTGGCCCATGAACACAGAGGGCTGTGAAAATCTATGATCGTTCCTTCTCTGAGGAACGATCTGTTAGTTGCCCTGAGCCACATCAGTGCCAGAAACTCTTGGATCCTGCAGGCCAGGACCCACTAGTGTTACATGGAACTCTTTCAAAGGTGGTGTTTTAGTTGGTTCCAAATATTATTTATAGGAAATTCTCTAAGAAAAATGGAAACTGGAACATAGGGCTAGGAGCCCAGGCTATACTAAAAGAAGTTAAAATCTACAAATTTTCAGTCTGCTTCGGTAACAGGTATTATTTCATTTGGAGTGAGAGACTGTACCTCACACTGGGTCCTAGGAAAGGTTACTCCAAAGGCCCTAATCTGGGGTGGAGAAGAAAGTAGTAAGAATGGGAGCAAGGATTGAAGGTGGGCCTTAGGTAGGGGCTGGGAATGAAACTTTTTATCTCCTCTGAAGAATGGTCCCTCAAAACCTTCACTAGGTTGCTTTCTGAATTTCTTGACAGGGCTGGGGGAAGCTTTCTGAATTTCTTCAGGGCTGGGGAAGCAGTGGGGAATATTTAGCCTGCATTTAAACTAGAGGGGATGAAGGAACAGGCATTAGAAATTCCACTGAATAAAACAAAGGGAGACTCCAGTGGGGAGCAACCACCAGAAATCAGGACAGCAGCTACAAGGGACTCACTGAGCAGAGAGAGGAGACCCTAGAAAAGCTGGCTCCATTTATGCTTCAAATGGTCCTCCCAGGTTTGAGGATGTGGGAGCTGCTGAAGACTGTGCAGTTAATTTGGTTTGTCATCAGTGTTCCACAGTGGTTGGGAGCTTGCATGTCCTGCATGTCAGCAAATAACTCTAAAATAGTCCCAGATATCCTCTCAGCAAAGACTGGGCGACTCATTGGTTCTAATGATTTAACAAAACCTCTATTCAATAGTTAACTGACCACTAAGCTAATCAAGCAGAGACTTAGTGTCTACACACAACAAAGAATATAGACCTTACAGAATTAGTTCAGAAAATTCAATATGCAAACAACAAAACAGCTATAACAACAAACTCTGGAGAGAATATGACTTCTAGAGTTGCCATGTTATATCATTTAAAATGTCCAATTTTCAATAAAAACTACAAAACATGCAAAGAAACAAAAAAATATGGCCCATACATATATGCAGGGGAAAAAACAACAGTCAATAAAAAGTGACCCTGGGAATTCCCTGGCAATCCAGTGGTTAGGACTCTGTGCTCTCAGTGCTGAGGGCCTGGGTTTGATCCCTGGTCAGGGAACTAAAAATCCCACAACCTGCATGGTGAAGCCAATAAATAAATAAATAAATAATAAAAATAAATTAAAATTGACCTTGAGGAAATCCAGATACTAGACTTACTAGACAAAGACTTTAAATCAGCCATTCAAAATATGTTCAAAGAAGTAAAGAAAAACTATGTTTTAGAAAAAACTGGAAAGTATGAAAACAATGGCTCACCAAATAGAGATTATAAATAGGAGATAGGAATTACTTTTTAAATATAACCAAATAGGAACTCTGAAGTTGAAAAGTACAATAACTGAAATGAAACTTTCAATAGGAGCTCAAAGACAGATCTGAACAGGTGGAAGAAAAATCAGTGATTTTGAAGATAAGTCAATTGAGATTATCTAATGTGAGGAACAGAAAGAAAAAGTAATGAAGAAAAATTAACAGAGCCTAGAAGACCTGTGGGACAACATCAAGTATACAACATACAAATAATGGGAATCCCAGAAAGAGAGGAGAGAAAGAAAGGGGCATAAATAATACCCAGAAAAATAATGGCCAAAACTTTCCAAGTTGAATGAAAGACTAGTCTACACATCCAAGAAGCTTAACAAGTTCTAGGTATGATAAACACAAAGAGATCCACAGTTAGACACATCATAATCAAACTATCAGAAGACAAGACAGAGACAATCCTGAAAGAGGCAAGAGAAAAGTAACTCATCACGTACATGGGATCCTCAATAAGATTAGCAGCTTATTTCTCATCAGAGGCTATGTAGGCCAGAAGGCATTGGATGGCATACTCAAAGGTCTGAAAGAAAAATTCTATAATCACTGAAACTATCCACAAATATGGAGGAAGAATTAAGACCAGATAAACAAAAACTGAAAACCCATTGCTAGCAATTCTGCTCTACAAAAAATACTAGTGGAGTCCTTCAGGCTGAAAAAAAAAAAAAAAGGAAATTAGACCAGTAACTCAAATCCACATGAAAAAAATAAATAGCACTGGCAAAGGTACCTACAGAGGAAAATACAAAAGATAGTATAAATGTATATTTGTTTGTAACTCTTTTCTTCTCCCACAATAAAGGAGCAACTGAGAAACAAACAAACAAAAATGACATAAGAAATATAAAAAACCAAAAGCAAAATGGTAGATATAACCCCTACCATATACTACACTAAATATAAGTGGATTAAAATTTTCCAATTAAAAGACTGATATTGGAAAAATGGATTTTAAAAAATATACGATCCAATTATATGCTATCTACAAGAGACACACTTTGGATTCAAAGGCACAGATAATTAAGAGTAAAAGGATGTAGGGACTTCCCTGGTGGTCCAATGGGTGAGACTTCAGGCTTCCAATGCAGGTGGCCCGGGTTCAGTCCCTGGTCAGGGAACTATATCCTTCATGCATCCACAACTAAGAGTTCGCATGCCGCAATTAAGAGTCTGAATGCTGCAACTAAGAAGCCCACATGCCGCAACTAAGAAGTCCTCATGCCACAACTAACAAGTCTGCATGTTGCAACTAAGAGTCTGCATGCCACAACTAAGAAATCTGGATGCTGCAACTAAAGATCCTGCATGCCATAATGAAGATCCCACATGCCACAACGAAGACCTGGCATAGCCAAAAATAAATACATAAATAAATAAATAAAAATTATAAATAATTTTTTTTAAATATGGTCATCCTTTAAAAAAAAAGAGACAGTAAAAGGATGGGAAAAGATATACCATGCAAACAATAACAAAACAAAAGCTATAAAGTGTCTGTACTAATATCAGACAAATCAAACTTTAAAAGAAAAACTGTTACAAGAGGCAAAAAAAAAGACATTACATTTTATAATTATAAAAGAGTCAATTCATTAAGAAGATATAACAATTATAAACATACATGCACCTAAAAACAGAACCCCAAATACATGAAGCAAAAACTGACACAACTGAAGGGAGAAATAAACAATTCAACAATAATAATGAGAGATTTCAATATGCCATTTTCAATAATGTATAGAACTAGGCCAAAGATTAACAAGGAAATAGAAGACTTGAACAACATTATAAATCAACTAGACCTAACAGACATTTATAGAGCACTCCATCCAATAATAGCAAAATATACATTCTTTTGAAGTACACATAAAACATTCTCCAAGTGAGACCATATATTAATCATTAAAACAAATATCAATAAACTTAAAAGGACTGAAATCATACAAAGTATGTTCTATGATCACAATGGAATGAAAGAAATCAATAAGAGAAGGGAAATGGGGAAATTCACATATATGTAAAAATCAAACACACACACATAAATAACCAATGTGAGATCCTAGATTTTATATATATATATATATATATATATATATATATATATATATATATGATCTCCTATTGGCTCTGTTTTTCTGGTGAAGCCTGATTAATACACATAGAAATTACCAACTGACTTCAAAGGAAATAGAAATCTCAACAGACAAATGACAAGTAAAGATATTGAATCAGTAATCAAAAGCCTTCCAACAAAGACAAATTCTAGAATGATGGCTTCACTAGTGAATTCTACCAAACATTTAAAGAATTAATACCAATCCTTCTCAAACTCTTTCCAAAAATTGAAGAGGCAACACTTTCTAACTCATTCTATGAAGTCAGCAAGTACCCTGATACCACAGCCAGATAATGAAAAATTAGAAAATAACACATTTTAATTTCTAAAATTAGAAAATAATAAATTTAAATAATAAAATTAGATTAGAAAAGAAAATTACAGCCCAACATTCCTTACAGACACAAAAAATAGATGCAAAAATCTTTAACAAAATATTAGCAAATTGAACTCAATAGCATATTACAAGAATTATTTACCATAGCTAAGTGGGATTTATTCCAGGAATATAAGGGTGGTTCAACATAAGAAAATCAATCAATGTAATACATCATATTGATAGAACAAAGGGGGAAAAAACCACATGATCATCTCAGCTGACACAGAAAAAATATTTGACAAAATCCAAACTTTTCATGCCAAAAACTCAGAAATAGAAAATAGAGGGAAAATTCCTCAACATGACAATGAATATTTTTTTTAAAAATCCACAGCTAGCATCATATTCCCTGGTGAAAGACTGAAAGTATTCCCCCTAAGATCAGAAACAAGGCAAAGATGCTCACTTTCACTACTGCTGTTCAGCAGTGTACTGGAAGTTTTCCTTGATAAGAAAAAGAAATAGAAGTCATCCAAATTGGAAAGGAAAAGGTGAAACTATTTCTATTCACAGAAGACATGATCTTATATATAGAAAATCCCAAAGAATCCACAAGAAAGCTAGTAGCGCTAATAAATAAATTCAACAAAGTTGCAGGGTACAAGATTAACACACAAAAATCAGTTGTGTTTCTCTATGCACCACAAATAAACCATCCAAAAAGGAAATTATGAAGGCAATTCCATTTATAATAGCATATAAAAGTATCAAATACTTAGGAATTAATCCAACCCAGGAGGTTAAGGATTTATATCCTGAAAACTACAAAACATGGCTGAAAGAAATTAAAGAACTATATAAATGGAAAGACATCCTGTACCCATGGACAGGAAGACTTAACATTGTTAAGATGTCAATATTATCCAACATGATCTACAGATTCAACATAATCCCTATAAAAATTCCAACTATCTTTTTTGTAGAAATGGAAAAGCCATCATCAAAATCATATGGAATTGCAAGGAGTCTCAAATAGCCAAAACAATCTTGAAAAAGAAGAATAAAGTTGGAGGACTCATACTTCTTTACTTCAAAACTTACTAAAAACTACATTAATTGGGACTTCCCTGGTGGCACAGTGGTTAAGAATCTGCCTGCCAATGCAGGGGACACAGGTTTGATCCCTGGTCCAGAAAGATCCCACATGCTGCAGAGCAACTAAGCCCATACACCACAACTACTGAGCCTGTGCTCTAGAGCCTGTGAGCCACAACTACTGAGCCCATGTGCCACAACTACTGAAGCCCATGTGCCTAGAGCCCATGCTCCAGAACAAGAGAAGGCACTGCAATGAGAGCCCCACGCACCGCAACAAAGACCCAATGCAGCCATTAATTAATTAATTATTTTTTAAAAACTACAGTAATTAAAACAGTATAGTACTAGCATAAGGATAGACATACAGACCAATGGAATCAAATAAGGAGCCCAGAAATAAACCCTCACATGTACGGTCAACTGATTTTTGAAAAGAGTTCCAATACCATTCAATGGGGAAAGGACAATCTTTTCAACAAATCATGCTGAGAAAACTGAATATTTATATTACACCATATATAAAAATTAACTCAAAATGCATCAAAGACCTAAACTTAAGAGCTAAAACTATAGAGCTCTGGGGAGAAAACATTGGGAAAAAACTTTATGACAATGCATTTTGGAACAGTTTCCTGGGTACGACACCAGAAGCACAGGCAACAAGAGAAAAATATAGATAAATTAGACTTCATAAAGTTCAGCACTTTTATGCATCAAAGGACACTACCAAGAAAGTGAAAAGACAACCTACAGAATGGGAGAAAATATTTGCAAATTATATATCTTTTAAGATATTAATATCCAGAACATATAAACAACTCAACAACAAAAAAGCAAACAATCCAAATCAAAGATAAAAGGACTTGACATTTCTCCAAAGAAGATATACAAATAGCCAATAAGCACATGAAAAGATGCTCAACTTCATTAGTCATGAGGGAAATGCAAATCAAAACCACAATGACATTCCACTTCCACCAAGTAGGATAATAAATTTTAAATAACAGAAAATAAGAAGTGTTCACAAGGATATAGAGAAATAGGAACACTTGTGCATTGCTGGTAGGAATGTAAAAATAGTGCAGCCACTAAGGAAAACAATTTGGTGACTCCTTAAAAAGTTAAACATAGAACTTTCATATGACCCAGCAATTCTACTCCTAGGTATACATCCAAAAAAATTGAAAGCTGGAATTTGAACAAATATTTGTACACCAATGTTCATAGCAGCATTAGTCACAATAGCCCCAAACTGAAAACGACCCACGTGTTCATCAACAGATGAATGAATAAAAAAATATAGTACATATATACAATGGAATATTAGTCAGCCAAAAAAAAAGAAATGAAATTTTTTATATATGCTACAACATGGGTGAATCTTAAAAACATGAAATTAACTAGACACAGAAGGACAAATATTGTATGAATCCACTTTTATGAGGTACCTAGAGTAGGCAAATTCATAGGGACAGAAAGTAGAATAGAGGTTACCAGAAGCTGGGGTTGTGGGAGGGGGAAGGAGAGGGAGTTATTATTTAATGGGTACAGAGTTTATGTTGGCGATGATGAAAAAGTTTTAGGAGTAGATAGTGGTGATTATTACACAACATTGTGAGTGTGTCTAATGCCTGAATCTGAATTGTACACTAACGAATGAGAAATATTATGTGTATTTTATCACAATAAAAACCAATGAAGTCTACATCTAAAACTAATACAATGTTATGTGTCAATTATATCTCAATAAAATTAATGATTTAAAAGAAACAACAATGACATCAAAATGGATCAAAGACTTAAATATAAGAGCTAAAACCATAAAACTCTTAGAAGAAAACACAGAAGTACATCTTCATGATCTTGGATTTGGCAATGGATTCTTAGATATGACACCAAATATGTGAGCAACAAAAGGAAAAACAGAAAAATTGGACTTCATCAAAATTAAAAACTTTTGTGTGTCAAAGGACACTATCAAGAGAGTGAAAAGATAAGCCATAGAATGGGATAGAGTATTTGCAAATCATACATTTATAAGGGTTTAGTATACAGAATACATAAAATACTCTTATAACTCAACAACAAAAAGACAATCTACCCAATTTTAAGACAGGCAAAAGACATGAATAGAAATTTTCCCAGACTACAAGATATTTAAATGGCTAACAAACACATGAGAAGATGTCAATGCCATCGGTCATGAGGGAACCCTTGTACATTGCTGAGAAATGTAAAATGGTGCAGCTACCTGGAAAATAATTTTATGGTTCCTCAAAAAGTTAAACATAGAATTATCATATGACCCAACAATCTCACTCCAAGGTACATTCCCAAGAGAAATGAAAACATATATTTCCACAAAAACTTACAAATGTTTATAATAGCATTATTCATAATAACCAAAAGATGGAAATAACTCAAATGTCCACCAACTGACAAATGGAAAAACAAAATGTGGTATATCGATACAATGGAATATTATTCAGCCATAAAAAAGGAATGAAGTACTAGTACATGCTACAACAAGGATAAACTTTCAAAATCCTATGTTATGTGAAAGAAGCTAGACACAAATTTTCAATTATATTATATATTCCATTTATATGAGATATCCAGAACAGGCACATCTATAGAGACAGAAAATAGATTAGTGATTGCCAGGGGCTGGGAGAAGGGAGGAATGAGGAGTGTGTTAATGGGCATACCTCTTGTTGAAATGATGAAAGTATTTTGGAATTAGATAGTGGTGATGATTGCACAACCTTGAGAATATCCTAAAAACTATGAATTGTACACTTCATAGGGGTGAATTCTATGGTATGGGAATTATATCTCAATTTTTAGAAATAATATTTTTTAAAATGGATAAGAGAGATCCATGCATAAGAGGTTGATATCCTGAGAAAAGGTGGAGTTAAGTGAGGTGAAATAGTCCAGACACAAAGTCTAGCTAGAGAATAGGATCTGAGTGTGCTCTGAAGGAAGAGGGGAAAAGGCAAGTGTTAGAGATGGAGGACAATCCAATAAGAAAGTGGGAATCAGTGGCAAAAAGGGCTGGTGGCCAAAAGGTGGTGAGAGTAATAAAAAAGACTGGTTATAAAGAGAGGCTCAGTCTTGAGAGTTTGGGGGGAGGTAGGGTCTAGCAGCAGAGATCCTGGAACAAAAATAAAAGTTAGAGATGGGGTCTGGGCTTCCCTGGTGGCACAGTGGTTAAGAATCCGCCTGCCCATGCAGGGGACACGGGTTCGAGCCCTGGTCCGGGAAGATACCACGTGCCACGGAGCAACTAAGCCCATGCGTCACAACTACTGAACCTGTGCTCTAGAGCCTGTGAGCCACAACTACTGAGCCCGCATGCCACAACTACTTAAGCCCGCGTGCCTAGAGCCCATGCTCCGCAGCAAGAGAAGCCACCGCGATGAGAAGCCCGCGCACCACAACGAAGAGTAACCTCCAGTCACCTCAACTAGAGAAAGCCCGCGTGCAGCAACAAAGATCCAACACAGCCAAAAATAAAAATAAACAAAATAAATAAATTTGGGCTTCCCTGGTGGCACAGTGGTTGAGAGTCCGCCTGCCGATGCAGGGAACACCGGTTCGTGCCCCGGTCCGGGAGGATCCCACGTGCCAGGAGCGGCTGGGCCCCGGGCCCCCTACCATGTCTGATAAATATTGTCCAGGTTCCATTGCCAAGAATGTGTTGCCCAAAATGCATGTTTAGTTTTTAAAGATGGAACTCCACCCTTTGCTTGGTTTTAAGTATGTCTAGAATGTTATGATAGGACATAGTAGTAGTGGTGGTCAGACAAATGGAAATGGTGGGGAGATAAAAATATACATGTGAAATAAACTCAATATTTTAATAAAGTAAAAAAAAAAAGTTCTAGAAGATTTCATTAGTAGTCTGCCTCAGTTGCTTAGGAAGTGTCCCTCCTCCTTTTCTCTCTGCTCCATAATTTGGAAATGCACTCTTTTCGTGACTTGTATCTCCTGGAGCTCCTGCAGATCAGGGCTGAGGAAGAGAAGCTACCTCCTCAGCGCACCTGCTTGCCAAGTCCCCCAGAGACAGGCCTCTGAGGGAGGGGAGGGCTCAGGAGGAGGAGCTGTGGAAGGCAAAGGGACACAGAGGAAGCAGCAGCTTCCCAACCTCCCCAGACGTCAGAAGATCAGCTTCTACAGTCATTCTATCATGATCCTCCCAGCAGGGATCTTGCTGCAAACTGTTATCATCAAGAAGCTTGCCCAGATGGCTGCAAAAGACAGGATGTATGCTGCAGCTGGGAGCAGAATGAGGATAGGAGGGCCCAGCAGGCTTGGCAGGAGTCACGTTCCCTACATCACTGACTTCAAGATGCTTATTTTTTTCTTTAAGGAGGGTGCTTCTTTCAACTTCCTTTCGCTATAGGATTACCCTCTCATGTCGACCTCGGCTGCACGGGGGCCCTGCAGTCACAGAGGCCGTGCTAGGAAGAGGGGGAAGGAAAGAAGGAGAAGAGCTTCATCAATACCCGTTTTTCCAAAGAGTCAACAGGTCCCATGTCACGTGCGCTCCTTTCTGGCAAACTCTCCAAGCTGGGAAAGCAGGAGACTTGGTCACATGCGATGAAGGTAGGAGCAAAGGATCTTATAGGAGGCTGAGCAAAACTGTCCTCTGGGGGAGGCTCTTGGGAGACTAGACTCCAAGAGCCCCAAGCATTAGTACACAAGGTCAAACAGTCAGTGACAACAATAGACAGGCTCAGGGATGGAATAGCCTTTTATACTTTATCCCATCTGATCCTCATAACCACGCTGTGAGGGATGAAGGTCAAGTGTATCTCAAGGAGGAATCTGAGCCTTAGGAAAATTAAACAATTTGTCCCAAAACAGGACCCAAAAGGTCTGCCTCCAGATATCCATTCCACCGTGTCTCACACTGCCACCTAGTGGGCAAGACCCACAGGCCCGCTCCACCATTCTTGCATTCCCAGGGATGGACCAGGCAGGGAACTGGAGAAGTGTTCTTGGTTCTGACTCCTTCCTGTGACTCTCCCGGCTGAGAGCTTTGTTTTCTAAGAGTGATGAGCTCTAGCAGCTGACGTCCTTAGAGACTGTGGATGTGGACCTGGGTCTTACGGAAAGGAGAGATTAAGGTTAACCCTTGAGAGCTCTGGACTGAATAGGCAGAACCTTACCCACAAAATGCTCCCTCTTTGCTCCTCTTCTTCCCTGCACTGATGCTGCAAAACAAAAAAGGAATGAGGGGCTTGGCCTCAATTCTTATTCTCCTCCCCCTAGGCAAGCTGCAGACATTCATTATATATGAACAGTATGATTTTCTACATTGAGTTAATGAAATTCTGGGTTCTTACCCAGAAATCATTTTTAAAATGGTTAAAGTATTTTCTATTTTTTCTCCTTTGAAAATCTCAAACAAATGTTTTCTGTATGTGATCCTCAATTGATTTTTAGTCAGTATTCCTTAATGAAAAGGGTAAATAATCTCAGACCAACAAGTGCATGAATGTTCCATTCGACAGGATTTTGTCCCCTGGGTATGGAGCTTAGACTCTAGCATCTCAGCGTTGCGCTCCAGATCAGCTCAATCACAAAGGAAACACGTGATCCAGAGATACCTGAGAAGGTACCGTGACTGATGAATGTGTGTTGAAAGACCGTTCTCCTCTAAGTATACTGAACTGTCTTCATAATTTAATCCTGTGTTGTTACATATGATAGCCACTAGCCACACGTGGCTAAAGCACTTTAAAATGGGGCGAGTCTGAATTGAGATGTGCTGTAAGTGTAATATAAACACTGGATTTCGAATACAGTACCAAAAAGGATGAAAGATGTCTCAGTAATTATTTTTTCATATTGATTACATGTTGAAATGACTGTTGAAAGGAAACTCCTTACCAAATTTGCTCTTAATATCTCTTAATACTTGCTCAAATGTCTCTTAATATTGTCCATTGTACTATCTGAAAATTTTTTACACACCCACCAGCTTTTTCATTTTTCTCTGCTGTAGAGCATTCTTTTGGTGTTTATCACTCAGAAACACACTTTTTCACAACAGACTTTTGCAGCATTGTTGATGACCCTCATTGAACATTGGGTCTCACTCTGTAGTCAACTGTGAGGACTCATTTAAGTGAATTTCCTCCATGACATAAAGGAAATCATCTGTCAAAAGCAATTGCAGTGCACATTGTTACACACAATATTATGTGCACAATAATGACACAGTTAACTATAACATGCCAAAAAATACATAAAGAAACAACTGTGTATGTTGTTAAAAACTTGAGATTTCTATATAAATACTTTAAAATATTTATGAGAAAATGGATCATGTCCTGTAACACATTTAAAATCAAGTGTTTGATAGAAAACAAACATAGTTACCAAAGGGGAAAGGGGGTGGGGGAGGGATAACGTAGGAGTTTGGGATTAATGGATACAAACTACTATATATAAAATAGATAAACAAGGACCTACTGTATAGCACAAGGAACTATGTTTAATATCTTGTAATAAACCATAATGGAAAAGAATACAAAACAGAATATATATATAACTGAATCACTTTGCTGTACAACAGACATCAACACATTGTAAATCAACGATACTTCAATTAAAAAATCAATATATACTGTCTGAAATTAATAAATCAAGAAATATTGGTAAAAATTTGTTACTTAAAAATAAGGATGTGGGGCTTCCCTGGTGGCTCAGTGGTTAAGAATCCACCTGCCAGTGCAGGGAACACAGGTTCGAGCCCTGGTCTGGGAAGATCCCACATGTTGAGGAGCAACTAAGCCCATGCGCCACAGCTACTGACCCTGCGCTCTAGAGCCCGCGAGCCACAACTACTGAGCTCGTGAGGCACAACTACTGAGCCCATGTGCCACAGCTACTGAAGCCCGTGCGCCTAGAGCCCATGCTCCACAACAAGAGAAGCCACCACAATGAGAAGCCAGTGCACCACAACGAAGAGTAGCCCCTGCTCGCCACAACTAGGGGAAGCCTGCACACAGCAACAAAGACCCAACACAGCCAAAAATAAATAAATGAATAAACTTTTTTTTTTTTTTTTTTTTTTGCTGTACGCAGGCCTCTCACTGCTGTGGCCTCTCCTGTTGCGGAGCACAGGCTCCGGACGCACAGGCTCGGCGGCCATGGCCCACGGGCCCAGCTGCTCCGCGGCATGTGGGACCCTCCTGGACCAGGGCACGAACCCGCGTCCCCTGCATCGGCAGGCGGACTCTCAACCACTGCGCCACCAGGGAAGCCCTAAACTTATTTTTTAAAATAAAAAAATACGGATGTGAACAATGCAAAAAATAGCCGAAAGAACTTAAAGTGGTTACCTCTGGTAAGCAGAGCTTGCAGTAGAAGAAGGTGGGAGCAAAGAGCCTGCCTTTTTTTTTTTTTTGCCTTGCCCACGCTGAACAGACTGTGGGATCTCAGCTCACCTACCAGGGATCAAACCCAGGTCCCAGCAGTTAAAGTGCCGAGTCCTAACCACTGGATGGCCAGGGAATTCCCAAGCCTGCTTTTTGTTAAAAGAAATTACTATCTGACTTTCAAAGCAATGTTCATATATTACTCTGATTAAAAAAAACAACAACAACACTAATTTTAAATATAACCAAAAGAAAAGCAAAAAAGTATTTGACAGAGATTCCATGGTAAAAATCTGCACGTAAGCTTGAAATAGAATCCAATTTTTAAAATGAAGTCTATAATATTTCCATTTCTGGCTATTTAACTAGGCTAGATGTTATGAAATGCCCTTGCACTGCAAAGATCCAAATGCTGGCTTAACTAGAACAAATACACTTTTATAAGGGGAGGAAGGAAGGAAGGAGGGAAGGAAGGAGGGAAGGAAGGGAGGAGAGAGAGAGAGAAAGAGAGGGACAGAGAGAGAGAGAAAGAAATGGAAAGAAAGAGAAAGAAAGAAAGAAGAAAGGAGACAGGGAGGGTGGGAGGGAGAGAGGAAGAGAGAAAGGGAAAAAAAGAGAGGGGAAGGGAA
>NW_006783413.1:220191-232178 GCF_000442215.2 Lipotes vexillifer
AGAGGTGAGGAAAGGAGGAAGAAGGAAATTCTAGAGCCAAAATTAGATGGAAAGCCAACACAGACACTAGGGCTTCCCTAAAAATATGCCCAACCCAGAAACCTAAAGTTTGCTGGTTATCAGCCCCACCAAGGCATAGTATTTAGACTTGACAAAGTAGGGGAGCTGAATATGAGAACTGCACATAAAGCCAGGCAACCAAAAGGGCTATATTGTGAACACGTGAACAAAAAAAGTCTGCATGCTGGAAACAAGAGCCATAAAAAACCAATTTGTCCCTGGTGACACTAAGAATGTGAAACCAAGCAGGACCTTGTGGGGCTCCTGGGCATGGAAGTCTTTCTGTGTGCCCTATTTCTTGTTTGTAGGAAATAGGCTTCAGTCTCCATGACCTTCCCTTAGTTCCAAAGGACAGGTTCAAACAGCTGCTAATTAGGGAAGGGAGGCGATGCAGAAACAAGGGAGGAGCAGTCAAGAAACAACAGTGCAGCCTTGGGACAGGGTCCTGGCTCCTCCTCGTCTCAAGGGATACACATAACAATATCTTTGAGCTCTTCTGCAGAACTAAACCCCCCAACAAATGGAAGATGTTAACTACTTGATGAAGCATTCTTCATTCCAGAGAGAAGGTCACAGTTTGATAACCCTGAGAACCACAGAAGCTCATCAAGAGACCACCTGAGGCCAGATTAAAGGAATGCAGGCCTTGTGCACACCCTGATCCTTATCAGCAACCCCACCCTTGAACCACTGCTATAAAACTCCTCACCAAGTGCCCCCCCCACCACACCCCGGGTTGGGACACACAGTTTTTGAGGACACGAGCCCACTGTGTCCCCCTTTGCCTGGCAAAGCAATAAAGCTATTTTTTCTACTTCACCCAAAACTCAGTCTCTGAGATTCGATTCGATTCAGCACCAGTGCACAGAGGCCAAGTTTTCAGCATCAAATTGGGAGAAGAGACAGATTTGAGAAATAGAATTAGCAAAACTGAGTGGAAACACTAACAACATTAATACTAATAATTTTCCCTAATAATTTATAATCATAGCCCTAGTTTCATGAAGACCCGGGATGTGAATTTACACCATTCTCATAGTCTGAGAAATAAACATAGTCAATCCAAGAAAAAAACCAATAATTCCAGGCTGGTCAAGTACCTTAGCACCCAGGAGAAACCAAGACAAATCATCTCAATCCAGGTCCTTCAGGATTCACAAAGTTTAAAAGTATAACCAAATGAGCTCCTAGTAAAATATATCAAACATACAAGGAAACAGACCTCCATAAGCAAAAGTCTAGGAAAACTACAAATTGAAAAATAAGATATGCTCAGACTGCTGCTATTGAAATTATAAGGAAGTCATTATAGGGACTTCCCTGGTGGCACAGTGGTTAAGAATCCACCTGCCAATGCAGGGGACACGGATTCAATCCCTGGTCCAGGAAGATCCCACATGCCGTGGAACAACTAAGCCTGCAAGCCACAACTACTGAGCCCACATGCCACAACTGAAGCCCATGTGCCTAGAGTCCGTGCTCTACAACAAGAGAAGCCACCACAATGAGAAGCCTACGCACCGCAATGAAGAATAGCCCCTGCTCTCTGCAACTAGAGGAAGCCTGCACCCAGCAACGAAGACCCAATGCAGCCAAAAATAAATATAATTAATTAATTTTTAAAAAGAAAGTCATTATACACAAAGTAATAGATTTAAAGGGTTTTGAAGGATGTTTAAATGAACAGAGATAATCACTATTGGTGCCAAAATATTGGCTTCCTGTACACCGATGCCGAAATGAGATACGAGATATGGAGACAGAGTTCTGGAGGAGAAAGAAAGGGTGGCTTTATTCTTTGCCAGGCAGAGAGGGGAACACAGCAGGCTAGCGCCTCAAGAACTGTGCCCCCCTCCCTGGGGAATAGGGAGAGGTCTTATGGTTAGAGCTCATGGTCACAGGTATGCAATAAGGATCAAGGCAGTAACAGTCTTGCATTCTTCTTCTGCGATGTTTCAAAATGGCTACAACACTGGGCCTGGTCTGCTCCAAGGGTGGGGTTGCCGACAAGATGAGGGTGTGTGGAGGGTCTCAAGTCTCCTAATCTTAATGAGCTTCTCTAATCCCTTTAATCTTGCCTCAGGTGGTTTTGTGGCTGCTCCTTCCTTGATTAGCAAACTGTTCGAATCTGCCCTTTGGAACTCAGGGAATGTCATGGAGGCTGGAGTCTTGCCTACAAGAAATGGGGGACAAAAAGGCCTCCATGCCCGGAAGCTCCACAGGGCCCCACTTGGTTTCACTACGTAGAGCAGGAAAAAGGGACATTTAGCCCAAACCAGACCTTCAGGGTAAATTTTCTGAGATGATGCCTGAATTGGGATAGAAGAACAATTAAGAATTAGCCAGGTTGGGGACTTCCCTGGTGGTCCAGTGGTTAAGACTCCATGCTTCCAATGCAGAATTAGCCAGGTGGAAAAAAGTGGTGAGGCCATTCCAGACAGAAATCAAAATACTGATGAGCAAAAAGATATAGAAGCAATGAACAGCATGGGGGGCTCAGGGGAAACTAGAGGCATTCTTCTATTACTAGAATAATAAACACCAGCAGGTAATGACTAGAGAAGCTATAGGAGTCGAGAAAGACCTGCATGTGGAGGGTTCTCTATACCATGCAGAAAGTATGGCTCACTGAAGGATTTTAAGGAGGCGGGTGTCATGATCATTTTTGTTTTAGGTAGATTACTTTGGCAGTAGTGAATGGAAAGGATTTAAGATGGATAAAGCTGGAGATCAGCTAGGAAGCTACTGCACAGGTTTATGGGAGAAATGAGGAGGGCCTGAACTACTAGGGTGACAGTAAGGATGGGGCAGAAAGAGTTTTGAGAAATAGCAGATATAATTAGCAAAAGTTGGTGACTGACAACTAATAGGAAAGATGAAGAGGGAGCAGTGTAGAATGGCTCCTGTGTTTCTTGCCTGGGTGATTAGGTGACATTAATTGCTTTGGAAAATACAACAGGAAGAACAGGTTGGGACAGAAGAAGAAAATGACCTAAGTTATAAAGATGTTAGGCCTGGGTACCTGTGGGAAATCGAACTTAGGGATGTTTAGCAAGCAACTGGAATCGATGAGACTGAAGCTCATAGAAGTCAGTGCTGAAATAATTAAGCACATGAGTGGCTAATTCACTACTTCGCAGAATCTACTTCACAGAATAATACAGTCATCAAAAATGATGTTTAGGGGAATTCCCTGGCTGTGCAGTGGTTAGGACACCACTGTGGACCCGGGTTCGATCCCTGGTCAGGGAACTAGATCCTGCATGGCACAACTTAGACCCGGGACAGCCAAATAAATAAATGTTAAAAATTAAATTAAATAGGGCTTCCCTGGTGGTGCAGTGGTTAAGAATCCACCTGCCAATGCAGGGTACTCAGGTTCGATTCCTGGTCTGGGAAGATCCCACATGCCATGGAGCAACTAAGCCCGTGCGCCATAACTACTGAGCCTGCGCTCTAGAGCCTGTGAGCCACAACTACTCAGTCTACTTTCAGGACTACTGAAGCCCGCGCACCTAACGCCTGTGCTTCGCACGGAGAGAAGCCACTGCAATGAGAAGCCCGCGCACCACAACAAGAGTAGCACCCGCTCGCGGCAACTAGAGAAAACCAGCGTGGAGAAACGAAGACCCAACGCAGCCTAAAATAAATAAATTTATTTTTAGAAAATAAAATAAAAAATATTAACAGCTTTCTT
The DNA here is from genome assembly GCF_000442215.2 of Lipotes vexillifer. NCBI lineage: Eukaryota > Metazoa > Chordata > Mammalia > Artiodactyla > Lipotidae > Lipotes > Lipotes vexillifer. Next base: position 223,949 of record NW_006783413.1, read on the forward strand.
ACGTTACGAAAACCTACATTTATTTAAACGCTGTAAAAATGTGAATAGCCAAGTCTGGAAAGAACTACGTCAAGATGCTATGGAAATTATTTTGAGATTGAAAGTTTATGGGATTCTTCTTTCTACTTTTTTATATATTCTAAATTCGGTATAGAATAGTATCATAATGGGGAAAACTGTTTTTAAAAAAGTAACATTTCCTCTTACCTCTAGAGGGACATAGCTAGAGTTCCTATCAAATACAGGACCTGAAACATAGTAAGCCCCCAATAAATGCAGCAAAGGCCCAGCACCTGAGATGTGAGAGCAGTGGCCTCGGATCTTCCTGCCTTGTAGAAGCCTGTCCCGCCGGCCCTCAGGATTCGGCCTCACCTCGGCCCGCCCACAGCCGGGCTAACGGGCCGCGCCCGGCTCCGCCCTCAGCTCCCACTACCCCAGCCCCGCGGCCTCCCCGCTGCCGTCATCCTGCTTGAAACAACTCCTCCCGGACAGTGAGCACCACCCTCCTGAGGACGCTGGCCCCTCCCGGAGGGGCGGTTCCGTCAGGTCTCACTGTCCTGACCAGTCCTGACATTTTCAGGACACTGGGCCCCTCAGGGGCAGGGGATAAGAGCGTGCCGAGCCCGCGCGGCCGCTGGAGCTGGGTTGCTGGCCAAGCCCTTTACTCGGCATCCCTCTGGAGGAGGTGGGAAGGGGAAAGTAGGGAGAGGAAAGAGCGGTCAGGGAAGGGAAGAGGTGAGGCGGAGGGAAAGGGAGAAAAACCAGTGGGGTAGCTTAGGAAGCCGAAGCCACGGCCGCGCACCTGGGCGCAGACGCCCCATCCAGAGGCCCAGTGGATGAGGGAGTCCTGCCGCGGAACCGGCGCTGGGGCGTCCGAAAAGCCTCACCCGAATCTTGGCTGTGAGCTCTGGTCTCTAGGATGCTTACTTCAGCGTCCTGAGGTGTCGCCTGGAGGCGGCCTCCAAGAAGCCTGAGGGGACAGCCCTGAGGCTGCCCCCGCCCCACCCCCCGCGCCCTCCCTGGCGCAGGCCCCGCCCCGCAGCAGGCCCTCTCCCAGAAATCTCGCCCTTTCATTTGTTCACCCTGAGGGTACTCAGCTCCAACCAGATACTAAGCGCCAGATGCTTGGGTTAAAGCGTTGAACGTGGTAGACCAGATAATTAAGACGCAAGTTACAATCTAGTGTGGAAAGTGCCGGTGGGGGAGGCGAGGATAAGGGCACCCGTCCTAGCTTGGGAGGGTCAAGGAAGGTCTCACAAAGGAACACACCTTTCACTCTAGCAGGAAGAAAGGAAATCGGAGGCAATGGTTTTTGATGATGAAAAGTTCCCATTGGATGGCTCCTGGTTCCTCTGAAAAGTAGAGGTCTACCATATCTGCTAGAGGCCAGGAGAAAGAGAAGTTGAGGAAAGTAAAGAAGGTTTGAATTTATTTTGAGTAGGATGGGAGAGTTTACTAAGGAATAAATGATGTAACTAACCACTGGACCACCAGGGAATTCCCAGGAAGCTTTGCCTGTTTTGATCACCCATGTATCCCAAACACTTAGAATAGTGCCTAGCGCATAGCAGGCACTTAATAAATGGAATGCATAAATAAATGTATTTCAAGTGATGATGGAGTTGCCCATTAGTTGTGGACCGTAAGTTTGTGGTGGCTACCAACTTATCTATAAGTGTGATTTTATCCAATAATGCTGACCTCTGCCTTCCTAGAGGGCAGTTCTGGCAGAGGCAGAGTTGGGATTTTGCCAGGTGGAAATGATGAAAGGAGAATGAATTGATAGATGTTGATTAGGTGATGAACCATGAAGTCTGTCTTGGAGAGGGAGGAAATAAAGGCAAGAGGTTTCTTCTGGACAGGGATAAAAGTGGAAAGAGCAATGGGCTAGACTCATGACAAGGTTGAAGAGTTGGCATTTTAGGACAAGTCTGGAGGTTGAAATCAGAGGGTGATGCAAGACAGAAGGCAGAGTGGTTCCTGATGATGATGCTTCAGATATGGCCATAGCTGGATTGGAGCAGAGGTAAAGGACTCTGAGATGAAAAGGTCTAGGAACTGAGAGTCTAGGTCATTTAATAGGTTATCCACACAGATGTTTGGGTTTCCCATAGATTTCCCTCCTTCAAGATCTCTGCCCTAGGCCCCATCCAGCCCCTTCACCAACCTTCATAGGATCTGCATTCACATTTTAACTTAAGCCTCAGATCCCAAAAGATCTGGCATGGCTCTGGGCCAGAAAACAGAATGGGCTAGTTAGAGTTATAATGGACATCTCTATTATTTTGTTTTGATACCAGCATGCATACACCTTTCTGGAAACAGGATGTCTATGTTTTCTGGAGGAACGACCAGACCCCAACTTCTTCAATCTCAGGCCATGTGCAGATAGTGTTCTTCCCTCCATACCCTTACTCCAAGGATGTATATGTGACTCAGACCTGCCAGAAGAAGCATCCTATTCCCCTGTGTACAGTTCAGTGAGTAGTTCAATGATGTATGCGTGACCAGCTGGAACCCATAAGCACAATATTGTCATAGCAACACCACATTTTCAGCTTCACTTGAACTTGCTACCACACAATACCTAAAAATAAAGTCAGCACAGAAGACAGAGAGTCAGGGACTTCCCTGGTGGTCCAGTGGCTAAGACTCTGTGCTCCCAGGGACTTCCCTGGTGGTGCAGTGGTTAATAATCTGCCTGCCAATGCAGGGGACACAGGTTCGAGCCCTGGTCCGGGAAGATCCCATAGGCCGCGGAGCAACTAAGCCCATGCGCCACAACTACTGAGCCTGCACTCTAGAGCCCGCAAGCCACAACTACTGAGCCCACATGCCACAACTACTGAGGCCCACGTGCCTAGAGCCTGTGCTCCGCAACAAGAGAAGCCACCACAATGAGAAGCCCGCGCACCGCAGCAAAGAGTAGCCCCCGCTCACTACAACTAGAGAAAGGCCGCACGCAACAACGAAGACCCAACGCAGCCAAAAATAAATTAATTGACTAATTATTTTTAAAAAGACATTACTTAAAAAAAAAAAAAACAACTCTGCGCTCCCACGGCAGGGGGCCCAGATTCAATCCCTGGTCAGGGAACTAGATCCCACATGCATGCCCCAACTAAGAGTTTGCATGCCGCAAATAAAGATTCCGCATGCTGCAACGGAGATCCTGTGTGCCGCAACTAAGACCTGCCAAAGCCTAAGTAAATAGCTAAATAAATTAATAAATAAATAAAATAAATCTTAGAAAAAAAAAGAAAGAAAAAGAAATGAAAACTGAATCCCGATGACATTGAATTGAATCCCTGCATCAATCCAATTGCCTGAAGCCAACCCTACCCCTGGATTGTTCAGATATGAGTCAATACATTCCCATTTGTTTACACCAGGTTTTAATTTGGATTAAATTGGATTTTAATTCTTTTTTTAAAAATATTTATTTATTTATTTATTTTGGCTGTACCGGGTCTTAGTTGCGGCACACAGGATCTTTAGTTGCGGCATGCAGGATCTTTTTAGTTGCGGCATGCAGGCTTCTTAGTTACTGCGGCATGCGAACTCTTAGTTGCGGCATGCATGCAAGATCTAGTTCCCCAACAAAGGATCGAATCTGGGCCCCCTGCATTGGGAGCATGGAGTCTTACCAACTGGACTACCAGGGAAGTCCCTGGATTTTCATTTCTGTCACATACAATTGATTCCTCACAATACAAGGGGGTTCTCAATCCCTAACTCTACCTTCTGGGATATCTACATATCTATGGATATATAGATATAATAATAATGATAATAGTTAACATATGTTAATTTCTTTGTGTCTCAGTTTCCCCTATGTGAAAGAATATAACAATACCTACTTCAAAGAGTTGTAAAGATTAAATGAGATAATAAATGTTAGAGTATAAATTTGTTCCACAACACTGAAACACAAGAAACATCACATTACTTAATTTTTCTAAATTAAATTAAACCTGGTTCGAAACTCTCATTTACCAGGGTTGGAAGACATCTAATATAAATCATGATTTGGGGCAGGGAAGGGGGCTTTTCCCCTCTTTAATGTGATATACATTGACCAAAAAAAAAACCACTTAGGAAAGAAACTTGGGTCTTGATCCTGTCATGGTTGCCACTGGGATGTGCATTATCTAAACTCATACAGTCCATTCAAAGGCAAATGGCTCCACAGCATCTCTACCAAGTATATATATCAGGATCTTTTGCTGCAGTTCCCAAGACTATGTACTAGATGTTTAGTGCCCTAACTACTAAATCAGCTCTCCCCATCAGAAGCCCTGCTGCCTCCTAATTGACTTCTGTCACTCATGGAGCCTATTGCAACATCTCTTTTTTCTCAAGTCCCTGAACCCACTGCTATCCTTGGGCAACTCCTCTTCTTTCCACTCAGCATCTCCTCCATCTTCCCCTGAAGAGCACCCAGCTAAATTAAATTCTCCTCCCACACAAGAGCCTGGATAAGGTTGTAGAACAGGTGTATTGCAACTTCAGTTTGGGACTAGAAAACTCAAAATCCATTAACTATTCCATGAGACAAGAAACCTAGAATTCCTGGAAGAGAGGAGAGCAAAGTTACCTTTTTATCCTACTAATTGTCTCTTTTGGCAATGAGTAGCAGACAGCAACTTAGTAGATTATCCTGCCATAAATGTAAATTAGCTAGCACAGAATTCAGCAGCGCCTTCTCTATTTCCTATCAGAACTCAACTTACTTTATTCATCCAGAGGTAGGAAACTCAGATACCAGGCAGGTAATGCAAATGACTAAAAATAGGCAAGTGTAAGAAAACAACAAAACCATAGGCACAATAAGAAACAGCAACTAGCCCTTAGCCTCGGCTTTAACAAAGAGAACATGGTGAACTGGAAAGCACATGGCCACTAAGGGAGCACCTGCTACTTAGCTCTAAATGGTCTTTACTGGGCTTCCCTGGTAGCGTAGTGTTTAAGAATCTGCCTGCCAATGCAGGGGACCCAGCTTCGATCCCTGGTCTGGGAAGATCCCACATGCTGTGGAGCAACTAAGCCCGTGTGCCACAACTACTGAGCCTGCGCCTAGAGCCCATGCTCTGCAACAAGAGAAGCCACCGCAATGAGAATCCCGCGCACCGCAACAAAGAGTGGTCCCCGCTCGCTGCAACTAGAGAAAGCCCACGCATAGCAACGAAGACCCAACGTGGCCAAAAATAAATAAATAAAGTTAATTAATTAATTAGTGGTCTTTACTTTGTGGGAATGAGAGCCCTATGTTGCCAGATTTTAAGCCCAAAATATTATTACGTACAATCTACTAATCTTATAATGTTGACCATTCAAGTTTTAAAAAAAAAAACAAAAAACTGCTGGCCACATTGTCTGGGCCAAATGTTGTATATCAGTATGTACCTTTAAGCCGTTTTATGGTTTCAGCTGCTACATATATACTGGTGGCTGTCAAATTTATATCTCCCCCACAGACTACTTTCCCAAGCTTCAGATACATGTATCTATCTGCCTCCTGCCTGACATTTCCTTGTCACAGGAACCTCAAATGCAAATGTCTAAAATGGAACACATTGTCCCCTCACCCTAAATTGGTTACCAGGTTTGTGTTACTTACCTCAGTAAAATGTCACTAACATACACACCCAGCTCCCCAAGTCAGAATCCCTAGAGTCATTCTCAACTCCCTCCCTACTCCACCCTATCCCACTGGTAACTAAGTCTAATCAACTATAACTTTAGAATTCTACGTGAACCTGTTATTCTCCATTCCCACCATCACTGCCTTGGTTCAGGCCTCATCTTTCATTTTGCCTAAACTAAAGCAAAGTTTCCCTAACCAATCTCTTGCCTTCAATCTCTTTGCCCTCAATATAGCCAGAGTGTTCTTTCCAAGATACAAACTTGATCTTGTCTCTTCTCTGCTCAAAAATTTTCAATTATTTCCCATCACCTTCAGGATAAATTTCCAACTTCTTAGTCTGGTATTCAGGGCCCTTTGTGATCTTGTCTATCCTATTGCTTCCCCAACCCCCAACTAATACTACAGCTGCACTGAAACACCTTCAATTTCCCTAATGGGACATGCTTTCTCTGACCCACCACCTTTGCACAGGCTGTTTCTACTGCTTGGATTGTCCTCTCTTCCCTTCCCCCTCCTTTTCTTGATTCCTCAAACCAAGCACTGGTCATCTCTTCTGGGAAGCACCCCCTGACAAGCAACCCCCTTCCCCAAGGTGGTCAGATATCCTCCACACTCCTTAATACCCTGTACATATCTCTATTTTAATTGTCTATTATTTGACTGTTTCCCTCACTGAAATGGGACCTACTTTAGCACAGAGACCCTGTCTTACTTCTGCCTCCTCAAGACTGAGCACGACACCTGATCCATAGTAAGCACTTAATAAATATTCTCTGAATGAGTGAATGAATAAATCTAGTCCAAATCATGGTACCAATGGAGAAAACTTTCTTGCCCAAGATTACATGGCCAAACAGTGACAGAGCTAGAAAATCCAAGTCTCCTCAACTTCAGCTCAATGCTCTTTCTACCAGACTAAGCTGGCAGTTGATGCGGGATAGGGTGAGAAGAGAGGCATTGAATTGTACTGCAAAGGCAGATATTGAAGTTTGACCCTAAAAAGAGGAGTTGACATGAAGCAGAGTGGTGGTTTTAGGGAAAAGAGGGGCAAATGAAAAAAGAAGGGGCAAGTATGTTTGATTTGTCATCCTTAACATGAATATTTGTGAAAAAGGTCCCAGGCAACCTAAAGACATGAGATGTAAAAGAGGAAACAGACTCCATCTATTAAAGATGGAATGAGGTGTATAATCAGGAACCTTAAAAGTGATGGAAGAAATTTTCATATACTGAGGTATAGGGAAGTCATTCTGGCTTATATATGATTTGACTTGAACTTTATACTAACTACAAGCCTGTCTTGTGGTCTATCAAACATACATTGCATATCTGCTTTAACCATTAAAGAAAAGGGTGCATTGTCCAGAAGTAAAGAATATCTGTTATGAAATTAGAGATAAATGCCTTCCTTCCTGGGATGTCAATGCTAGTACTCCTTTGACGATAAGGCTCCCTTCCCAGGCACCAAGGTCATACCAACTTGCTGTGTATGAGCTAATCTGTCTTTTTTGAAGCGTTGAAGGAATGTACCCCTGTCACGTTTGATGTCCTTTGTTCTGACAAGATATAAAGCTGTGCTGGAAACCAGGCTTCTTGGGAGCAGTTCCTCAGAGCTATCTGAGAGGCTGTCTCCTGGGCTACAGTCTTCAGCTTGGCTCAAATAAAACTGTCCTCTATTCTATTCTTGTTATAGATTGTTTATTGATCATTTATGGCAAAAAAAGAAATAATATTTTAACATAGCATATACTATGTACTACTCTAAGCATACAAATGTTTTCATTTAACCCTCAAAACAACCCTATGTGGTAAGTAATAATATTATCCCCATTTTACAGATGAGAGAACTGAGGCACTGAAAGATAAAGTAGTTTGAGATTTCACAGGTAGGAAGTGGTAGAGCTAGGATTGGAATAAGGTAGTTTGATGCTAGAATCCATGTCCTCAACCACAATGCCTGAAGATAATTCTGACCTTGGTAATCAAGACGAAAGGGGATCACTAAGCTTTCACTGAATAAAGTATGAGTTGTCTGGTGGGCGCAATTTTGGGGCTCTAAATTCACAGAGACTGCTGTTAGGTATGTGGGGGATGGGAGTTCTTTGTTCTGTGATGCAGTGATGACCTCAGGGTAAACTGCCGCTAGGCTGAGGAAAATGGAATGGCTGCCAGAGGGCCTGCTTGGGGCTGAGGGGGACATGGGCCTTCTCTGGGACCAGTTGACCCATGCCCTGGGCTGCAGATACTGTGGCAGCAGCTGCCTTCTGAGTCCAGGGAACCTGGTAACACTATTCTTGTTCGTGGTTTGGCAGATCCAGAGGTGGTGGCAGCTTGGGAGATGGCGACAGCTTCAGCCCTGGTACTCTGGGGACAAGATGCAAGGCAAGGTGGGTGACATAGGTGTGCAGCTGGGTAAATGACTCACCACATGAGTTCAAGTAAGGAGTCATTGACATCAATGTGGGCTCAAAAGAGTGACTATAAGCCTTAAATGTGAGGCTGGGTGAGTGACCATTAACACTAGATTTCAAGCCAGCTGAACGATCATTGACCTTAGATGTGGGGTTATGTAAGGGAATGCCG
>NW_006783413.1:232283-242602 GCF_000442215.2 Lipotes vexillifer
GAATGCCGATCTCCAAATGTAGTTGGGTAATGGCCATTAACACCAGATGGGTAAGTGACTATTGTCCACAGATGTGGGCCCCAGTGAGTAACTGTTCACTCTGGGTGTAGAACAAAGACTGAGGGCTTAACGGTACATCTTGTGTCTCTGAAAAAGGCTTCATGCCTGATTGTATCTTTCTCCACTCCCCAGGGCCTACCACTTCTGTACTGCGTGGCTTTCCTTGATCACCTGTGGAAGCAGAAGTCAGGGGAGGAAAAAGAAGAGGAGGAGGAGGAAGAGGAGGTATCTCTGGATCCACTGAAGCCATGTTCTCTTCCCAAAGAAGCTCCTATTGGAGAACAAGCCACCACAGCCCCATCCCAGCCATCCTGTGATTCTCAGGGCCTCCACAAGGCCATAGAGACACTAGAGCAAGTACTCATGCAGACCCCAAACCCTTCCAGATCCTTCCCCACCTTTCAGATCTTGACCAACCTGCCTGTGAGGCACAAGACAGCATCAGGGAGCCACCTACAGCAGAGAAAAAGCCAGCTCTTCTGGGGTCTCCCCTCTCTGCACAGTGAGTCCTTGGAGGCCATCTTCCTGAGCTCAGGTGGCCTCTCTCCCCTGAAGTTGTCTGTCAGTCCTTCTGTCTTCTTTAACAAGTTTGCCTTCCTGCCTAGAACCCCAGTGTTGCTGCTTCCTCAGTATTGCTCCCCAACCCCACTTCCTACACATGAAGTCCATACTACAGAAGATCTGGAAGGAATGGCCTCTGACCCTCAGCAACTTTCCTCCCCATCTTCCCCTCCTGTCCCATCCCTTCCCTTCCAACTTAAATCCTTTCCCAGGGACCATAAGAGAGTCCTATCTGGCACTGAGGCAAATACACAGTGGCTTACACAGCAGAGAGAGGTCCCTTGGGTCTCTGAGGATCAAGCCCTGCATCCACAGCCTAACCTCCAAAGAACCAGGCCCTCCAAACTCTTCCATTCAGCTGAGGTCTGGTGGAAGGTGCCATGGGATCCTGGCCTCCAACAACACATTCCAGACTCACTCTGTGCCTCCCTAGCAGAAAATCCTGCTAGCCTTCCAGGAGCCCTAACTAGGTCTGAGGCCCCATGGAGGACCACAGGGCAAAATGAGGACCCCAAAACCCCTGAGCCAGCAGTGCTAGCTCCCAGCCTAACCCCAACTTCTCTGCGAGAATGCCAGGGAGTTAGCCCTATAGGAGGCCTCTCTGGACCTGAGGCCCTCTGGGAAACCACAAGGCGAAGAGAGAATCCTCAGATCTCTGAGCCTCCGACCTCAGTCCCTTGCCAATCTGTAGCCCCCATGACAGAGCCTCAAGGAACCAGCACCCTGGAAGTTCCACCTGTATATGAGACTCAGTGGGGAACCACAGGACATAAAGAGTGTACTCAAGCCTTTCAGCCCCCAACGCCAGCCCCCTGCCCTCCCTCACATCCCCTGCCAGAACTCCAGGGAGGCAGTCCCCTGGGAGATCCATCTGGATATGAACCCCAGTGGAGATGCAGAGAAAATTCAACAAACCTTTGGGCCTTTGAGCCCCCAGCCTTGGATGTCGACCCAGGACTCCATGGAACCATGCCTGCATGTGTCCCATCAGGATCTGAGACTCCGTGGAAGGGCACACAGAGTAGAGAAAATCTTTGGGTCTCTGCAGACCTAGTTTCATCTCCCAGCCTTCCCTCAGCCTCTCTGCTGGAGTCCCTAGGAATGGGTGCCCAGGCAGTCTTGTCTGAGTCCAAAGCTTTGTGGGAGGCCATGAGGCAGACAGACAACCTCTGGACCTCAGAATCTCCAGGCCCTGGCCACAGCCCATCTCTAGCTCCTGTTCTAGAACCCCACAGAATCAATCCTGTGGGAGGGCTCACTGGGTCAGAAACTGCATGGAAGGACACTGATCATTCCAGGAATTCCAGGGCTTTTGAATCACCATCTCTGGCCTTCAGCCCACCCGCAGTTCTTGTACTGGATTCCCTCAGAGTTAGCCCTACGGGGGTCCTGTTTGATTCTGAAGCTACATGTGGGGACATAGAAAGGAGAAAGAACTCCTGGGCCTCTGAGCTCCCGGCTTGCAGCTTACCCCAAGACCCACGTGGAGCCAACCCCTTGGGAGTCCAATCTGACTCTGAGCCTACAGGGGGGGACATGGAGCAGAAAGAAACCTGTTGTGTTCGTGTGTCCCCATTGTGGGGTCCCAGCCCATGCCCAAACTCTATGTCAAAGTCTCACACAAGTAAGCCTATTGGAGACCAATGCAACTGTAAACCTGAGGGGGAAACAGTGGAGCAGAGAGAGAACTGCTGGACCACTGAACTCCCAGCCCCAACCCTCAGGTCACTCTCTGCTCCTCTACCAGATCCACACATTGACCTTGAGTTTGTGTGGAGGAATGTGCAACAAAGAGGGATCCCCCAGGACCCCAGCCTTCCAGCAGCGGATCCCCTCCAGCCAATACCCTGGCCTCCCACCCAAGCAGAAGCTCTGAAGATTGAGTCCAACCAGCCTGGGCTACCCAAGGGAGAGCTGTTCCCAGGGGCTAAGGCAGAGACTCCATCCTCCCAGGGTGAGGCTGTCCCAAAGGTGCCCACCCACTCTGAGATCCAGGCCTGGCACTGGAGTAAAGAGTTGGAACTCAGGCTGAAGAAACTACAGCAGAGCCCTACTTCCAGATCTCTTGGCCCAAGTCAATCATTTGGCAGCTCCCCTGCCCTGAGCTCCACAACTCAAGCCACCTGGAGACTCTCTTCTTGCCCACCACAGCAGATTCATCCCCTCAGTCTGTGCCCCAACTCTTCAAGCTGTCATCCCCCTAAACCTCAGAGCACAGTAACTCAGCCTGTCCAGGTCCCCCACTGTTATCACTCCCACTCCTCTATCCAACCTCAGCTATGCAAGTCTGGCAGGGCAGAACAAGAGTCTCAGAAAGAGCAAAGAATGAATGTGAAGATGTCATCCCAAGGGTCATGTGTTCACTGCCCAGGCCTGGAAGAGCCCTCATACCCTGAGGTTCCAGCCTCAGGCAAGAGACAGGACAAGGCTTCAGCCCTATCTTCAGCCAAAAAGAGAGAGAGCCTCAGGAAACCCAAAGAAGGAGACCACGGAGAAGGGGATGCAAAATTGGGGTCAACCACAGTTGCAGGGAAAAGCCACCTAGCCCAGGCCAGACTAGCAGAGGTCCCTGTAAGCAGACTTTTGCAAAGATCTCAGCACAGGGACCAGAGCTCTCTACACACTGCTCCCTCCCCGCAGCCTCACTCCAAGGCTTCAGATTCCCAAGATCAGAGAGGGGCAAGGCTGGGAGCTGGTGACATCCGGGCCCCTCGGCACTGTAAGCACTGCCCTTGGGCCCAGAAGCGTCTTCCCACCCCCACACCTCAGGCTCCCCTTACCAGGGGTCTCCAAAGGGTGTTAGCCAAATTTCTGGGTACCCTTGGACCCCTGCCCACCAAATCCAGTCAGCAGAAAAAAGGCTGGTAGTACTGGCACCCAATATAAGTACCCCAAGACCTGAAGCCAAACCAGTTGGGGGGTGGAGACACAAAGGAAATCCTAATAAACTAGCTGAACTAGACAAACCCCACTCAGGTCTTTTTTGGAGGCTGGGGTACTGGAAATGACGGTTCCCTATTCTGCTGCAGCTGTATCTCCTCAGGATCAGGTCCCAGAAGTAGAGCTCAGGATTCTATAGGCTTAACTTTCTTTGCAAGCTGTTCACAGATGATCAACCTGGAGTCTACAACCTGGAGTTCTCACTCTACAGGGTGAAGCTGTTAAGGCCAGGGGAGCACAGACCAATGCTGCCCTTGAGAAAAACTTCACAGCAAGTCAACAGAAGAAAACTATATCCATTCACAAGAGCACAATTGGTCTGGGTCTAGGCAGCTGCTCTTGGTCCTGGGTATGGTCCCCTTCTTCACATACTTGATACACAAGTTCCCCACATATGTTTCTAGCCAATTCTTGTCAGCCCTCTGCTCTTTTCTCTCTCTAGTTTAGCTCATGCATCCCCAAGGCCACAAAAACAAGTCCCTTTTCATATGTTTAGCAATCACTGGATTTCTTCTATAATTGCCTGTTCATATCGTATACCCATTTTTCTACTGCACTGTTTACTGGGTATTTTATTACTTTTCTACTGCTGCCATAACAAATTATCACAAAACGACATAAATTAATTTTATTAGAAGTCTGATATATGTCTCACAGGGCTAAAATCAAGAGGTTGGCAGGGCCGCATTCCTTTCTGTAGGCACTGGGTAGGATTCATTCCTGGTCTTTCCCAGCTTCTAGAAGCTGCCCACATTCCTTAGCTATTGGCCCTCCTCCTCCATCTTCAAAGCTAGCAAAGGCAAGTCAAGTTCTTCTCACATCACTTTTTCCTCCCTCTCTCACTTTTCAGGACACTTTTAATTACATTGGACCCACCTCAATAATCCAAGATACTCTTCCTATCTTAAAGTAAGTTGGCTAGCAACCTTAATTGCATCTGCAACTTTAATTCGCTTTTGCCATGTAGCACAATATATTCACAGGTGCCAAGGATTAGGATGTGGGCATTAGTCAGGGGGTTTGGGAATGGCATTATCCTGTCTGTCACAGATATTAACTCAACCTGTTAATATGCTGCAAATAGTTTCTCCCAATTTGTAGCTTATATTCTAATTTTAAAGCGATTTTGCCATGCCAAAGTTTAAATCTACCAACATGTTCCCTTATGGATTCTAAAACACTTTCTTCTAGCACCCTCATGGACGTTTATTTATTTTGGGCCAGGCCCTGCAGCATGTGGGATTTTAGTTCCCCAACCAGGGACTGAACCCGTTTCCCCTGCAGTGGAAGGGCAGAGCACTAACCACTGGACCACCAGGGAATTCCCATAGATGTTTAGATTGTTAATCTAATTTTTGAGTACAGTATGAGGAGAGAATCTAACTCCTCCAACCCCCCAAAAAAGATATCCAATTTTACCAACACCATTAAAAACATAATGTCTTGAACCCATTCCATTAAGTGCCATATTTCAAAACACGGGTCATTTTTTAACCATCTCTAGGCTTCAGGATCCACCTATCTAACCACCTACTAGTATTGTCTCATATACAACCTGTCTAAAACGTATTCATTTTCCCTTTAACTTTGTCCTCCAATGTGTGAATTCCTATTGAAGGGGTGTACAACATCCACCCCAGTACTGAAGCCAGAAGCCTGCTCCTGACTCTTCCTTTAACCTCACACCCCAATCTAAAAAAGAAAAAAAAAAATGATTATCTCTGGTTATTGGGAATATTATATAATTTTTGGTTGCATTACAGATCTTAGTTCCCCAATCAGGGATTGAACCCGAGCCCACGGCAGTGAAAGCACCAAGTCCTAACCACTGGGCCACCAGGAAATTCCCAAAAATAAAAGTTTTTTAAAGAGTGAATTGTTGGTCTTCCCTGGTGGTGCAGTGGTTGAGAGTCCGCCTGCCGATGCAGGGAACGCGGGTTCGTGCCCTGGTCCGGGAAGATCCCACATGCCGCAGAGCGGCTGGGCCTGTGAGCCATGGCCACTGAGCCTGCGCATCCGGAGCCTGTGCACAGAGAGGCCACAACAGTGAGAGGCCCGTGTACCAAAGAAAAAAAGAAAAGAAAAAAGAAAAAAAAGTGAATTGTTGGAAACTCCCTGGTGGTCAAGCTGATAGGATTCAGTGCTTTCACTGAGGGGGCCTGGGTTCAATCCCTGGTCGGAGAACTAAGATCCCACAAGCCACACTGTGAGGCAAAAAAAAAAAAAAAAAGTGAACTGTCAATGAAAAAAAAGTGAATCGTCTATACACAACAATGCACATGTGGTTGACAATACTGTACTGTACACTTGGAAATTTTTGCGTGAATTTTGTTATTTTGCCACAACAAAAAAAAAGAAAAAGAAAAAAAAGTTATCTAGCCCTGAAATCTGACGGTTACTTTCCTGCCTAAACCCCCAGAGGACCCACAAGATCATTAGAATAAAGTTCACACCTGGCATTTGAGGTTCTTCACAATGTGGTTTGGCCTCTCAGAATTCACTCCCTTGCTAGTCAACCTGATGCTTCTTAAGCATGCTCTGACCCCATGTCAAGCCTCCCACCTTCCTTTGACCCCCAGCTCAGACTGCCTCCACAGCCTTCTCAGATTCTCCTGTCTTGGTATGGTTTCCCCTTCCTTGCAGCCCCATAACAATTTATGTCTTGTTGATAGCACTGCTTTCCTGATACTATGGCTATCAAGCCCTTAAAAGACAGTGAGGTTCTGTGAGGTCAAGTTCACACTCCCAAACCAGTGCTCTTCCCAATCTATAACATTCGCTCTACTCTGTATAGTTGGTTGAGAAAAACAGAAGGTACATGCTTCCCTCTGCCTCCTCTCACTAATGTTACTATTCTGTTCCAAAGTTTTATTTAGCCCTAACTTGTCTATAGGGTCTGAGCCCAACTTACCACCTGCTGGCCAGGAGTGGAACTGAAGGTACTTTCCTTCTCCCCACCTATCCACCCCCAGAAAAACGGTCTCATAGTCTCAAAGACAATGCAATTCTGAATTTCCACTTGACATAGGGCCATTTAATGAGTCTATGCAACTCTGAATAGCTTTATGAAATATTCAAGTCCTATATTCTTAAGTCTTTTTAAGCCCTCAGTAGGTTGTAGGGCTGGGCAAGATTAACAAACCATTTAACATTTGTTCAGTTCAGTCAAACTAATGACTGGCAGCCCTGTGCTCCTCCTGGGCATTATGTAACCACTACTCTCAGGGCTACTTGCAGGATCAGTGTCTTGGACCCCAATATATTTCAAGATGTTAGATTTATAGTTCCATCTTTGCTTTCGCCTCTGTGGTGAACTGTTGGTCCTCCATGATCTAATTTAATGCCATATTTTTGGTTAGAAACCCATCTTCTAATCACAGCACTTATCCTGTGGGAAGATGGCTATGGTAAGATCACATTCCAATTTCTTTCTGGGAACCCTGTGGGGAAAAAGATGAACTGCCTATACAATTTGCCTCTTGGTTTAAGTATGCAGGTTTCTGCAGGTGCATTTTGACAATAAACAGTCCCTCACACTGCTTTCTACAGTTTACAAAGCACTGTCAATCATTTTATCAGACTAAGAAATCTCGAGGCCCCAGAAGAGCTCCGTGCCTTGTGTGATGCTACACTGCTATAAGCACAAGTGCGAGAAGCAAAACCAGGCCTGTCACAAGTTTGCTCTTGTTTTTTCCCTAAAGAAATCTATAAAGCTCCAACAATCTTCCCTATAGACACACTCCGTGTTATAAGTGAGTGCAAAGCAATCATTTCAACACAAATTTCTATCACATATCAACCAGTACCTCTACCTATTTTGTGGGATCTTGCCTTCTGTTGTGTTCCCATAGCTTGATGCAGAGGTACCAAATGTCTTTACCACAAAAGACCCTGTCTTTGGTCTTACTGAGGTTAGGTTGCCACAGGGATGAGATAGAGTGACAATGTCCAGAGTAGGAAGGCTGAAAGCTAAGCCGTCAGGATACCTAAAATGGTAGGAAAACCAAAGGAGGACCAAAGACAGGATCCAGTGGAGGAAGTGTCACAAGGGACAGTCAATGCAAATCACAAAAGTGCAAGAATATCTATTTCACAGCACATGAGTTCAAGATGCCCCAGTTTAATCAGCCAGTGTAACTATCTTGAGTCCTTGTAGTTTACCTACCTATGTAGATCAAACCAGAGGCTGGTATAAGTACTAGAATGACTAATTTGACTCAGTGGATTATTTTCTCTGCACCATACTCCTTCTTCGATAAGGCATCGAGGTACTGATCCCAGAAGCACTAAGTGATTACGTTAGTACTTGCTGAACGAAGAGGATACTCTCTCTATACCTGGACAAAACTATGCAAGCAATCATTTGAAAAACGAGGAGCAGGGGAGGATGTTTCGTTTAGAAAGAAACACATCCAATACTAGAATTTTATATTAGAAAAAAAGCTATGTTTTCATAATACAAATTACATAAAGGTGGACATAACTGTAAGTGATCAACCAGAACATGAATATATGAAATTTTTAGATGCATCAAGAGAACATCCATCTCCAGACAGAGACTGTATCTTTCTACAACTTTTAGATTTCTGGAGGGCACCCCAATCCAGCCTTGGTCGGGAAAAGGGGACTCTGCAGGCCTAACCTCACCATCCACATCAAATACAGGTAGAGGATCCCACATTCACCACATCTGGAGCTCCATTAGTCTGCTCTCCCTCCACTGCAGTCCTATCCAGTGATACTGCAGACACTGGGCGAGGCAACAGTATACCAATGTTTATCAGTAGGGGAAGAGGGTGCAATCTTACTTCTAGAATTTCACATTTGGAAGAGTGCCTTGGCACTCTTGGAGTAGCCCGAGGCCCTTCCCAGGAAAAGAAGCAGGCACAGGGGCCAGGACTCGGTCTCCATTTTGACCCAACGTTTATTGTCCTTTTACAACATGTCATTTTGGTTTAGAAACTGCTTGTGATTAGTTTTCCAACATTAACTCAAAAGCATGTAAAATAAGAATCAACCTACTCTCTATATAAACACCCAGCAACTGTAGCCTTTCACCCTCCTACCCAGGTTGGGTAGGGGGAAAAAGGGAGGGCTTGGGCAGCATTGAGTGAAGTGCAGATGCTTTACCGTGGGGAATGGCGATAATGCCCACAGAGGTCCCCTGCACTGCCCCAAACTACAACAGAAACGGCATGGGCCCAAGGCCCAATTCCTTGATGGTAATTCACTCTCCGCCCCCCAAATGGAAAATCGCTTTTATTTTATCGCTTTTGTTTTGTTTTTTTTTTTTGCAACAGCAAGCCCCGGTCCAGAATCTGGCTGCGGCTGAACTGTTCAGACCGAGGAGCGGAGCAGGCCGTGGGCGCACCCTGGTCCCTCCTGGGCAAGCGCCCCCACCCTCAGGGAACAAGGTCCAGCCAGGCCAGCTCACTGCACGCTGGCCACCACCACTTAGCCATACAAGTCATCGTCGTTATCTTCCGTGTACACACTGCCACCTGTGCCAGCACCACTGCCCTGACTGGGGCCAGCTCCACCTTGGTTTCCTGAAGGGAATCTGCACAAGAGCAGAGGCAAAAAAGAGGGTTAGGGCAGGCCTTGTGTAGGATTTTCAAAACTACCCATTCTAGCCCCCTTAGGGCTCCAACTACCTTGGCTGTAGAGTTCCCCAAGACAAATTAAGCACTGCCCACTGAAACCTAGTTACCTGAAGCTGCCAAAGCCCCGACTCTGTTGAAGGGTCTGAGCAAACATCTCATACTTCCTGATGTCATTATCACTGACAGAACGGCGGGCAAAGCGCATGGCTTCCTCAAAGTGATCTCGGCGGATCTCAGGCACTGGATCATCCTCTTCTACCTCCTGCAGGAAAGGTAAACACAGACCACAGGGGCTAGTTAAGGCTCAGCCTGCATTCCTTCCCTGGCCTTCTTGACCCCATTACTGCAGTAGCTTATGGCAGAGGCTTAGAGGATTGGGCCTCTCCAAAAAGTTGGGCCTCTCCTGAATAGGTTGCCAGGCCAATCTTCCTAAAACCGAGTCACTGCCCTGCTTAAAAACCTGTCAATGCATTCTGGAAAAGGTAAAACTGTAGGGACAGAATTCATATCAGTGGTTACCAAGGGCTTAGGGTGGGAAAAAGAAGCTGATTAAAGTGGTATGAGAGGGACTCCCCTGGCGGTCCAGTGGTTGAGACTCCGCGCTTCCACTGCAGGGGTTTGACCCCTGGTTGGAGAACTAAGACTCTGCGTGCTGCAAGGCACGGCCAAAAAATTTAAAAAAAATTTAAAAAGTGGCACGAGGGAACTTTTGGTGATGATGGAAATTTGTCCATCTCAACTGTAGTTATAGAACTTATATAATTTTGTCAAAAAGCACAGAAGTAGTACACCTAAAAAGGGCGAATTTTACAATATGTAAATTATACCTCAAAAACATAAACTTTTAAAAAGAAAATGTCAATAGCTCTCAGTGCTTATCACATCTAGATTACACCTTACCTACTGGCCTCACTTCCAGCAACATATGATGTCTTCAATTCTACCCAGGTTTTCCCAGTTCCTGTAATCCTACTTCTCAAGCAGGTTATTTGGGTGCCTTATTTCCTTTACCCAAATTCTCTCTCTTCACAGCCCAGGCTCACACCCTATCTCTTCTACTGAGAAGCCACTCAATTGCTATGATTTATGAGACTGCCCTCAGATCAGTGTATCAGTAGTTTAAACTTTTTTTTTTTTTTTTTTTTTTTTTGGGTA
>NW_006783413.1:242829-336400 GCF_000442215.2 Lipotes vexillifer
CAGGTCACAAACCCGTGTCCCCTGCATCGGCAGGCGGACTCTCAACCACTGCGCCACCAGGGAAGCCCTAGTTTATAAGCTTTGATGAGAGGAAGGAGAGATGTCACAGGCCCCCTCTAAAAGGTAAAGAAAGCCATTTATCTATTTATTCACGAAGTCAGTCTCTAACACTGTGCCATGATACAATGGGAAACAAGCAAGATGATATAGAGTCCCTATCTTTATTGAACTTACACACACACTCCACCAAATTGTGTATTTAATTCAAGGGGTCCATGGAACACCAGGATAGGTCCACAGACACTAGGTTCTTAGCCCTGCTCTATTTGTTTCTCTGCTGATCTCTTCTCAGCCTTTATAATTCCTGATTGAAGGGGTTATATGCTCAGTATTTTCTCTTTGATGCCCTGCTAAACATCGCAGTCAGGTGATCTTTCCAAAACCTTATACTCTTAACTCTAGGGCATTGTGGAGACTGTCCCCTGGCTTCTCACAACTGGCACATCTGGGGAAAGGATGCAGACCCACCATGGCTGATGGGTTGGTCTGCCTCTCCCGTTCTCGCCTGATCTCACTCTCGATCGATTCACGGATGGCCAGCTTGCAAGCACGTTGGCAAATCTCTGTCAAGTCAGCTCCAGAGAAGCCATTAGTCATCTTAGCCAGGAACTCCAAATCCACATCCTAAAAGAAGCAACATATCTATCTTAGCATTTAGTCTCTCCTCCCCTGTGATACATGGATCTTTGACCATCCAAACACTCCCAATTCCAGTTTGTCCCATCTTCTGCCACCCCGTTTTATTCCTTATTCTAGATTACCTTAATACCCTCAAATCTACCATATTCCCTTTTCAACCATAACCCCAGGAATCCCCAATGGAATCTTGTCCAGGAACCAAACACCACTCCACACAGCCTGCAAATTCACAGAAGTCACCACGACCCCAAGACCTTGCACCTGCCTTGGCAACTGGGGACTTGCGCAGGTTGGCCTTGAGAATGGCAACACGGGACTTCTCATCAGGAAGTGGGATGTAGATGAGCTGATCAAGGCGGCCAGGTCGCAGAATGGCAGGATCAATGATGTCAGGCCGGTTGGTAGCGCCAATGATAAACACATTTTTTTTTGTGGACATGCCATCCATTTCTGTCAGGATCTGGTTGATGACTCGGTCAGCAGCCCCACCACCATCTCCAATGTTCCCACCACGGGCCTTGGCAATCGAATCCAGCTCATCAAAGAACAGTACACAGGGGGCAGCTTGGCGGGCCTGTGTGAGGGACAGATGAACTCAAGCGTTAGCACAATCAGATCTCTCAGGTCGGAGAAGGAACGGAAGATAAAGTGACCTTCACTGCCCTAGCTGAGCTGACAGAATGAGATGGTTTTTACTCTCCCAAAGAACAGCCTCCACCCTTAACTTGTCCCCAAGCAAGTGAATTGATAGCCAAGCCACCTATAGCTCACCTTGTCAAAGATTTCTCTGACGTTGGCCTCAGACTCCCCAAACCACATGGTGAGCAGCTCAGGACCCTTGATGGAGATGAAGTTGGCCTGGCACTCATTAGCAATGGCTTTGGCCAGCAAGGTTTTCCCACAACCAGGAGGTCCATAGAACAGTACTCCCTTGGAAGGTGTCATACCAAACTTGAGGAATTTGTCTGGGTGCTCCACAGGATACTAGGAGGAAAAGCAAAGAGGGTTCAGGGATACCTCCATAGTCTGAAAGAAACCTAACCAAACAGAAGCATCCTCCCACACCATCCCATGGTGAAGACCCAGGTTCCCTAAAAGCAGGCTCCTTAGTGCCTCCAACCAGAGAATAGCAGGTTCCTGAATTATGCTCACAATTTCTGCAATGAATGTGACAACACCCCAATATCACCCAGCTCAATTACAATGTACTGACACAGTGACTCACCCTGGACCAAGCACCCTACCTGGACCAGCTCCTGAAGCTCACGTTTGACATCCTCCAGGCCCCCAATGTCCTCCCAGGTCACCTGTGGTACCTCTACCACAGTTTCCCGCAGTGCTGATGGGTTGCTCTGGCTCAGGGCCCACTAAAAAGGGAAGAAAAACGGGGGATGAGACTTGCCAGGGGAGATCAAAGTGCATGTGTGTGTACCTGAGATATGGGAGAGGCCCTTACTCGGAAGTCATCCATAGTAACTGCCAGGGAGTTCATGACCTCAGCATCGATGGTCTCGTCCTCTAGGTCAATGAGGTCCATCTTCTTGCGGATGGCTTGCAGAGCAGCCTCCGAGCACAGGGCTGCTAAGTCAGCGCCCACATGCCCATGAGTTTCATTGGCTACCTGCAGAGAGAAGATCTTCTTACTATGCTGTCTCTGAGACCTAGCTGCCTTAGGAAGCTCAGAGACAACAGAATCCTGGTCCCTTCCCCTGACTTCTATCTCTGGGTCCTTCCATTTCCCTGAACACATACTAGTGGCCCTTTCATTGCCTGGGTTTTACGTATTCAAGCCTGGACTCGGGGCCTGGAAATAAAGCTGCCCCCCAAATTCTGGTTCACTCTAATTCAGTGTCAACCGAGAAACATGCCAACCCTAGTTTCCTGGATTCAATCTGAGATCACTTCCCTTCCCCTGCCCAAGAATCAAAATCAACTGCCTCACATCTGAAGCTTATGTCCCTAGTCAGTTCCCTTCAACTGCCTGGGAACAGATATCCTAACTTCTGGCCAGCCCTCATCATCACTCCACCTGCTCAAGGTCCACATCATCTGCCAGCTTCATGTTCTTGGTGTGGATCTGAAGAATTTCCAAGCGTCCTGTAGCATCAGGGATTCCAATATCTACCTCCCTGTCAAAGCGACCTGTGAGACAGTGCGTAAACATAGACAGGAATCATTTCTGGTGCAGAGGGAAGAAAGGGCAGGCCTAAGGTGATCAACCATCCCAGTTTGCCCAGGAATGTCCTGGAGTTAGCACTGAAAGCCCCATATTCTGGGAAATCCCTCGGTCTCAGGCAAACCAGGATGGGCAGTCACCCTAGACATGACATGGAATAAGGGAAAGGAACCCTGGGCCCTAACACTGCGAAGAGCTTCAAGAAATCCTCAGGGTTAGCTGACTTAGATGAAGGACAGATGTGGGATCAATGGGATTAAGGCCAGTAGAGCCACAATCTCCCCAAGAGCAAGGACAGCAAAAAAAGAAATTTGGGGTCCTTACCAAATCGTCGTAGGGCTGGGTCAATGCTGTTGGGTCTATTGGTTGCTGCCATAACAATGACATGGGCTCTCTGCTTTAGGCCATCCATGAGGGTCAACAACTGGGATACGATACGCCGCTCCACCTCCCCATGGGTCTGTCGGGACAGAATGTCTGGTCAGAGGTGAGGTCAGGACCTTTCAACACCCCACTATCCCCTCGGGTAAGTTCCTACTTTCTCTCTTTTGGGAGCAATGGCATCCAACTCATCAATGAAAATAATAGCAGGAGCATTCTTCTCAGCCTCTTCAAAGGCTTTACGAAGGTTGCTCTCAGACTCACCAGCCAACTTGCTCATGATCTCAGGACCTGAAAGCATATAGAATGGATACAATGACAAAACGATATCCTTTTTCAATCTCAAAAGAAATCAGCTATCTTGTTCGCCCAGTCCAGAGACAGGTCCTAGGTGAGAATATGGTAATAACCTCTACTTACTTTCTCACAGCCCCTACCGACCATTATCCCAGGGTAGCCACCAAGCCAGGATAAAAAGTCAAGGAGCCCAATACACTTATCGAACAGTTGAGCTGGAAGTACGAAATGATCACAGCAGATGCTATGAGACCTCTGGCCAGAGCAGAAGCAGCACGCCAGTTGGACCTCTACCAGCTAAATATCATTCTCAAAGAGATAGCTGATCTCAGCCAGTTTTCCCCCAAACCCTCTCAAATAAGTAAGCACGGACATTTTGAGTTCTCATTCTAACTTACTCCTCTTAAATGTCTTCAGCCTGTCAACAATCTCAAGGTGGGGACAGATCAGGCGGCACCAGAGTAGAATACCATCCCCTTGTTGCTTATCTGTCTGCAATGTACTTTAGAATAAAGATACTGAAGTATACACAAGCATAGGTATACAAATGAGCCTGTCCATGAGTTCTCCAGCTCATGAGACTGGGTCACGCTCAGCTCAGAGTTGAGTCCAGCCAAACACAAAGTGAACCAAGGCTCCTACCATTGATCAAAAAGAAGAAGGCACCAGTCTCATTTGCCACAGCTCGAGCAATCAGCGTCTTTCCAGTCCCTGGAGGTCCATAGAGCAGGATTCCCCGAGGAGGCTGAGGACCAGTACAGAAGATGTGATTAGGTTCAGACTCCCGCCTTCTCCCAACCCCAGCCACCCTAAAATGGCTTGACAAGGGCTCCATCTAGAGAGGCTGAGAATCAGAGCTCAACTCTGACACCAGTAAGAGTGAGCCCTCAAGCAGCAGCTGCTAGGAAGACAGTTTACTTCAGACCATACTCACTCCTCTTAGCAGCAGAGAAAATACTGCTAGAAAGCTGACAATACTTATGAATGCACAGGAGACAAAGAAAAGAAAAACCACACCAAGAGACTCTTAGTATGACTGAGTCTGAAGTCTGAAGGGACTAGGAAAAGCAAGAAAGAGGCCATTAGGCCAAGGGCCTGAATTTAGACAGACAAGAACCAAGGACTAGCTTAGACATTTAAGAGTGTTTGTCAGAGGCTCACTCACTCCAGTAATCCCAACCCTCCAGGATTTATTATCATGTTGGAATGCCTTCCCTTACCAACTACCACAAGTATTCCTCCTTGAAGTTGTCTTTCATCTTCTGGGTGTCCCATGATATGGGAATGATTGGGATGTTACATTTCAGACCAGCAGTTCTCAAATATTTTGGACTCAGGATCCTTCACACTCTGCAAATTTCCTTAACTTCTACTTCTACTGGGCAGCACTGTTCTAGACAGGTTGGCAAACTATGGTGAGATTTTATTTACAGGGTCCATTAGATGAAAATGGTTTTTACCTTTCGAAGGGTTGTAATTAAAAAAAAAAAAGCAACAGAGAACTTAACTGGCCCACTCTGTTGTAGACCATTAGTAGCATGAATGAATTTAGAGCCCTCTATAAACTCAAATACAGTTACTTCCTCTCTAATCCAAGGCAATGATGAAACACATGTATGAAGACGTCCTAGAATTAGACAGCAAGTAGCTGTTAATCACCACCCTAGACTGTATCCTACAGCGCCCAGGATGCTCACCTTCACACCAATTGCCTTAAAGAGAGCAGGATGTCTCAGGGGCAGCTCCACCATCTCCTTTATCTGAGCTAGCTGCTTCCGGCAGCCACCAATGTCATCATAGCCCACTTCATTCAAAGACTCTTCCTCATCCTGAATATGGAAGAGACAAAGAAAAGGAGAAGGCAGGAATACTACTATCAGCAAAAGGTGAGTTTCTTCAAATCTGATGTAGAGAAATCTGCTGTATGAGAAGATTCTCCTCTAAGGGGATCGTGCCTCAAAGGAAAACTCTAAAAATCCTAAAGAAAATATTTCTTTTGTTTTGTTTTTATTTTTATTTATTTGGCTGTGCCGTGCAGCTTGTGGGATCTTAAGTTCCCTGACCAGGGATCGAACCTGCACCCTCAGCAGTGAGAGTGCAGAGTCCTAACCACTGGACCGCCAGGGAATTCCCAATTTTTGCTTTTATTTTATTTTAATTATTTACTTACTTATTTATTTATGCCAAGGCAAAGATTTCTAGCATAACCTTTCCCTATTACACTGTCCTTAGTCTTACTGGGATGGGTTCCCCTAAGACCTGAAGCTAGAAACTGTGGGAAATGCACAGGGGTCTAGATGTCAGCATCAGCACCACTTCTTCAAAAATTATTCCAACCACTTAGACCTTTTAGGTTCAATCTAGGTTTTTAAAAATTATTGGTATCAGACACTTCCAAGAAACACCTAGGCCCAAAAATGAACAGCTAGGTTTTCCACCTCTGGGAAGAAGCTTAGCTATCAAGTTTGGATATTCTTTGGAACTACCACACAACTGTCCCACTAAGTAATCACAAAGTAGGGTACCGGGATCAGGGAGAGAACTCACCTCTCGTTTGATAGGCTCCCCTTCACAGTGAATCACTGTGTCTGGAGCAACAATACAGTAAGGACTGGGATCTGTCTCCACTACTTTGAACTCTACGGCACGCATTCCACCCCGGACAAGGAAAATGTCTCCTGTGAGAGCAATCAGCACAAGAGCAGTTAGAAGTATCTATTACCAGACCAAGTGAGAATTCCTCATCAAAACCTAGAATCTAGAATGCCAAGTTCACTAGATATTGCCCTTTCTCCTTCCCATCCACATCTTATTAAGCATTAGGCAAAAAGAGAAAGTAAACTGTGAAGAGTCCCTCTGCCACTCAAGACAGTGAACAAAACATGATGAAGCCCATAAGGTTTTTGACTTCTGGGGTATAGATAACCCAGGCTTTCACGACAACCACCAATGGTAGAACTGTGCTAAATATTAAGCACACTTTGGACAGCCAAAATGGCCCACCTCTTCCTTCAGAGATAAAAGAGAAGACAGCTTACTCTACTGGAGCAAGGAGTGGGAATGGGGAAATGGGGGAGTGGAAGGAAGGGGGAAAAGAGAGAGTACACGTGAGCATGTGTACAGAATGTGTGTATAGACACACATATGAGAATGAGACAAAGATATCCCAAGGTTTACTCTTGGGTATCCCTACAAACAATCACCCTTAAGTTCAGTCCCTAGAATTATTTCTCACCTTTCCGAATGGGTCGATAAGCTTCCAGGAAGTATGGCTTAAGGTAAACCTCAAAGAGATTGCCAGTGATGCCTTCCACCGTGTCATCGATGGGTAGTACATGGATACGTTTGCCGTACTTCACATCAGGGCATGGCTGGATGCTGAGGATGACAAGCAGACTCCACGTTACCAACCAAACTGCAGCCCCAAGCACTGGGTGTCCAAAAGGGCCTGGCATAGAGAGCCGATGGCAAGCGAAAGAGAAAAGGCAGGGAATGGCTTTAGGTGAAGAGAGGCAGGAGGGTAGGGTGGGAGTGAGGGCAAAGAAACAGCCAAGCAGAACAGGTCACACGCAGGGTGGGATAGTAGGGGGAGCCTCTAGAAGAAGATGCTGGGGTGGCCCACTCCCAATCAGTGAGCCAAAAGGAAGACCCACACATCTGGAACCCTCACAAAGACACAAGAGGGAAGGTCTTCAGTGAGAGATATCCAACGATGACCCATTCTGGTCAGTATTGTTAACCCAATGTTACAAAGGGAGACCTTAGTCTGACAAGTGTCAGGGTCAGAGAAATAGAAGTGAAAAAATAATCTCAGTCAGGTGGTCAGAGCACCTTGAGAAAGTGACTAAGCCCCTCCAGGAAGAAGGCTACATGAAACCTAGAATCCATGGAAAAGAATCAGAAGTCTGAGATGCTCCTGGCCAAGTGACAGATGGTTGGGTAGCAGTGGCTAGAGATGACTCCAAGATGGGGAAGCCTCTTGCCTAAAGTTAAGTCTAAAATCACTCAGACTGGTGATATCCAAGGTGTGGCTCAAACTATGCCTCTCTCCTAGATTAACTTGGATCTTTATACAAACCTGCTACGAGTCCACCTGGTAGCCCATACTCCCATCTCATTCCAGCCCCAACAAAAGCCATTAATGCAACCCAGCTGTAAGGTTACTTGGCAGATACAAACACTCAAATGGCATCGTAAACCAGGGTCTAAGGTGTGATAAGTTATACCTCTGGTAGAAAAATATAAAGGTACCAAGAAAGTCACAGAAATGCCAACTTGTCCCAAGGGTCATGCAAAGGCAGGTTTTGAAGTCCCAGAGGCAGAACCAAAACCTAAAGACAACCTAGAAACATAAGTCTTCCCATGACCTGCAAGCTCCCAATATCTGCAGCTGCCAAGACCTTGGTGGGGGTACTGCCTGTAATGCAGGCTGTCTCTGGCCTCCCATCCCTGAGGGGCCAAGAACCCCACACACACCTGATGACATCCCCCAGGTGTACGCGAAGGTTATTCCGAACAACTCTATTCATTCGAATCTTCTCATCAGAACATGTGTCATCAGAAAGCACAATGCACACAGCTTCCCGCCTCTTCTTTCCTTTCAGCAACACCGTGTCACCTCGGAACAACTGCAGCTCATCCATCTTGGGCTGAGGAAAGAAGGTTAAGGCC
Organism: Lipotes vexillifer; assembly: GCF_000442215.2. Lineage (NCBI taxonomy): Eukaryota > Metazoa > Chordata > Mammalia > Artiodactyla > Lipotidae > Lipotes > Lipotes vexillifer. The sequence continues at coordinate 251,054 of NW_006783413.1, forward strand.
TTTGGGTCACTGGGCCAGGGGGTAAGCAGCAGCCCTGGAGGTTGGGATTCCCAGTAAACCCCACTCTATCTGTGGTCACTGCAAGAAAAATGAGAAAAGAAATCTGGGAAAAGCCCTCAGGTTAAGTGCAATAAGCAAAGATTGGACTGTGGACCCAACTTACCTGGGACAAGGATACCACACTGTTGTCCTCATTGATGGCTTCATCAACAATTAACCGATTGGGACGGTTCTTCTGTTTAAGGATGGCTGTTGATAAATCATCACCTTTTGAACTAGAAAGAGAAAATGAAGTCAGTTCCAAAACATATTCCAGCAAGGGCCCCACCAGTCTCTACCAGCAACTCTTGGTATTCTGAGTACTGGTATCCTAGCTGTAAGGCCCCAGGTGATCTTGCCCCAGGGTCAGGAAACTAAGAAAACAAAATAAAAGTGGAGACTGAGCAGTATTTAGCAAAATGAAAATAGTCTCAGACAGTATAGAATAGTGATTAAGAAAAGGGGCTCTGCAGTCAGACCTGTTGGGTCTGAATCCCAACCCTGCCACTTAACTGTGATCTCGGGCATGTTATTTAACCTGTCTGGAGGTTGATGTCCTCTTCTGTAAAATGGGGACTATAGTAGCACCCATCTCAGAGGATTACTGTCTTAAGCAAGATAATGTATACAAGTTCAACACAACGCCTGACATATGGTATCAACGGTCAGAATGATTAGCACTGCAGAACATAGCACAAGCTCCTTCCTTGCTAACCTTCTTGCAGAAGGAAGCAAGCAAGACAATCTCCCATAGGGCTCAGGGAGGCCCCAAGCCCCACAGAGCAAGCCTGGAACAATGAAGAATCATTAGAATTACCCTTCTTACTGGCTAAACCTGCTGATTTTAGTGAGATGAACTGGTTAAGTCAAACTCCATAGGATCTCAGTTTCCTCATCTGTTAAATGGAAATGCCTTGTTTTCCTTCAAAAAAAAAACACAAAACACTAAAACATCTGGAACCTTCATCAGAAAGAAGCTCAAGCTCAAAAGGAATCTCAGAAACCTCTGCAAAGACACAAAACTCCATGGGGTTGGTTCAAAAAGTTAAAACCAAGAAATGCTGAGACATGGGGCAAAGCCAAATCCCTCTCACACAAATCAAGGTTGCCTGAGTCTGAACTGAGTTTAAACTATCTAAATAGTTTCTACCATTTCCTAGAAGCTAAGATCATTCATCCGACACCAATTTCTCACTTAGCTCATCTCCAGCCTTCACTAACTAGACTCAGTGGGCTCTCCCTCTGAAGAGCTACCTCCTCTTAGTAAGGCTCAGGAAAACATGAGCATTAACCAAAATAAGAGGGCCAGACAATGGAAGAAGCCAAGAAATAAATAAAAAGGAACCTTTTCCACGGATTATTTCTTCACTCAACAAATTCACGTGTGTGTGTGTGTGTGTGTGTATACATATACATAAAAAATACGTCAGACATAGTTCTAAGCATCTATCAGTCAACAAAAGAAGACAAAAAAGTATTCCTATTGGAAATACCTTCACAACTTGCAAGAAAAAAGATGCCTATGCTCTAGAATACCAGCTAGGGAGTTACAGGATTTTTTTACATCTTTTGGTCCTGATACACTCAAAAGAAATACAAATCCCATTCATCTAAAAAAGTTGTAAGTTTTCTGCTGACCCTCTCACATAGGCTGCATCTTTATTCATTCCCTTTAAACTAGTTTCCAAGAGTGGAGTTTCCTTAGGTTTAAACTTGCCTCCCCCAACCCCAAAGTGGTGGTCACAATGCTGCATACTCTTCCAATGCTTATCAACACCCTAGAAAGCAACCATGGTCAATATGAGAGTTAAGGGCAATTTAAATCCATCCATTCTCCCTCTCCCCTATGCATTAAAATACCCTTCAAGGGCTGCCCATCTTCCCGTTTGATGTATAGGACCAGGGCTAGAGAAAAACAAAATGCCAGATGCCTCTAGTCATCAGTTTGTATTTTAACTCCAAAGCTGCATCCTAGGAAAACCTCCAATCTGCCTACCATTCCTGACCCCAGCACTGGAGATGAGTGGGATGCTTTTCCCTTAAAGGAAGGACCTTTAATTCCACATCTATCTACTGAGATCAAAGGAAGTAATCTCTAAATGAGGGAATTCAGTTTGATCATGGGCCAAGAGCAGTCCCGGAGGCTCTCTGGGGACATCCCACTGGTCTTATGCATGAGTCAGGCCCTTTCCAGAACCCCAATGGGCCACAGGGGACTTGGACAGAGTTCAGGTAAGTGATCAAGATGACCTAGAGATCAGAAACTGTCTATGATGCCAGGTTCCAAGAATTTTGGACTTTTAGTCTTGGAAACTAAAGACTAAGAGACTACTTTAATTCTTTATTAAGCAGTCTTTTAAATAGGCACCTGAGTAATACTTCATCTCAATTCAGAAACTTGAGAAAAAGGAACACATCTCAAAAAAAACCTAAACTCTCAAGTCAGGAAGGTGATTTGCACAGAAGGGTTTCCATAGGATGAGGGTGTCTTCCCCCTGCCCCCCCCCCACCAGTATCTAAAGCTCTTAATTCTAAAATAGGTAGAGGTGGCCAGGTTTTATCCGATGCTTTCCTGAGTAGAGGGCCCAAGATTTCTCAACATAACTGCTTAGGGAAAGGAACGTGTGTCTTTGACTAGTTAAGGCATCTTTAACTCTCACACCTCAAAGGCTGAAATCTAGAAAGCTCACAAAATACGAACTGAAGTTTGAATTTTAGCAAGAACCTAATGAACCTCATTTCACAACATCAAGGAAAACTGACTAAAGCCTTCTCGTATGAATAACAACAGGCCTAAAGTATGAAGGCGGCCAGATGCGAAAGGCTGGGCCCGCCTCTCCCAAACAGCCTCTCAACACTCAGGTCGTAGACGATGCAAACCACAAGCCCGGCCGAGCCGGCTCTAAAAGTGGCCGTCGTGATCTTCCCTGAGCTCGCCAGGCCTTCCCCTGCTCCGGCCTCCGCCTCGGTCTCCGGGCTCCTAAGGCCTTCACGTGGCCCAAAGTCCACGCCCACCGGGCGCAGTTAGGGCGTTGGGCCCGTGGGGCCTTCACTCTCTGGGGACCAAAGGCCTAGAGCGGGTGGCAGGCCGGATTGCAGGTGGGCGCCCCCAGGCCCCGGGGCGCCGCGACAGCAGTGTGGGCCCGCAGACCTCACTAGGCCGGGACGGCCGCCCAGAGGAGCCAGTCATGCCGGCCCGGGCCTGCATGACACAGCACGATCTGGCCCAGGCCCCGACCCAGGCCCAACGCAAGCCCCGCCTAGGGGGCGCGCGGGGGCGCAGCCGGGCCCAGATGGGTCCGCGGCTCCTCATTAGTCCCCTTGCTCTCCTTTCCTCTCCCTCCTTCCCTGTCTCCACCTCCTAGACGCGCCCACAGCCAGGCCCAGCCGGGCCTACCCAGCGCAGCGGGTCAGTCGGTGCGCGCACCCGCGGCGGGCGGACGGGTGCGCGCACACACTCACTCAGCTCCGGAGGCCATGGCGCGCGCCTCTCCCGGCCGGCGGCTGTGGCGGCCCGTGGGTAACGGCTACAAGGGGTGGCAGGCGACCGACTGGGTCGAGGCTTGGTTCTCCCGGGCGGAGGACAAGCGGAGCGACAAACCCGCAGACGGCCTCCCTCTTGCTTCCTCCCAGCGGCACCGGGGCGGTGGGCGGGCGGGCGGGAGACGCTGACGCCTGATCCGCGAGGGGGCAGCGGCAGCAACCACCCAAACGACGGCTCCAGACGCTTCGCTAAGACTGAGCCGAGAAGAGCCGAATCATCGGAAGGAGAGGCGCTCTCACCTCAGCCAATCAGCGCCTGCCCTGGGACTCCCTCCCGCCTCTCCGCGCCTCTCCGCAGCAACCCGCGGACCGAAGCCAATCAGGAAATTCGCTTGCTACCCAGCTCCCGCCTCAGGGATGCATCACGCCTAGTAACGCCACGGCAATTGGCCGCAACGCTACGCTTCCTCGACGGATTGGGATTCTCGACCAATCAACGAAAGGAAGAGGGCCAGATCGACTGGCGAAAGGAGAGGCTTTATCCCTAAGAGGCAGGCTCTCCCACTTGGCTCCAGAGCTTATCCTGCTGGAAAAACCTGGCACAATGGATTGAACCCTTGTATTAGTCTAGTCCTGTTGTAGTGATAACCTACACACCCATCTTCTCCCAAAACCTGAGTCTCCACCCTAACCCCTCTCCTTGCTCCTTCAATACGCTGGCTCCAGCCATCTCTATTCTGGACTTTTTGACTAGCACCCCAGCTCTTAATCCACTCTACTTTATTGTCATTGCACCCTTTGGTAATCCTAATCCCATAGGCTTTACAGTTCCTCAGGGCTTGGAGATATATGCTTCCTCTTACCACCAGGTATTAATATTTATGGCTAAACGAGGGAGGGCAGTCAAGTCCAGAGAGGAGTCAGTAGGCAACTACAGAACACACAGCGGATTCAACAGAGCCCGAAGCAGCAAGAAAATTGTACGCTGAGACTTGAAGTCCTTGGGCCCAAAATGCCAGCTAGCCCTGACTATATTCAATAGGCAGCTTTGGGGGCCTGTTGACTGAATTAACCCTTCACCCCCTATCCACACAGACACATTTGACTGAGACAGTGGAAATCCAAATCTGGGATGAGGGAGGGGGTGGGGAGTCATTCTAAGAGACTCAGAGGTCTGCTTGTCTCTCTGCTCTAAGAATCAGATACTTGCCCTCTCCTGAGGGCACCACCTTCCAGACCTAACTCGACTCATTCTGTCACCTCACAAAGGATCCTGGGCTTTGGGGTTTTACTTTTAGGCAACAAGGACTAAAGGCAGTGCCACCTGAATAAGGATTCCTGTAGCCCTTTCTCCTGAGGCTCATAAGGTAGATGATGTTGGGAGAAGGTGTCATAGACAACCAGCACTCAACTGAATCAGACAGCTTTGTCTTCCCACTCAAGTGTATGTAGTAGGCAGACAAGAGATAGGCATGAAATTTTACTCAACACATGAAAAAAGAAACAGGAAAAAAGGTGCTATGAGCAAAGTCAATGCCTTGTTGGTGGAAGGGGGGCTTCTTCTGAAACCAGACAGCAATAACCAGACCAAATTTTGAAGAACTACCACCAGCCTCTCCAATGCCAGACTTATATTGGAATGGTCAGCTCCAGCCATGTTCCTCAAGGACGGTATAGCAGAAAGCCCTCCCCACAGATGGCCCCGAGGCCCCAGCTCAGGTTCTTTGAAACGCTGGCAGCTACAGGTCACAAGTCTCCAGCAGAGACGTCCGAAATTCCTCAAGAAGGGTTTCACGGTCAGGGGGATGGATCCAGCCCAAACAGGTTTCTAGGTACAGGGGGAGAGACCTGAAAGCAAAAAGGGTGATGTCTAAGGGAGGACAGGCAAAAGACTACACAGCCATTTCCTCCCTTTCATTCACCACCACTCCCAATAGGCCCAAGGACTCCAGGACGCCAGCTGCCTCTCAACCTCACCATGCAGCATTCTCCTGTGGCAACTCAGTTTGGGCCTCCAGCCTCCGCCAGAGAGCAGTGGCCTCATCCCTCCGATCCAGCCTCCTCAGAGTCTGAAGCAGGTGAAAGGAAGCGTCTTGATTACCTGTAGCCCAACCCCAGAGTAGAGAGCCTTAGAACTTGACAGACTTAAGCATCATTTTATAAAAGGGAAAACTAAGGCCTAGAACAGGGAAGTGTCTTGCCTACATGGTACCAGGGGTACATCACTGCCAACCATGCCTATCCCTGGGCACTGCCTGCCCAGGACAAAGGGCCCAGCTGACCCTGCTCCTGCCCAACACATTCTCAGCACAGTTATGGTCTCTGTGTCTAAAGACACTGGGAAGCCTAGAGAACTCCTGAGAGGCCTTCATACACACTTGTATATGTCTTGCATATGTCTGCACACCTGGATATATCCCTATGTATATACAGGCACAACCCCATTCACCCCTCCTATCAAGGAACATCACTCTTACACTAATCCCCAAGTACCTCCCCCACAGCCCTCTCTGTCCTTATGCATCTGTGCATAGCTGATGTCTTGCACATGTACATACCTGGGCACACCTGCACACTGAGAAGGAAGTCCTGTAGGGCTTTGGTATCCTGGCCACTGGCCACCCATTCCAGTCCACGGCTAATCAGGGCGGCTGCCCGAAGCTGTTGTAGTGCCACATCTGATGTACACCCCTGCTCACAGCTGGAAGCAGGCCCTGGGGACCACTCCCAAAGTCAAGACATGTGTTCCCAGCCACACTGTCACCAACACCTCAAGTCTCCTCTCTATCTCTTGTGTTTGGAGTCCCTTTATCTTAAATCTCCTGGTGGGCTAGGACACATGGAAAGGAAGCCACCACCACCACAGAGGAAAACTGAGAGTCTAGATCACCTTGTTCTTTACCCATGGGTGTGGCCTGGAAGAGCAGCTCAAGGCACCTGAAGTGGGACACAGAGCAGGGGTAAAAATGAGTCAATCTCAGAAACTCTAGGGTGAGTAGATAAGAATGGAGCTCACCAACTCAGGTCCCAATTAGAAAATTATCCCTCCACATTTCCCAGAGGGTCCTGGTTGGCTTCCTGGGCTCACCGGCTAAATTCACTAATTGCCTCCTTTTGGGCCCCCAGTTGCACCCAAGCGTGGCCCTGAAGCAGATAGGTGGCAGAGACCCAGGGTGAGCAGTGTGGTAACTCTTTGGTCCCTCTTCTGGCATCTTCCCACAGCCGGGGCCTCTTGGGATGCAGGGATGACATGCGGCTAAGCAGCTCCTCACACACGGTCAAAGCATCTTGGGCTCGGCCTGCCTGAATCAGCGCTGCTGCTGCCTCCAAGAACACCTCAGGCACACAGGGCCCTGGGGGGCATGGGGGTGGGGAGAACTGGGGTGGGAGGAGAATGCAGTGTCTTGAAGAGACATGAGCCACCACCCCCAACCTCTTCACCAGGCTCTGGTATCATGCAGAGACCACCCATTGCTTGCTGCCTGGATCCCCCTTGCTCTGGGAACCTTCCCAGTCTGGTGCCCCAGATTGGACAGAAAGAACAGCAGAGGAAAAGTCAGAAAAAAGCAGTCCTGCTCTACTCCAAAGAAGACTCCAACCCTCCCACCCCATTGCAGAGAAACATGACATACCCACCTTTGGCTCCGAGCCATCCAGCAACAGGGCCAGCAGGTCCAGGTAATGTTCTGCAGCATTCTCTGCCCTGAAGAGTCATAACCCGTGAGCCTCACCTTAGGCCACAGCAGGGCACTCCAAAGGCTTTTAGCTAAGGGGACTGGGGTGCGGAGAGGGCGAGGTTTGGGGACTCCAACACTGGGGCTCAGTATGGATCTCTACTACTTACAGACTGGATTTGGGAGAAGACTTTAGAGTTTTCAAGATACACGAGGTTAGTGTCTGGGTAAAGAATCCTCAGTTCAGGTCCAGCAGCAAGGCAGGAAGCTGAGAGTGGGGACCCATGTCCTGCCCCTGACTTGTCCATTCCCCCCAACTCGTAAGAACAGAAGCAGAGTCACAGCACAGGGGAGGCGTCAGAAGTGGGAAGAGGAGCTCAGGTGAGCAAAGTGAACCTCACCTTCCCATCTGTAGGCATCGGCTTGCCAGCAGGTACTTGGCCTGACTCTGTGTGCCACAGTGAAGGGGTGAGGCTGGGTCAGGTCGTGGGAGTAGTAACTCTACCTCAATGAGAAGCTGTGGGGCTTCAGGGATATGAGCGACACTCAAGGCCTAGAGAGAACAAAAAGAAGAACGTATATCTATAATCTCTGGGAACCATACTTCCTTCTACTTATACCTTGACTAGTTACCCTAACACAAGCATCTCAGCAGTTTCCGTATCTTCGCCCGACACAGTTCCTTACCTCAACCAGCAGCTCCAGACACTCAATCTCTGCTGCCGTGTTCTCCAGTTGCCGATACAGCCTGGAGGCCTCCAGAAGCGGGGGACCCCAGGTTGATTCCCCTTTCAGGGCTGCAACCAAGTACAGCAGAGCTCTCTGTGGACTGCCCTAGAGGGGTGAGAGGACACAAGCCTCAGCTACCCTCACAAAGTAGAAAGCTGCTACTAACACCCTTGGTTTCCCCAACCCACCCTAAGACTGTCTTTACCATCTTACGAAGACAGGTCCCCAGGGCTGTGTACACCTGGACCAACACAGGCCGTGGGCACAGACCTGAGGCCGCTTCATGCAGGCTGCTCAGTGCCCTGGGCAGGTTCCCTGTGATCAGCTCCCGGAGACCTGTGGGCAACCAGGGTGTGAGCTTAGAGAGGCCAATAGGGCAGGGGGCATGATGGGAAAGAAGAGCACAGAGAAGCTCTACTGAGCTGACGGGTAGAGGATAGAGAAGACATGAGCCCAGAGGACCCCTTAAGACAGGGAGTGGGGAGGAAGGGACAAGTCAGATTGCTAGCTGGCCTTGGCGATAAGCAAATGCTGTCAGAAGGACACCCCTCAAGTTCTGGGCATCCTGCAGGGTCAACGGAGCATCTGACTCCTCAGCTGGGGGCCTCCAAGTTTTCAGGAGCAGCAGCAGATCCTCAGAGGCTCTGCTCTGGGGAAAGAAGGATGATTAGAGGTTCCAAACCTGTAACTACCCCTTCACCTATCTCAGTCCACCCTGGCTGGACTTTGAACTTAAGGATCCTCCTGATTCTTGTTCCCTCAATTCTAAGAGATCGATAGCTGTGGGTCAAGGATAAAGGGACGAAGAAAAACCTGGGGCAGAGATGACCTATTTTAATGAGTCTCCTCACTCAGGATAAGCCCACGAGGACACAGGGCAACGACCATGTTTGGGTTACTGATGAAAAGACTGAGACTGGGAGGTGACTTCAGCAAGGTCATGAGAGCTCTAATTCTACCCAAGATAATCAAGCTTCCAAGAGAATCCCTCCAATGAGGAACAAACCAGAGCAAGGTCACCTAAGAGTCCCTGAGAGAACCTGGGTCTTCTGAACACGAACCCAGCAGCCTTTCCAACACATAATAATGATACTGCAGCTAGGAAGGGTGGGAGGAGGAAAGAGACCCTTAGGTCCAGATCACTACCTGAATTACCTGGCTAACGTTCAGGGTCTGCAGCAGTAAGGTCAGGTCCCCAAGACGGTCAGTGCTCAGCCAAAGGGCAGCCTGCAGGCCAGCAAGGTGGTGAAGGGCAGGGAGCAGCTCCGGCAGAAGGGAGGAAACATAGAGGACGGAGTCCCACAGCCCCCTGAGCCCATGTTCCAGCCTGGCCTTCAGCTGCTCCTGGGTCTCCAGCACTGTAGAGTATACACACACATACAGCTGAGGTGGGACCTCATCTCTGGCTTTTCTTCTCTGCAGGAGCCCAAAGGTCACAAAGGTGCTCCTGGTCCGAGGAGCACATGGAGGATCAGAGAAGGGCATCTCCATGGAGGTGACAGATTATGTTGCTCCTCCTATCCCCCTTGCAAGAACTTAAGCCCAGCCTGAGGCTGGCAGGGGCATGGAAGGCAATCTCTGGCCCTCACCTCTCTCTAGGCCCTGCTGGATATCCTGCGCCAGGTCCTCAGTGAAACCCTGGGCCAGGCTTGCCCTCAGGGTAATGAAATTGCAGATGACAGTCAGCTCCAAGGGGAGAACAGAAACAGCCGCAGGGAGCCCTGGAGCAACAAATGCTGGTCTCACAGACCACTCTCAGGTGAAAGAGATCACCCCACCCCAACCAAAATGGCCTCAATAAAGAACCCACCCTTTGGAGACTTCCCTGGTGGCGCAGTGGTTAAGAATCTGCCTGCCAATGTAGGGGACATGGGTTCGAGCCCTGGTCCGGGAGGATCCCACATGCCGAGGAGCAACTAGGCCTGTATGTCACAGCTGCTGAGCCTGCGCTCTAGAGCCTGCGTACCACAACCACTGAAGCCCACGCACCTAGAGCCCGTGCTCCATAACAAGAGAAGCCACCGCAATGAGGGGCCCGCGCACCACAACGAAGAGTGGCCCCCACTCGCTGCAACTGGAGAGGGCCCGCACGTAGCAACAAAGACCCAACGCAGCCAAAAAACTCTGGGAACCATACTTCCTTCTACTTATACCTTGACTAGTTACCCTAACACAAGCATCTCAGCAGTTTCCGTATCTTCGCCCGACACAGTTCCTTACCTCAACCAGCAGCTCCAGACACTCAATCTCTGCTGCCGTGTTCTCCAGTTGCCGATACAGCCTGGAGGCCTCCAGAAGCGGGGGACCCCAGGTTGATTCCCCTTTCAGGGCTGCAACCAAGTACAGCAGAGCTCTCTGTGGACTGCCCTAGAGGGGTGAGAGGACACAAGCCTCAGCTACCCTCACAAAGTAGAAAGCTGCTACTAACACCCTTGGTTTCCCCAACCCACCCTAAGACTGTCTTTACCATCTTACGAAGACAGGTCCCCAGGGCTGTGTACACCTGGACCAACACAGGCCGTGGGCACAGACCTGAGGCCGCTTCATGCAGGCTGCTCAGTGCCCTGGGCAGGTTCCCTGTGATCAGCTCCCGGAGACCTGTGGGCAACCAGGGTGTGAGCTTAGAGAGGCCAATAGGGCAGGGGGCATGATGGGAAAGAAGAGCACAGAGAAGCTCTACTGAGCTGACGGGTAGAGGATAGAGAAGACATGAGCCCAGAGGACCCCTTAAGACAGGGAGTGGGGAGGAAGGGACAAGTCAGATTGCTAGCTGGCCTTGGCGATAAGCAAATGCTGTCAGAAGGACACCCCTCAAGTTCTGGGCATCCTGCAGGGTCAACGGAGCATCTGACTCCTCAGCTGGGGGCCTCCAAGTTTTCAGGAGCAGCAGCAGATCCTCAGAGGCTCTGCTCTGGGGAAAGAAGGATGATTAGAGGTTCCAAACCTGTAACTACCCCTTCACCTATCTCAGTCCACCCTGGCTGGACTTTGAACTTAAGGATCCTCCTGATTCTTGTTCCCTCAATTCTAAGAGATCGATAGCTGTGGGTCAAGGATAAAGGGACGAAGAAAAACCTGGGGCAGAGATGACCTATTTTAATGAGTCTCCTCACTCAGGATAAGCCCACGAGGACACAGGGCAACGACCATGTTTGGGTTACTGATGAAAAGACTGAGACTGGGAGGTGACTTCAGCAAGGTCATGAGAGCTCTAATTCTACCCAAGATAATCAAGCTTCCAAGAGAATCCCTCCAATGAGGAACAAACCAGAGCAAGGTCACCTAAGAGTCCCTGAGAGAACCTGGGTCTTCTGAACACGAACCCAGCAGCCTTTCCAACACATAATAATGATACTGCAGCTAGGAAGGGTGGGAGGAGGAAAGAGACCCTTAGGTCCAGATCACTACCTGAATTACCTGGCTAACGTTCAGGGTCTGCAGCAGTAAGGTCAGGTCCCCAAGACGGTCAGTGCTCAGCCAAAGGGCAGCCTGCAGGCCAGCAAGGTGGTGAAGGGCAGGGAGCAGCTCCGGCAGAAGGGAGGAAACATAGAGGACGGAGTCCCACAGCCCCCTGAGCCCATGTTCCAGCCTGGCCTTCAGCTGCTCCTGGGTCTCCAGCACTGTAGAGTATACACACACATACAGCTGAGGTGGGACCTCATCTCTGGCTTTTCTTCTCTGCAGGAGCCCAAAGGTCACAAAGGTGCTCCTGGTCCGAGGAGCACATGGAGGATCAGAGAAGGGCATCTCCATGGAGGTGACAGATTATGTTGCTCCTCCTATCCCCCTTGCAAGAACTTAAGCCCAGCCTGAGGCTGGCAGGGGCATGGAAGGCAATCTCTGGCCCTCACCTCTCTCTAGGCCCTGCTGGATATCCTGCGCCAGGTCCTCAGTGAAACCCTGGGCCAGGCTTGCCCTCAGGGTAATGAAATTGCAGATGACAGTCAGCTCCAAGGGGAGAACAGAAACAGCCGCAGGGAGCCCTGGAGCAACAAATGCTGGTCTCACAGACCACTCTCAGGTGAAAGAGATCACCCCACCCCAACCAAAATGGCCTCAATAAAGAACCCACCCTTTGGAGACTTCCCTGGTGGCGCAGTGGTTAAGAATCTGCCTGCCAATGTAGGGGACATGGGTTCGAGCCCTGGTCCGGGAGGATCCCACATGCCGAGGAGCAACTAGGCCTGTATGTCACAGCTGCTGAGCCTGCGCTCTAGAGCCTGCGTACCACAACCACTGAAGCCCACGCACCTAGAGCCCGTGCTCCATAACAAGAGAAGCCACCGCAATGAGGGGCCCGCGCACCACAACGAAGAGTGGCCCCCACTCGCTGCAACTGGAGAGGGCCCGCACGTAGCAACAAAGACCCAACGCAGCCAAAAAAAGAAAAAAGAATCCACCCTTTGGAGAGAGAATTTGGAAAGGTCAGGAGGTTTTCCAAACAGACCATCCTGGAGACCACTACTTCAAATGCTGGTGTGTGTGTGTGTGTGTGTGTGTGTGCGCGCGCGCTGGTGTGTGTGTGTGTGTGTGTGTGTGTGTGTGTCCTGAGTAATCTCCTCGATCCCAGAAATGCAGAAGAGGAACTGGTCTCTGGCTGTGGAGGAGGGGAGTGACCATCCTGGGGAGGGCGCTACTTACCCTGCAGACTATGGAGGAGTCCCCGGAGCCCTTCCAGTGCATCTTGGGCCAACTGCTGTCGCCTCGGAGACAGACCTGAGTCCTGAGCAACCTAACAAATGTGGGGTGGGGTACAGTCCTTCCCTCTCCCCTTGCAGCTGTGGCAAGGGATGTCAAGCCATTTCTGGCTCTTTAGGGGAGGTCACGCTCAGCCCCTCCCCATCGGTCAGGGTAAATCCAATGCATACCCCTTTCCTGGTATTTTGAGGTTGCAAAGCGAGGGTCCCAGCAACCGCGTTACCTTGGCCTGTTGAACTAGTTGGTCATTCTTTTCCCTCCACAGGTCCAGGCAGCTGGCGTGTGAGGCTGAAGAGCCCGGAGGGGTCCGGTGAGCCATGGCGGCCGAGACTGGGCCCCGACACGTGAAGAGGGCCGCTGAAGGATAAGCCTGGCCCCTCCAACGCCCCACTGAGAGCGGAGAGGCCCACGCACTTCCGCACCCCGCCAAGGCTCCTTTGCTCCCCTCGGGCTTCCAGCCGGGTCGGCCTACCCTTTCCGGGAGAAACGGACACCCCGCTGGCTGCCTGGCGGGGCTTCTACCTCCGCCGCTTCCACCCGCGCCTCGGATTGGCCCGGCCGGCAAAATGCTCGGCTGCGGTTGGTCGTCGTCAATGGTTACTCCCCGCGGGAAACTGGAAGAAGAAACGAGTCGGGGCCAGACCTGTGGGGAAGGCAGAGGCGGGCCAGAGGCCGGGGGCGTGTCTGAGTGGGTAGGTCACACGGCTCGCCGTTCCGTTGCTCAGCCCTCGCGGAGGCCAAAGCCTTAAGTCGACCTCAAAAACCCGAAACCCGCGGCTCAGCTCTTCCCTCGCCGCCACACATCCAGGTCGGCCGGGGATTTCCCCCGCCGCGGAGGGCTGGCCCGCGCGATGCACGCTGGGAGTTGTAGTACCGCCGGGAGCCGCCACAAGAGGTCCAGCCCCAGAAGTGTCTTCAAAAAGAACTGACCTGAGACCAAAGCCCTCGGTAATCGGCCCATCCTATCTCTGCTCACCATGGAGCACCAACACGCTCACCACAGTCTGCTCAACCACATGCAGTCCGACTAGCTGGCAGCGCAGCCCTGTGCCTGTGCAGCCTGCCCTGCTCAAATATACCTGCCCAGTCCTTTCAACACATGGAGGTAGGAGAATTGGAGATCCGTACGCAAAGAAGAAACAAGCTGCGACACTTGCCATCTATAAAGTCAACTCAAAATGGATAAATTGGACTTCATTAAAATTAAAAACTCTTGTGCTACAAAGACACCATCAAGAAAATTCAAAGATGTAAGTCAAACTTTTATGCTGGACACCTTAAACTTATCCTGTGATGTAAGTCAATTATATCTCAACAAACTGGGAAAAAAAGAAAATTCAAAAATGTCAATTATACATCAATAAAAAAAGAAATAAAACTCAAAGAAAAGTCACAAAGTGGGAGAAATTATTTGCAAATCATATATGTCATCTTTCAGTGGTCTCATCTCTTCCTGTCCTGGGCACCCTCAAACCTCAAACCCCAGTCCTGACCCTTCTCAGAACCTCTTCCCCACTTCTTTGATGGATGTTTCCATGAGGATTTCATGCCAGCACTTCAACATGACACAGGAGTAGTGAGGTGGATGGAGGGCACAGGAGATGTGTGAGGAGCATTAGATTCATACAATTTTGGCTTCAAGTCAGGAATAATCAATGGGACAAGGTGTGTTAGATGGGTGAGTAGGTCTGATAAAAGGCAGCATAGGTTGGGAAACCAGGGAAGCCTCCACAGACATGAAGGGCAAAGGGTGTTCTGAAGTGAAAGGACACAATTGAGGAGGAGGAGATACAGCACTATTGGGGCTTTAGACAGTGAAAGTCTGTGTGCTCCATGATGCCTGGGTCTGTCTTTTCAGCCATCTCTGTTATCAGCCAAAACAAAGAATTTAATAAAATATGTTCCATGGCAAAGGAAAATGGCAGGTGGAATAACAGTAGTGATTTGGGAAGAGTTGGGAGAAGTGAATTCAGACAACTCCAACCACCTCCCAGAGTTCTCAGATGTGGCCAGGTCTCCATAAGACAGCTGATCCCATCTGTGCCTGGATGAGGGGAGACTGACCCTCCACATATCCCCTACAGGACAGTGGGGGCTCCCCCACACCTCAGACACACATATTTACATTATTTTATTCCACTTCGGAGGCAGCCCCTCAGTCCCTCAGATGTATCCAAAGCAGGAGTTACGGATGAGGCTCCACTATGATTTTGAATTATAAAATAATGAAGTCCCAGATGCCAGTAGATCCTGGCTGCACGGTGGTAAGAGGTGTGACTCAGCCTCTCTTGCAGATGATCCAGCACCCGTATAGACCAGGCTAGACTGTTCTCCAGCTTTCTGCTGGGCCAGAACTAACTGCCTGAACCAGGAGCTCACAGCACCATCCACTCGCATCACCAAAGCTATGCCCAGGCAAAGTCCCACGCTGCTCACAATGAAGCCCATGGCCTCAAAAATGAACCTGCAAAGAAAGGTGGAGAATCTCAAAGGACACAGACAGGAGGTCTAGAGCCTTTTCCCTGCTGAGGCAAAACCTTGTCCACTCTGAATGTTCATTGTTTGCTCCAAGCTTCATCCTCCCCCACACCAATACTTCTCAAGCAAATCCACTCACTTGGGGGCAAACACCTTCCAGACCATGAGATGCCTGCGGAGGATGGAGGCTGCCAAGGCACAGGCCAAAATCTAAGGGAAGAGAGGAGGGGTCAAGTTATTAAGGAAGAGGAGGAGGAAGCAGGTCAAATAGAGAATTGCTGCAGGTCCTTGTGAAGAATGGAAGGGGAAGGAAAGTAGTGTCACTGGAAAAAAACCCTGGCTTAGGAGTTAGGAGACCTAATTCCTTTTCTGGCCCAGCCAACGCCTTGCAGTGTGACCTTGGGCAAACACTATTCATCTGTGCCGCTGACACTCAGGCTCTGCCTCCCAGGGTGGAGGGAATATCAGAGTCAGACCTTCTGCCTCTGAAGGAAAGGAAGATCAATGATCACAGATTGGGAAAGAACCCTGGCCATCACCTCAGCGTTTCCAGTCTGTCCACTAATGGAGTAATCCCCAGATGAAACCATCAGGTCCAGACCTAGCTTGTAAAGAGGAAACAATCCAAGACTAGGATGAAGGAGACCCAGGTTCAAGTCTTAATACTGCCATTTGAGGCCACTGGCCTTTGGGCAGTCACTTCACTTATCTATACCTCAGTCAAGGCTCTCTCCTAGGGTTTTGGCAAAGTGTGAAAGAATGTGATGTACAGCATGAGAAAAGATTACTAACTCCATGATCTCTCCCCTGCACCCACCTGAATACCAAGGACAAAGAGGTACTTGAGGCCCAGCTGCAGCAGCGCTGCATTGAAGTGGTGAGGAGCGTCCCGGAGCCGCATCTCCATCAGTGGCTCCTCCTCCTCCTCAGGCCTGACTCTGGTTTCAGCTTCATTCCCTGGGGGCTGCCGCCTCTTCCGGGGCCCTTGACTCTCACAGAGAAAGGGCCAGAGCAGGAGCAATGGGCAACCTACTGCCTCAGAGGAAGGCAGGGCTAGAATCAATGGAGGACCCAGGGACCAGGCCACCCTGGCCCCCAACTACCCTAGTTGGCTCAGCCTCCAATTAGCAAAGGCCAAGGGGTGCCAAAGATCTAAAAAATCACATTTCCCCACTCAAATCCTGGGGTTTCCTTTCCTTCCACGAAGCCAGAGTAAACAATGGAAGCAAGGGAGGAATGAGGAGGTACCTGCAAAGAGGATATGGGAGGCAAAGGTGTTGGTTCCCACCAGCAAAGCAGACAGCCAGGTAAAGTCATGGCCCTCTGGGACTCCCACGAAGGCAGCATGCCAATGGATAGCTGGAAAGACGGGCTGGTGACCCGTGGAATAGAAGGTCTGTGTTGCCATGAAGGCCCAAGCAGAGACTGCCTGCCAAGGCACAGTAAAAGGACCTGGGAGAAGAGATACACCTCTTTACAGTCACATCCCACTCCCTAACCCACAGCCCACTGCCCCAAGATCATATACACCTACTATCTCAGTGCTGTCTCTTACACATGAGCATGCCCATCACTCCAAGCTTCTAATAGTCAACACTCTGTTATTCTAATTCCCTCCGTGGCACAAAGCCCCACTGCTCTAATCTGTGGTCAACCTCTTTCTCTCATATACACACAGCTCACTATGAGTGGTGAATATACTCGTAATTCACCACTCTCATCACTGGAGAATCAGGAAATGCGCTCAAGAGGATGTAACATTTCCATAAGAATTGAGTCTTGGAGTACTGTTTGTCTCCCTCCTCCATGAACCCTGCTGGCCCTGAAAGCCAATGGGAGGGATCAATTAGCTTGGCTACAGCAGATAAGAGACAGGACATCAGGAAGACCCTCTCAACTGTTGGGGCGTGAGACCCTGTATCAAGGTGAAGAACCTGAGGAGCAACACCTCCCTGAAAATAAGAGGGGCTGAATTCACATCACTACTGTCCTTGGATGAATCAGGGCTGAGATATGTATTTACCAGGGGTGGTGATGGGTATCCCAGCAGCAAGCAGATGCAGGAGAAGGAAGCTCTGCAGAAACAGAAGCAGGAACACAAGGCTAATGCGCTCTGCATGCAATAGCAGAAGTGGAAAGGCCAAGAGGGTGAGGGCCGTGACCATAGCAGCTGAGTAGACACTCCCCAACTGATAGGCGGCCACCGTCAGGGGGCCCTGAGACTTGGTCCTCTCTAGCCGGCCCCGGAACTCCTCCTGCATGTGTCGGTAGATTTGAGGAACCACATAATGCAGGTCAGCCTGAGAAGTGGGGGGGCCTGAGAAGGGAGTGAGGACAGTCCTGGTCCGTGGAGCACCCGCCGCAGCTTTCACCAGCACCGTCACAGGCCTCCAGAGCAGCAGCATGAGCCCTGAAGCAGCCAACCCGGCCACAGCCCTAGGTAACATAACTGATGCCCCAGCAACCAGGGCCCGGAGACGTGGGGGTGCTTCATCCGCCCCTGATGCCAAGGCCCAGTAGGCGGCAGTGCCTAGTCCCATTAGCGGCAGCCCCCAGCGCACAAAGAGCACAGGGGGCTCAGGGCTCTTGAGATTACCATAGCGGCGAAGCCACAGGCGCACGGCAGCTAACAGGGCCGCCAGCGCCCCCACACAAGCTCCATACCACACATTCTTGGCTCGACCACCCACCATGGATGCCAGGGGACTCAGCCAGGGAGAGGAGCTGCAAGCAGGCGTCTCTTCAGGGCAGCGATGAAAAAGCCCAGCTAGCCTTATACATAAAAGCAACCCAACTCCAAGCCCCAGGGCATGCGTGCCATTGTGACGTGGGGGGCCTGCTGGGGTCAGAAAGCCAAAGCGAGGTATTGTGAGTAGCTTAGGTGGCAGCAGCTTGCCCTCCCAGTGAAGCTGGGCAACCAGGAGCAAGATGAGTGAGATCAAAAGGAAGGGGGCGGCCCTGGCCTCGGCTATAACAAAGCTATCAGAGAAGAAACCAGCAAAGCGAATGAGCAGGAGTAATAGGACAGGCCCAGGCATGGGAAGCAGGGCTGCCAGGGGCCTCTTAGCTCCCCAGCCAGCCCAGGCTTTCCACAGAAAAGGCAGAAGTGAGGCCACTGCAGCCATGGCCCCTAGAACCACTGAATCCAGCTTCAGCCCAGTAGTTGCCAGGAGTCCAGCACACACTACGGCCCCAGTCAAACCCCAGGCCATGGGTATTAGGAGAGGGCGGAAATAGAAGCCTGGGGATGCTGCCCACTGGGATACCAGTAGGCAAAGAAAGCAGGTAGCAGCCAAGAGAGCAGCACCCCCTGCCATGCGGACCAGAGAAAAACGAGCCCAAGACTCAATGCACATGGCCCGAACTCCCCGCAGGAACTGCTGCAGCTCAGTAATCACAGTCTGTAGTGCTGCCTCAGCCCCCTGGGGGCTCTGCAGAAGCCGCTGGTAGTCAGCAGAAGCTTTGGAGAAGAGGTTCTGTAGTCGATGAAGCTCCTTAACTTGGAGGTCCTGAGCAGCAGTTGAGTAGGTGTGAAGAAATCGGGACACCTGGCAGAAAAGATCAGAGACCAAGGGGAAAAGCTCAGAGACGTGAACTGGGACACAGACAAGGACAAGTATTACCATATGGGGTACCTAGAAATCAGGGACCCAAACTCCGTCCAGGACAGGGAGAGAGGGCGTACTTGGCTATGGAATGTGATATTAAGACTGAACAAAGGACAACAGAGCGGGTCATTATGCTTCTCCCATGCTCAACCTAACTCTGTCACCTGAAGCCCAGCCCATTACCTACCTGCTGGGCATTGAGATGGAGAGCTGAGGCTTGGGCTAGAGTAGAAGAGTGAGGCTGGGAGTCTTCAACCTCTGAGAACACCTCAGCTATCACCTCCCCGATGTTCCCAAATGGGATGGGCAGGCCCAGCAGCAGGGCCAGCGTAGGCACAAGGCTGATTTGAGGAATTACCTCTGGCTCCTAGAGAACAAGGACAGGGGTCAACGGGTTCAACAAAAAGCTGAGGTCAGTGTTTAGGATGGAAGACATAGGGGCCCAGGTAGGAAATAAGAATGGGGGATGCCCAGGGTTATGAATTTGGGGGCTTAAAATGGAGGGATCCACAAGGATGCTACGATTATGATGTGGATTGAATAGCGGAAAAACCACACAAAGCACACCTCAGGCCTCACCTCTGGTGGGGCGCTGGGGAAGAGGGCTGTGGGACTATACAGAAAAAGTGCAGCTGAGGTCTCCAGCTCACTGTCCCCTCCATGGTTCCCACTCGTGGTCATCCCATGGTCCCCAGTCACTACCAGCAGTGTGTCATTCTCCAGACGCTCCACGAGTCCCCTGGGGGCCAAGAAATGTGTCAGAAGGTAGGGATAGATTGTTCTCAGGGACTTCCCTGGTGACGCAGTGGTTAAGAATCCACCTGCCAATGCAGGGGATACGGGTTCGAGCCCTGGTCCGGGAAGATCCCACGGGCCACAGAGCAACTAAGCCCACGCGCCACAACTACTGAGCCTGTGCTCTAGGGCCCACAAGCCACAACTACTGAAGCCCACGTGCCTAGAACCCGTGCTCCACAACAAGAGAAGCCACCGCAATGAGAAGCCCGCACACCACAATGAAGAGTAGCCCCTGCTTGCCGCAACTAGAGAAAGCCCGCGTGCAGCAATGAAGACCCAACGCAGCCAAAAATAAATAAATTAATTAATTAAAAAAAGATTTTTCTCAGGGGCCCATTCACCCCCAGCCATAACTTCCACTAGTAGGGCCTAGACCTCTGGCAAAAAAACACTTCTTCGGTCATAACCCTACTGCCCAAAATCACATGCTAAGTTACTCAAAACGGATGAGGCCCCTAGCTTCAGAAAAAGGCCTAGAGAAGACAGAATTCAGCCAAGTAAAAGTTCCAGATAAAGATTTTTTTCTCTTGGGACCATATATTATGAGATTCTCAGACACAAACCCACTCCCCCAGCCAATATCCCACACTCACTGGATCACTTGGTCCATTTGGCTAAGTTTCTTGGCCATTTCAGGATGATGAGGGCCATGCTTGTGGCCACAGTGATCCACACCCAGGAAGTGAGTAATCAGCACATCCCATTCACCACTGTCCACTGTGAAGGAGAGAACCTGAGCACAGGGGACTAAGGCCCACTCCTCAACCCCAGCCAGGCTCTGATGCTCCTATGTCCAGGGGCACAAGCCCAGGCCACTGCATCCATGGGAGGTTCAGAATTTGTGGACTGACGTAGCCCTCCCCAGCTCCCAGTCTTAGTCAGGCCTGCCTCTGGCCCCGTGCTCACTGGTTGGGTAGAGGTGTTCCAGGATACCATTGTCCACTGTGTGTAGGTCTCTAACATCGAAGGACGGGAAAAAGAAAGCTTGGGAGAAAGCTCCAGGAAAAAGATCGTTCCAGGTTTCATCTCCCATGAAGACCACACGCCTTCCTGCAGGGACATGAGTGGGTCACAGCCTGAGCAGGAGTCAGGAGAGGGGGAAGAGGAGAGGCCTTTTAAAGATCTATCAGAAATCCCAACCATGCACTATAAGGCACAGCAGTTCCATCCAACAACTCTTTATCCTTCAAGGCCTAAAATTTTCTGCCAGGAAGCTTTCCCTGGTAACCATACTCCACCCAGACCTTTTACTACTTATTCCTATAAAAAGCTCTGCTAGTCCTCAGCCCCTGGCTACCTCTGCTGCTCTATTTTTCCTGGGTACATACTGCTTTTTCCCAGTCAGTGAGTGGACAGGGCCTGGACCCTCTGCTCTCTTCTCCACGCTTTTGAAAATACCAGACCCACATCTTCTTTTCATCTCTCCCCTGCCCCTTTACTGAGAGCTCGCCCAAAGTAAAACCAATACCCCACACAGATTAGAAATGCCAGAAGGACAGAGCCCGGACCTGAGCTCCCTGCATACAGAGCCAGGGTCTCTTTCTCCTTCCTGTACTCCTAGTCAAGCATGCAGCTGGGCACCCAAAGTTCTGGCTCTCTGATGTCTAAAGAAATTTGCCAAGGTACTCCTGGCCACCAAAGAGGCCTGACTAACCTGTACTGGTTAGCTGCTTAACGAGATTGTCTTCCGCTATGGCGTAGCTGGCAAAATTACTACCAGCGTCAATAAAGGTAGGCAGTGAGCCGGTGGTGAGGGCCTTGAGGCGCTGCATGGTGGTGGTTGGGGGGTCAACCTTGGACTGGTAGAGCCTGGCATGGTGGGGCTGAATTTCCAGGATCCTCTGCAAGAAGCCCAGTTTGCCCATGAAGGGCAGGGAGACAGGAGGCTCCCCAGAAACATGTGAGAGCTGCGGCTGGGCAAAGTCAAATCTCAGAGCGTCTATCAGCACCAACACAAGCCGGGAGAATCGGGAAGCCATCCAGCAGGCCCCGGGCTCCCCTCGGCTCCCCCATGGCAGGGACCCAGGGCCTGGGGGCTCTTGGCAGCTGCTATGGTTGGTGAGCTCCAAACGGGTGAGCAGGAAGCCACTGGTGAAGAGAGCAATGCCGGCGTAGAAGAGGAAGCCCACCCAGGCCAGGAAGAGCAGCACTGAGATCTTCCGCATCCTGGTGGTGGCGGGGGAGGGAATTCATAACTGTGAGGCAAAGAACCAGCAGATAGTCTAGTCTCTCAATACAAAGCCCAGCTAGAATCACTTCCTCTTGGAAGCCTTCCTGAAGATAAACAGTCCCATAACCAACCCAATGCAATGTTCCTCTCCACCAGTTATACCAGAGTTTCTGAAGGCGAGGTGTGCAGACTATAGGTATCAACCTGAAGCAGCTGTTTTAAAATGGTGATTTCCAGGCGCCACCCCAAGTGCCCTGAATCAGGATCTTCGGGGGTGGAGCATAGTAATTTGTACGCCAGGAGATCCTAATGATGGAAAACACAGCCCACGAGGGAAACTTATTCCAAGTGGTAGACTGCTTTCTGACAGCCCGTTTCTCCTCTCCTCGCCAATTCAACACCCCTGGAGTGGCCAGGGCTCGCAGCCGCAGGGGAATCCCGGCCAGGCTGATGGCGCCGCCTGGCGGGGACCCAGGGGACGAAGGGAAGGAGTCCTACTCCACTTCCGGACAGCCAGGATCGCCAGGAGACCAGAAGCGCGACCTCCCCGGCGCAGCAGGGCAGAGGTGCGAGGTCTTGAGGCAGTTGGGCCTCGCTGGGACCCAGACGTCCGGATGGCTCTGCCTCCTCAGGTGGCTACCCGGCCTCCGGCTGGGCACCCTGACCGGGGTACGGGGCCCGCTAGACTGCGAGCTCTGAGTGGGGTGAAAGGGCCCCTAACTTCAGGCAAAAGCGAGCGCAAGGGGATTTGGGGAGACCCTGGCTCACCTTGAATGGCGCCCGGAAGTGCAGCGTCGGCGCCTGCGGTCTGGCACCACAGAGGTGCGTGCGCCGGCTAGAGCGACCCTCGGGGGTCCCGATCGCCATCTGCTGGCGCCTCCGAGGAAGTTCGGCAAGGAACGCAAGGCTGGCCAGAGACGGGAGTTTGATGGGAGAGTATAGTAATTTAGAATTGGGGGCAAGGCCCTAAACTAGAAGAGTTCAGGGAGCCACTGTCCATTCTTGGTTAAGACTAAGATGTAAGCCTCTGGAACCGAACTTAGCTTGAATCCTAGCCCTGCCACTCACTGTCATTATTGGGCATTACCCCATCTGTAAAATAGGGATAATATTTATTTCCCCTTTTGCCAAGCTGACTCCAACTGATAGATTTTATTATTCATCCTTTCCAAGGATGACTCTTACAACTCAGTAATAAGACAATCCAATTCAAAAATGGGCAAAGAGGCACAACATTGTAAATCTACTATATTTCAATTAAAAAAATTTTTTTAATGGGCAAAGGATCTGAATAGGCATTTCTCCAAAGGCTTT
This sequence comes from Lipotes vexillifer, assembly GCF_000442215.2. Taxonomy (NCBI): domain Eukaryota; kingdom Metazoa; phylum Chordata; class Mammalia; order Artiodactyla; family Lipotidae; genus Lipotes; species Lipotes vexillifer. Next base: position 274,045 of record NW_006783413.1, read on the forward strand.
TTTTTAAGTTTTGACTGCGTTGGTCTTTGTTGCTGTGTGCGGGCTTTCTCTAGTTGCGGCAAGCGGGGGCCACTCTTCGTTGAGGTGTGCAGGCTTCTCTTTGCAGTGGCTTCTCTTGTTGCAGAGCACGGGCTCTAGGCACGCAGGCTTCAGTAGTTGCAGCATGAGGGCTCAGTAGTTGTGGCACAAGGGCTTAGTTGCTCTGCAGCATGTGGGATCTTCCCGGACCAGGGCTCGAACCCGTGTCCCTTGCATTGGTAGGCAGATTCTTAACCACTGTGCCACCAGGGAAATCCCGAAGAAAATATATGAATGAACTATTAACACATGAGAAGATGCTCAACATTATTAGCTATCAGGGAAATGCTGGAGATACCACTTTAAACACAGGAGGATGGCTATAATAAAAAAGATAAATAACAAGTATTGATGTGGGTGTGAAGAAGTGTGAACCCTCATAAACTGCTGTTGGAATTGAAAAATGGTGCAGCAGCTTTTGAAAAGAAGTCTGGCAATTCTTCCAAAGTTTAAACGTAGAGCTACCATATGACCAGCAATTCCTCTTGTGGGTATATACCCAAGAGAAAAACCTGTGGCCACGCAAAAACTTGCACATGAAGGTTCATAGTAGCATTATCATAATAGCCAAAAGGTGGAAACAACCCAAATGGCCTTTACTAATAAATGGATGAACAAAATATGCTATATCTATACAACAGAATATTGTTTGGCCAATTAAAAAAGGGATGACATACTACAAGTGGTTACATGCAACTACATGAATGAAACTTAAAAACATGCTCACTAGGGGACTTCCGTAGTGGTTCAGTGGCTGAGATTCCACGCTCCTGATGCAGGGGGCCCAGGTTCGATCCCTGGTCAGGGAACTAGATCCCACATGCCGCAACTAAAGATCCTGCATGCTGCAATGAAGATCCCGCACACGGCAACGAAGAGCCTGGGTGCCACAATTGAGACCTGGTACAGCCAAATAAATAAATATTAAAAAAAAAACATGCTAAGGGAAAGAAGACAATCACAAAATAGCATGTATTATTCCATTTAAATGAATATGTAAATCTAAAAATACAGAAAGTAAATTAGTGGTTGTCTAGGGTTGAGGGGAGAGAGGAGTGACTACTAATGGGTACAGGGGTTTTGTGGCAGGGTGGGGTTGGGGAGCAGTGATGAAAATGTTCTAAATTGTGATGGTTGCCCAATTCTGTGAATATACTAAAAATTATTGAATTTACACTTTAAGCAGGTGAATCACATTGTATGTGAATTATATCTCAGAAAAGCTACCATTTAAAACAAAAAACCTCTCCAATGGTTTCTCATCTCAGAGTAAAGCCTAAATTCTTGTAGTGGTTCTACATGGCTCTACAAATCTACACACTGACTCCCCACTTCCTTCTCTGATTCATCTAGCTGCCACTTTTTTCCTTAACTCAGTTCCATCCACTGTAGTTGCTTTGCTCTTCACATTACAAGGCAGCCATGCTCTGCCTCAGGACCATTTCCAACTCCTGTCAGCTTTACTCCCAGATGCCCAAATGGGCCGTCCCCTCCACATCTCCATATCTAAGCTTAAATGTATCATCATCAGTGAGGCTTCCTGTAACCCTCTACTTAATGTTACAGCCCCTCCTCTCAAGTTCCCCATCTCCCTTCCTTTATTTATTTATTTATTTATTTATTTTTTGCAGTACACGGGCCTCTCACTGTTGTGGCCTCTCCCGTTGCGGAGCACAGGCTCCGGATGCGCAGGCTCAGCGGCCAATGGCTCATGGGCCTAGCCGCTCAGTGGCATGTGGGATCTTCCCGGAGCGGGGCACGAACCTGTGTCCCCTGCATCGGCAGGGGGACTCTCAACCACTGCGCCACCAGGGAAGCCCTCCCTTCCTTTCTTTACTTCCTTCTCTAGTACAACTCATCAGCATCTGAAATACTATACATCTTATTAATGATTTATCCCTTCCAAATAGAATGTAAGCTCATTGAGGGTAGGGAATTTTGTTTTATTACTATATCCTCGGTGCTTGGCATATAGTTGGGATTCAATAAAATCATTAAATGGATAAATGAATAAATACTAATTCAGAAATATGTTGAAATATCCCTCCACCTTCATCCTCAAAGCCCCTTACCTATGTTCAGGCCTCACCACCCTCTCCAGGACCACTGAAGTAGGCTTCTTACTGTCCTTCCAGCCTCCCGTCTGTCCTTCAAATCCCCTGACCACATCGCAGCAGGACAGCTCCATCTGAAACTCTGATGTGATTACCTTAATCTTCTTAAAATTCTTCATGGGAAGGGAAAAAACCCTTCATGTCCCCTGCTCCCCAGATAAAGTCCAAACTCTTTCAGGACCCTATCTCCCTGAGATTTGGCCCCTGCCACATAGCCACACCCCCTAACACCCCACCCATCAGCCACAGAGAACAACTGTGAATACTCCAACTTCTCTGGAGCCGTGGGCCTTTGCATATTCCAGTCCCCAACCGTAGCCTGATGAAAGCATTGATTTTTACAGCCTGAGTCCAATGTCCGAGATTCATCACACCACCACCTGCCCCCCGGCACTTACCCCCCTTGGTGTCCATACGTTTGTTCTCTACATCTGTCTCTATTTCTGCCCTGCAAACTGGTTCATCTGTACCATTTTTCTAAGTTCCACATATATGCGTTAATATATTGTATTTGTTTTTCTCTTTCTGACTTACTTCACTCTGTATGACAGTCTCTAGGCCCATCCACGTCTCTACAAATGACCCAATTTCATTCCTTCTTATGGCTGAGCATTGAATGTTTTTGAATGAACGAATGAGTGTTCTCAGTCCCTGAGGACCCTTTGAGCACTACTCTACCAGGACAGTCCTCTTTCCCATTAAAAAAAAACAACACCTGCTCAAATTCACAGACCTACACTTAGCAAGAGGGGGGACTACACTCCCCAGCTGGCAGTTCAGTAGACATGTGGTTTAATCCTTTCACTGTATCCCACAGCTTCTCCTGAAGACAGGCAGGATGATTTCACTTTACATGACATTTAATCTTGCTCATGGAGGAATCAGTTCCCAAGACCCGACAGGACTGGAGGTGGCAGTGGTCATCCAAGGAGAACACCAGTGACTCTCCCAACTTCATTCCCCAATCAAAGAGGACAGTTTTGGTTTGCCATTGGTGAGTTTATTACGTGATTAAAGTTCAAATAAAAAAATAATAACCAAAATCTTGGCAGGGAGGCTAGAGCCAGAATCTGGGAGTGCTGCTTCCCTGTCCCCAGCCTCCCTGACCAAGCCCAGCTCCATTAACTCAGCTTGACTCGATCAAGTTCCTCATCAAGCCTTGCATCTGTGCTCTGGACATCTCTGCTGCTCCTGCTGGAGACTGAGTCCTGGGCTCCTGGCACCGGGGCTTTGGTGAGGGCCCCATACACACCCATGGCCTGAGAAGAGGGACAGAGAGAGAGCCATGATGACACATGGCAGAAGGCATAGCCCAACCCACCAACGGCTCAAAGGAAGAAGGCAGAGCCAGGGCCAGTAAGCTTGCTTTTCCTTTCTCTCTCTCAAGCCTCAGTCTTAAAAGCTTTGGAGTCGGTTCTAGGAATGTTACAAACCACCAGAGCAGGGTCACCCTCAAAATACTAATACAGGCATCTGCAAAAAAAAGAAAGGACAAAAAAAAAAGAAAGATGTCTTAAGAGGTTCCCTATTTCTAGGGATGAGTGGGGCTGTCTCGTTCAGGGGATGAAGAGAGGTGTAGGTCTCAGGGCACTCTAGAGGACTCGATGGGGAAAGTGATGGTGGTGGTGGTAGCGTCTCAGTCTCTGGCAATGGTGCTCTATGCTGGGTCTTCAGGGCGCTCTAACCTGAGCCACCATACTGGTGACGTCGCCAGGGTTGGAGGGCAGCAGGATAGTGTTGGAGTCCTTCGCCAGTTTAGAGAATGCGCTGACATACTGCTCAGCCACAGTCAGTGAGGCTGCTGCATCTCCATTCTGTGGCCACAGGGAAGATAAAAATCAGAGATCACAGACTTGGAAGGGGGGTGGGGGGGGCGGTGGGGGAGGAAAGGAAGTGGAGAGAAATCAGGTTCCTAGAAAGAGGATATGCAGATCACAATACAAGAGATCAATGGATGTGGCTCAATGGAACCAAAAAGGCAGGAATTTCTCCCAAGGGTAGATAAGAGAACCTCTTCTACTGCCAATTCCTGATCCCCGATCCCACCTAGGGGGTCTCTCACATGTTGTGTCAGAGCTGCAGCCAGGACGCGAATAGCTTCAGCTTTAGCTTTTGCCTTGGCCAGAACTGCACTGGCCTCTCCTGGAAGAAAAGAGACAGCGCTTGACCTATGAGGTCAGGGTACCCCAAAAGCTCCTGTCCCAGTACCAAGCCTCAAAGACCCATACCCATACTGAGGTTCATCACTCAGCCTCTACCCTCTGCTGACCTGCTGCCTGATTTATTTGTTCAGCCTTTTCTGCCTCAGAGGCCAGGATCTGTGCCTGCTTCTTCCCCTCTGCCACGTTGATGGCCGACTCTCGAGTCCCCTCAGACTCTAGAACTGTGGCCCGTTTCCGCCGCTCTGCCTCCACCTAGAAGCCCCCAGCAAGCCCCATCAACAAGAAACCAGAGTAAAAGTAAACTCTTACACAGACCTGCAATTGTACCCATCACAACAGGGAAGGGAGTCCAGGTCCCTATGCAACTGGAGCATCCTGAAGTACTCTACCTCATCCCTCTCTGGCCCCCACCTGCATCTGCATGGACTCTTTCACCCGGGGTGGCACATGGATATCCTTGATCTCATAACGGAGGCAGCGGATGCCCCAGCAGTCGGCAGCCTGGTTGATAGCATCCACGATGTTAGCATTCAGGGACTCCCGCTCCTGGAGGAAGAGAGGTGTAAGCTCCATGGCCTCAACCCAACCTTCAGGGGGCTAAACCGAGAGGGTCCTGGAACTGATCCCCAGAAAGGACTGAGAGTGCCAGGTATGTGTCTTCAAACCCTAACTCTGGCTCAGATCCCCTTACCCGGAAGACTTTGTCCAGAGAGAGTTTGCCGAGCTCTGATCTCATGGTTGTCTGAGCTAGCTGGGTGACAGCATACTCAGGGTCCTCCACACCATAGCTTGCCTGAAAGGGGCATGGATAGTGTCAGTAGCTTGCATGCAGGATTTTAGTGAGGAGAGCAACTCAGGAGCTGAATAAAGCAGAGGACAGATACCTTGTAAGGGTCCATGATGCGCAGGTAAAGGACTCCATCGATTTGCAGAGTTACGTTGTCTGTAGGTGCAGGAGCAGGAGAGAAACGAGGTCAGGCCTCCAGGTCCCAATCAGCTCTTTCTCCTGCAACCACATCCTAATGGCCTCAGAGCACCCATGTCACCCCGCACCCCTCACCAAGAGTCACGGCAGACTGCTCAGGCACGTTGATGACAATTTCCTTGAGACTCTGCACATATCGGATCCGGTCTAACACAGGGATGAGGATATTCAAGCCCTGGGAAGAGGAGTTACAGGTCTTCAGAAGGATGGGGGGCTGTAGGGTGGAGATCGAAGCTAGGCCTGGAGTGGGTAGGGAATCAACATAGATTCTGCCCAGAAAAACAGAAGGCTTGGGGTGTCACCGGTATGTAAGAATGTAAGGATAGGAATGTAAGGCTGGATCTCTGAATGGAAGGGACAGTCAAGGAGATAGGAGCCAGCAGAGTAGCCTTTTCCATGCAGACAGGTGGAGCTGACAGGATTAATAGAAGAGATTCTTAACGTGGGGCCTGTGGGAGGCTAGCGCAATGGGAAAAGGTGGTAAGATGGGTATGACCGTCAGCAGTCTGGGCCCTGCCAGGTCTGGCCTGGGGTGTCAGAAGCCAAAGGTGAAGGCAGGCCCCAACGAGGTCTCACCCCATTCCCCCATGTCGTGAGGGAATTGGGATTCAGGCTGGCCCGGGGTGGGCAGAAGAGGTTCTCACAGGCTCCAGGATGCGGTGGAATCGGCCCATTCGCTCCACCACCCAAGCCTCCTGCTGCGGCACAAACAGCACCACGGTGTTTCGGGGCAATCCAGAGGAGGCGCGGCGCGCAGCGCGGCCAGAAGCCTGCACGGAGCCCTAAAGGGAAGACGAGGATTAGCAGAGACCCAGTCGGCCGGGCACCCCGCCCCTCTCGGTGCCTGTCCCGGAGGCATGTCCCTAAACCGCGACTCTGAAGTGTTCTCGGAAAGGAACTCAGGCGAGTACCATAACCTCCGATCCCAGTTCTCTCCCCACACTTAGAATCTGGCCCCTTCCCAGTTGAAAACCCAGGTGATCTCTGGCCCGACCCTTAGAAAAGGATGCCTTGCACTCACCCTCAGCAAAAGGGCCCCAGACGCCCGCACCGAGCGCGCCAGCATTTCCCACTGCCACAGCGGCCTCCGGAACCAACGAGACGCGGAGCAGAGCGGTCGCTCTAGATTCCCGGACCTGAGCCTTTCCTCCCGTATTTCCACTCCCCCGGATGTATTTCCGGCCTTCCCTTCCCCCTTCCACATTCAGCCAATCAGCGTTACTCGGCAGAAACGTGCATCAAGTTGCTCGCTGGGAGACGCAGACTTTCTAGAGAGGGCTTAAGGCTGGAGCTTTTTCTTGTTCTCGCTGTTCAAGCCCAAGATCCCGAACACGGTGACCAAATGGAGGCTACTTTTCGCGTGCAGGTGTCCCAGAAAAGCTTCCCACAGAATTCTTTATCCCCACTGGAGACTCAGTTTACCCTTCTGAGCGTATAATCGCCCCCATCTTTCACCATAGCGACGAGCGATTGGAGCTGACTCATTGCTGTGGTTGCCATAGCGACATTCTCTGGTAGTCCTGCTGTGCTGTACCCAGCCCTCCCACTGGGGGCCGACTCCATTCCCGTTACCATGGTGACTGGGCCTAACATTGCCCGGTGATTGGACTGAGGTTTCCCCCTTCCCTCTTTTCCCAAGGCATCATAGCTTTTTCTTCCTCTACCCCGTCACGGTCTATCAGGCCAGGTTCCCTCGCATACAGAGTCCAGCACACAGCCCCAACATTCAGCCTTCTCTGGAGCATGTCACCCTGCACACATCTCCGATGCTCTGTCACATCCATTAGACTTGCACAGTCACCCTCATTTTACATATCAGAGCACTGAAGCTCAGAGGAGGTAAAATCAACAGAACCAGTGTAAGAATCCAGATCCGCGTTCAGAGTTCAGCTTTTACAGCAGAACCTTCCCCACCACACCACCCCATTACGTGAAAGGGGCAAGACCAGACCCTAAGAATCATGGGGCCTCCCCTAAGACTTCCCTGCCTCAGGCCTTTTTCCTGGGGAAAGGGCAGAGTCCCGGCTCTAGTTAGGCTCTCCATCCCCATTCCCATGCTCTCCTGAACAGAAAAAGTAAGGCTTAGTTCAAGTTTCAAACAAGAATTTATTCTTTCTTTCTTTCTTTTTTTTTAAAAAAAGTACCAGGTACAATTTTTTCCTGTTTTGTTTTTTTTTTCAAGTTTTAGCAAATGCTTGTTCCCCTCAGCCCAGTCCCAGGTATCAGGGCTAAGACTGGGTCAGAGTCTAGAGTGGGGAATGGGGTAGTTGATAACTACATGACTGAGTTTGAGGGGTGCCCCTCACCCCAACTGAGGTAGGTAGGGTCAGAGTCTGGCCAGGTGAGAGGAGGCACCCCAGTCCTTGGCCCTGACTCTGTCCCCTGAACACCTTCCTCAGTCAGGACCCCAAAGCAAGGAGACACAGGCAGAAAGAGAGGGACAGCCAGAGTCTGAAGTCCTAGATGAGGTGTGGTTGACCCCTGTGTGTGTGTGTGTGCCTGCACGCATGCTCTCTCTCTCACACACATACACGTACACAGACACACACAGACACACAGACACACACACACACACAAGTTGGCCTTCAGAGAGAGGTGAGAGGGTCGGGGAAGTGAAAGGAATAAGGAAGGACAGGGGAAGCTGAGTCTTTGGCTGGTGACTCAGTCCTTCCGGGATACTTCTCTGCTCTCAGCTGAGGGAGAGCAGTTCTCCTACAGCCCCCATATCAGCCTCTTCAACTCCTGAGGTTGGAGCAATATCTGAGAGTGGGAAAGGAGGAGGGGCAATGCCAATTATCAGGTTTGGGACATTACCAAGGCAATCCAATTTGAATAAATTATAAATTAAAATAAATAAAATAATAAGTGGCCCCTGCCCAGGACAGGGAGGCAACGCTGGCATGACTTGCCTGGGAACTTAGGACAACCTCAGGGTAGCTCCAGTTCCTCCCCACTGCCGCAGCTGGCCTGGGAAATCCAAGGGAGGGGGCAGGCACGTGGAGTACCCAGAGTAGGGCAGAGTGTGGTAAGATCAGAAGCTTTAAACACCCAAATAATCAGTTTGGGCATGAGCGTGGTGAGGGCTTTAATTCAAGCCTGAAGGGTCTCTCGCACCTCTCCACGTGTTTGCTCTGTCCAGGATGGAGGAGGATGGGCAGGTCCTTGGCCCACGTGGGTTCAGGGCACTGACAATCAGGGCAAAGGTGAATAACGTGGATTGCGAGGGGCCTCAGTCACAGCCTGCAGCTCGTAGGGGAGCCCTGTGTCCAGTTCCAGGCTCCGGCGGGAAAAAAGCAGGCGGATGTCTCCATGCAGGCTTAAGCGGCCTGAGCGGGAGCTCCGGAACCTGGGGGAGGACAGGGTGATCAAAGTAAGACCCCCAGACTATAGACAAGCAAGGAGAGATGCTATTCAGGGAGGACATGCCTGGGTTATGGAAAGGCTACCCAGGGCCCTGTCCTCACCTGAGGTGCAACAAGTAGCAGAGGAGGCGGCGGGTGGGGCTAGCATTTCCCTCCTCACCCACAGGCACCAAAAAGAGGCGATGACGCAGGAAGGTCATGTGGGCAGCAGGCATGTCCGAGAAGTCAAAGGTCACGAGGAACATCTTCACCACAGTCTGGTTGGGGTTAAATAAGGTCTGGGGACAGGAAGGGCAAGGTTGGTAGGGTCTAGGGGATGTTTTCCTGTCCCCACTCCCACTCCCCCTCAGGGAAAACTCACCACTTGGATGGTGCCCACCTTGGGCACACTGTAACCCTTCCTCCCCAGGGGGTTCAGGTCCACGACGCCCTGGGAAGGCCATGGAGCCATCAGACAAAGTAGGGTCTGGGAGATCCCTGAACACTCATCCATCTCCACAATCTCTCATTCTGGGACCTGGCCCCTGCCCTACACTAGAGTTCTCCCCACCTGGCTCTGACTCTTAGGCGATAACATCTAAAGAATACTTCCAGAGCAGTTCTCCTGGGTTCCCTAACTCTGCTGGTCTCCGCCCAGGGTGCCCTTCCCAATAAAGTCTTTTGCTTTGTCAGTTTAAAAAAAAAAAAGAATACCCCCTGCCCCCAAACCCTCATGCCCCTCATGAGCTAACTTTGGGTTGAGGTCAGGTCATACCAGGAAGGGAGCCGGGGCATTTTGCTCAGAAACATCAAAGAAGGTGACAGTGACAGGCAGCGTGACATGCTGAGGGCAGTAGGATCCACTAGCTCCAATCTCTGCTGTGAAGCCCTCAATGTGGCCAGATGGTGCAAAGCGTCCTCGCAGCAATGATTCCTGGGGATGAGGTGGGAAAACATATTATGAGACAGATGCTAGCTGTTTTCCTTACCCATCCAAGCCACACACACCACCATCCCTTCCCGCAAGATCCACCAATCAAGGAACCCAAGGGGAACTACCTCAAAGTTGCCCAACAGGGTACGGCTGACGGCGGGGGTAGGAACAGGGGAGGCACTGGGGGTGCTCAGCAGGCCTGGCCTCTTCCGGAGGCTTCGAAGGGAGCTCCTGGTAGGGGAGGGGACACACAAGTGGGTTGGCTTGAGGTATTCTGCTACGCTTGCTACTGTCCTTGGGCCCCACCATTTGCTACTACCTAGGGCTCCTTCCCTGAGGTCCCCCACCCTGGGGTTGGAAAAAGAATTACAGACATCTGCCCCATTTTCAGGGAGGGGCAGAAGGAGAAGCTGGTCACTTACAGCTTCAGGCGACAGGCACCTTTCAGCCTCCGCCCCATGGGACTGCAGTCTGTTGGGTCCTATGGAGAGGAAAGATTAGGGACAGAGATTGGGTGGAGGCCAGGTATGTTTGGAGCAGGGGCTCATCACAAGCTCTCATAGGAACATCCTCCCAAGCCCATCACCTTTCCCCACACAGAGGTCCACTTAAGAGCAGACCACTTCCTCTCCTGGCTTACCAGCACAGGCTCCTTGGGCCCAGGCAGCAGGTGGCTCCAGAAGGGTGTGGCTTTGGCATCAGAACTGTTGGCAGCAGGAGGGTGGCCCAGGGTTCCCCGGCGCCTCCGAGGGGCTGGCCCCTCATCCTCAGAGCTGACATCCGGGGCTTCTCCAGCTGGAAGCAGCCTTCGCTTGGTGGGGCAGGGGCCTGGAGGTCCAGGGCCAGGGGGTGTGTGCTCGGGGCTGTGCCCATTGGCAGTGCCAGGGGACTCCCTAGGCCAGGGGCTGCCCCCATTGCCCACCCCAGCCACTAGGCTCTTACCCCCTATTTGTGCAAGACTGTGCAAATCAGTGTCAAGTGTGTGCAGCTGGCCCGGAGGGGCTGGCCCTGGGGACTCCCCCAGGGACCCCTGTCCCCCAGGATGTGGGGAAGCCCAGTCTCTGGTGTGCAAAGTACTGCAGGAAGCATTTGATGGGGGCCAGGGGGGACTCTGGGCCCCTGAAGTCCGAGGTGAGGTGGAGCTACCTCCCTGTTCCACAACACAGAGGCCATGATGGCAGAAATGTTGGCTGGCCACGCCCAGTCCCAGCCCCAGTCCCTCTGGGCCCAATAGCCCCAGAGTAGGTGGTTCTTCAGGGGGTAGTCCCTCTCTGGCCCCCAGCCCAGGGCCTCTCTTCAGCTCCCGGGGACCCTCAGTGGGTGGGGCTGGCCGTTTCAGGGCCCTATGAGGCTCGGAGGCACCAGCTGGAGGGGAAAAGATGGATACCTGGTAGACCCCGGGGGATGTTGCCCCCCCCGCTGGGCTGTAGCCCATGAGCAGGCCACCCTGGAGGGCCCCCTGCCTGACTGCAGGCTGTGAAGGGCCAGCCTCTGGCTCTGAGGATGGAGACGGCTCCGCCTGCACGTGGCGCATGAAGCCCCCCCTTGGGTCAGGGGGGACCCCCCCCAGAGCCTTTATGCTGGGCCTGGGCTGGGGGGCCTGGGGACATCTGTGCAAGAGAAGAGAAGAAAAGATGGTCAGGGCAATCAGTGAATCATCTCCCTCCCAGGTGAATTTCAGATCCTCCCCTGGACTGAAGAGGTGAGCTTGTGAGGTTCCTGGGGGCGAAGGTGTCCCAATCTAACACCTTCAGATGGACTAATGGAATATAAAGGCCACTCGCAGAACTTCTGAGAAGGTGACACATTTAGCTCAGGTTTCTAACTGTACCTGCTCCCCCTCCCTCTCCCTGGCACTCACCCCGATAAAGAGGCCTTAAGCCTAGCTGTGTGTTCCCTCTTCCTGACTGATGCCTTGCTCTCCTAGCTTGCAGTCTGGTCCATGCCTGCTGCACTGGCGAGGTGACTGCCACCATTCCGTGCAGCTCCTAGGCTCAGCTGGACCCTGAGGAGAGAAAAACAGACATAAACCAGGATCTCTGGAGCCAGCAGTAAGGCTGCTCTCCAACTGTCAGCTAATAGAGTATATGCCAGGACACCCTCCTCCAGTATGAGGAGCCCTTCAGAAACAGAAGGGGCAGCCTTGGCATCCAGGGCCCAGAGGGCAGAACTGGGCTATACAAGGAGTCACAGAGAGGCAGGTCTTAGCTCATTGTAATAAGGATGTGACAAGTAAGTTGAGGCAGGATAACTACTTATCAGGGCCACCAGCTAAGGGACTCCTGCCCTGAATGAGAGGGGGGATGAGATACCCCAAGATCCAAGAGACCATGCCAACTGAGAGGTGGCCAAAGCAAAAATTCAACTCTCCTAGTCAAGGCCACTGAGTTGCACAACTCCTTCCCACATACCTATCTCTAAAGGGACAAGTGCCATCCCATAACCCTAAGGGCAGAAGTCTTACAGAAACTTACATCCCCATCAGCACTCCTTAGAAGTACAAACTTCAGGTCAGCTCAAAGTGGGCCCTTCAGCATTAAACTCCCAATTGGCCCCAGCAGTCTGTCCCTTTAACAGGAAGCAACAAATCTAATCAAAAACAAGTCTAGAGGGGGTGGGGTGGGGGAGGAAGCACTGCTAGAAGGCACTTTCCAGGGCCTACCCCTCCCCCTACTTAGGCCCTGCAAACTAGTGATAAGACAGTGACAGTCAGAGAGCTGGAGTACCTCGCCACTCCTCCCCAACACATCCAACACCCAAAAACCAAAACCACTGCTTTTCTGTCAGGGTACAAGATGGCCTTCACTGACTAGTCCACCCTCAGGAGTCCATATTGGGTGAGGGGATGTCCAGTTGAAGGCCATCTTCCTTCATGGGAGAAAACATTGCCCCCAGGATCAAGCTTATCCTTTGGTCAGTAGCCAGTGCTGCCTGCTATCCACAAAACCCTTTCTCATTCAAGGAATGTTCCCTTATGCCTATCGGAGTCTTAACCTTCCTTGGCTAGGCCAAATGCCATCCTCTCCATAAAGCCTACTCCGGCCACCCTGGACCATAAATGTCTGTCTCTTCTGAGACCTCATCTATAGCAGTACCACTATCTCCTGTAACCCAGTGACAGTTTTGATTGCTCCTATGGGTAAGACATCTTGTAGACTGACCATAGGGTTCTTGAGGATAGGTTTGTACTTCACTCCTCTGCCCAACTCCAAGCACAGGGGTAAGCACACAGCAGCACTCAAAAAAGTAAAATGCAAGTCCCAGAGATCTGGGCAGCAGTCCTGACAGTGCAGAGAAAAACTCCCAGAATATGAGAGAAGCAGGGAGATTAATTGTATAGGGAAAATCAGCAACAACAAAGATGGGGGTGGGGGGCTTCCCCGGTGGCACAGTGGTTAAGAATCTGCCCACCAATGGGAGGGACACAGGTTCATGCCCTGGTCCGGGAAGATCCCACATGCCGCGGAGCAACTAAGCCCGTGCGCCACAACTACTGAGCCCGTGTGCCACAACTACCAAAGCCCGCGTGCCTAGAGCCTGTGCTCCGCAACAAGAGAAGCCACCGCAATGAGAAGCCTGCGCACCGCAACGAAGAGTAGCCCCCGCTCGACGCAACTAGAGAAAGCCCACACGCAGCAATGAAGACCCAGCGCAGCCAAAAATAAATAAATAAAATAAATTAAAGATGGGGGTGGGACGCAGGGAGAAAGGGGAGCTTTGCATCCAGGGACTGAAAAACTCTCCTACACTAAGTTCCCATCACTGCACTATCCTACACTATCCTATTTCACCAAGTTCTCATTAGAACTGGAAGCCCTAAGAAAATTCTGGTTCCCTGTGGTGGGTGGGGCGTCTGGAAACGGCAGAACACCAATGGCAGCATTGTCAGAGGATATGACCTGTAGTCATCTCTTCCCTCCTTTCCTCTACCCATGCTATACAGATTCAGGAAGGGCCTTTTCCTTAGCACTCCCACCCCTAAGTCATCCCATCATCCCAGTTGACCTCTTGAGCCCTTGCCCTGGGGAAGCCAGGTGATGACATGATGCCCTACTTGACCCCAGCATGGCTGGCATCTGCTCATTACCCCAGAGCCCTCTCAGTTCCTGCCCTGTCAATGAAAATCTCTAAGACTCACTTTCCTGCCACCCAGCCAGTCTGGCTCTAGACCATGGCTCCAAGCTGACTCATGGGGCAGGACTTGGCAGGGGAGGGGCAGGGTAGGCCAAATCTCACTCTGTGCAGGGGGTGGGCAGCAGCTGGCGTCAAACAGCTGTGCCAGGCTGTGGCTGGCAAGGACTACAGCTCCCAACATACCAAGGGAGCAAGGCCAGCAAAAACAACAAGTCCCAGAATACCACGGGGTCTGTACCCTCAGACACCTGCTAGGCCTGGGAGGTGGGGTAGGTGGGTGTTGAGCTGCCAGGCTCACTCTCCCCTTCAGTATTAAAGATATCCATTTCTACCCCGATCAAGGAAGGTGGCCGGAAGGAGAATTCCTCTCCATGTGCTTTTCACCTTCACGCCGTTCAGAAGGAACTGCTGCCAGCTGCTCTACATTTTGTACCTACACACGTCTACACTAGCTACGGGGGCTGTTCCCATGGACCACTACTGTGGGTAGGAAGGTTAACCTCTGCCCTCTCACCAACCCCTTGCCTCTCTCTGGCCTAGAGCCCTCCACCCTCCGTGGAAAGGAAGCAAATCTTAGCACCTCCTCCAAAATGAGCCCAGTAGACTCACCCTAGCACACCGGCTCCAGGACTCCTTGTTCTGACCGATCCCCCCACCCCCTGCTTAGCCTCCCAGGTCCTTTCTCTCCCCTCTCCTCCCCACAGCCTGGACAGGCCCCATTACCTACTGGAGCTTTGGAGATTTGCTATCTCCCCCTAGCACAAACTCACCCCGTTCCCAGACTGGCTCCGCCGCGGCGCCGCTGCTCCAGGCCCTTCCGTCCCGTCCCGGTCCCTCCCCTCGAATGCCCGATCCTCCCCACCACGGGCCCCCAACCCAGACAAAGGGTGGCTCAGCCTGAGCCCTGCTCTGCTAGGCTCTTCTCTGTTCAGCTTCGTGTGCAACACTAGCGGGCCCTGGCGCCCGCAGCCCCCAAGCCGCTGCCTCGCCCCTCCCCGCGACTGTCCCTCCCCGTGGGCGCCCGGGCTCCGCACTGCCGACTCCGCTGCCCCTCTGACTCACAGGCCATTTCCTACCAGCTGATGGGGCAGCCCGCCCCACCCAGCACCCCCACTCCCCCACCGCTGCAGCCGCGGCCGCCACGCCCCCCTCAAACTCCGCCCCCCATGGGCAGCGACCATGCTAATTGGCCTAAAGGAGGCCAGCCTCCCCACGACCTCAAGCGTGAGGCACGCCCCCTCCAAGAGGCGCAAGCCCATTGGTCCACAAGGGGGGCCGGCCTACATAGGGTCGCCCCGCCCATCTCCTTAACCCCTCAGCTGCAGGAGCCCAAAGCAGCTCTCAGTCCTGCCTT
This sequence comes from Lipotes vexillifer, assembly GCF_000442215.2. Classification (NCBI taxonomy): domain Eukaryota; kingdom Metazoa; phylum Chordata; class Mammalia; order Artiodactyla; family Lipotidae; genus Lipotes; species Lipotes vexillifer. The sequence goes on from NW_006783413.1 coordinate 289,147, forward strand.
TTAACCCTTTGAAAGACGTAGGCCTCCCACTTTTCACCCCTCCCTTCCTCTTCAGGACGACCTAGGGCGTTCACAGACAAAGTTCGACAATCCCCAAAGTCAGCTTGCTCTTTCAACACCAGATCCCAAATATCCCCACTCCCGTTCGTATCTCCGTGCCTTGCAAACCAGAGTTCCAGAGACCAGAGGGCTCTTGAATCCCAGGAAGCTTCCTTCGTGCCAGGGTGAAAAGGTCTTGAAGTGGGATCTCATCTCTTTCCACTGAGAAATAGTATTGTTCCTCTCTTACTCTATATTGATGTTCTTTTGCCTTCATTAGAGGGGCCCCAAGGGCTCCTGAGATAGGGATACCTTTTAATTCAGGAACCTAGACATCATTCTTTGTGCCTCTAGACTTCCATTCTGAGATCAGGCTGCTTCAGCCCTTCTGCACTCTTTCTATTCATCAGCCCCTGTTCAAGGAGGCAGAGCACCCAGGGGAAGAAGTGGGATAGGAAGGCTTCTGCCCAGAGTAGGGGGAAATATGCCCAACTCTTCTGACAGACCTCATCCCCATGACTCACAGCTCCCTCGAAACTCCCCACCCTCCCCCTGAGTCACTGGGCCCCAAGCCCAGCCCAGACCCAACCAAATTAAGTGGCAGCAGAACCAGGATTCCTAATTCTTATTCTCTTACCCTTTAAATGACCAGAATGGAAACCTTTGCAAGGATTAGACATTAAAAGACACTTTTTAGAGGGGCTGATCTACGGGCAAGCTAAGAAAATAAACAGTCCTGCCTACCTTTCCCTGTGCACTTGTGAAGTCAGACAGTTTGGAGCTTAAGAGGTTTCTAAGACTCAGGTCTTCCACAAAACAAGAGGCAAACACCAGAGCCAAAAGAGGAAAGACTCAAACTGAGACCCTAGAGAATTAGCATCAGCCAGGGCAGGCTCCCTGGCTGTGCCTCCAGAAGAGCGGGAGTGCATTCTTTTATAGTTCAGAAGCCACAGAAGCCCCAAGGTCCTTGTTTCTACCTTGCTTGTAGTGGTGGGCCCTAAGGGCCCTGAGGTTGTCACTGGACAGTAAAATGAGGCTCTCCTCCCCTACTTCCTCCCTGTGCCCTAGACTTAGGAAGGACAACCAAGTAACAGTTCCTCTAGCCTCCTTTCTCCTTACCTCAGACCAGGGGAAAAACGCTGAAAAAGAACCCAGTTGCCGTGAACTGACTTCCTTGCTGGTTCCCTCATGCTAAGGCACGGGATTTAGAAAATTTTCAACACCCTGAACAAAATTGCAGAGTACCAATGTAAAAGCCCACTTGCCTTAGTAAAAGCTTACTGGGAAGACAGGTAGACACAGAACACTGTAGGAAAGGAGTAATTCCTTGGTGACCCCACCTTGTTCTAACTGCCACTACCATAGGCCCAGGCCTTAGTTATTTGCAAAAGTCAGGGGGCAGAAGTTCAGGGGGAAGGATCAAAGATGTTCTAGGCCTCAGTGTGTACTGGGAAAGCAAGCAGCATGGTACAATCAAGCTGCCTTAAATTCTTACCCTGCTTTATTTTTTTTCATAACAGTTATCACCGGCTGACACTTCTCCCTCTTTCCCCTTCCCCCTCCCTCTCCCCGCTTTCTCTCCCTTCCCAGCCACACACACATTTATTTCTCCCCCTATTAGAATGGAAACTCCATGAGAACAGCAACTTTGTCCATTTTGTTCATGCTGGTATTCCCAGAATCAGCATCAGTGCCTGGCACATAATAGGTGCTCAATAAACACTGGCTGAAAGAAACAATGAGCCCTGGGCTGAGTAAAGAGCAATCAGGAGACCTGGATCCTAACACCTGCTCTTTCACTGTGAGACCTGGAGAAAATCTCAGTCTCTTTGTTAATTTCCAAATCTGTAAAATGAGCGTTTGTATAGACAATGAGGGCCTCTACAATTTGGACCTTATACTGCTATAATTCTAATGGCTGCTGTTCACTCATATCCATTTTCAGAGGATGGATCCAAGCATCTGAATGCCCTGCTGCTTGTACCTAAGCAGAAAGCCTATATACTCCAGCCTCTGCACAGCAAAATGATGCCCTTTCTCTTCACGCTCCACCCACTCACACAAATGCCTCAGTCTTGAGGAAGCTGGAGTGAGTCCGCCCTAAGCCCGCCTCTCAGAGAGACAGTCTGGGAAGCTGTGTTGCCATAGCAATCAGCGCCTCCTCAAAGGTTTCAGCCTGCCCTCCTTTACCCCACCCTACCCCACGGCTTTGTCTGGCTTCAGCACCCCCTCCCTCCCCAGCCAGTCTCTCAGCCAGAGGAGACTGGCTTGGGGCCCCTTTCAGCAACACTGTCACACTCATTCAGCCACTGTGTGGAAAACAGGGCTTTCTCACCCTCTCCCAGCCTGCCCAGGGGCAAAAAGAACTCTGGCACTACATCAAGTCCCCTCAGGGAACCAGAGGAGCCGCCACAAGGACTAGGCCCTAGTCTCAGTTCTGATAGCTTCCAAGCCAGGAGGGTGGGGAGCCATTCCCTCTCCCTCCCCCAGCAGAGACTGGAACCTCACATCCCTTCCCAAGTTCAGCCGACAATAGTGGCCCACCTCTCAAAACATGCCTCATAGACCTTCAGTACTTCTCACCATTTCCCCTTCCCACAGAAGCCCAGAATTTTCGAGGGGCCTAGGGTTCCCTAGCCAGGAGAAGGAAAAGTGTGGGGAAATCAGATTGTGGCAAGTGGTAAAAAGGTGTCTACCATTCACTTGGGGGGCTGCTGGGAGAGACCTCTGCAGTAGTGAGGGCGAGGTCTGGGCCTTGCTGCTGGTTACTTAGGTCTCTGGCCACGGAGTACGAAGTCTGGGGCAGGGCACAGCTCCTAGACAGGCAAGGACCAGGCCAGGCCCCAGGGTGAGGAAGGAAGTGGGAAATGAGCACACCCAGAGCATAAGGGCAGGGCAAAGTGGGGGAGGAGGGGGAAGACAGGGACCAAGGCAAGCTTCTAGGAGGAACAGGAACTAGAGTGGGGGGTTAACAGGAACCGAAGCAGGGGAAGGGTCCCCAGGGACACCAGCTAAGGGGAAAACCTGTCTCAGCCAGACAGATCCAAAGCCAACTGAGAGTCACACAAGCCCTAGTGGCAAGTGGGGCCTGGATCCTCTCTAAGAGTGCTCAGGCCTGAAGGTGGAGTTAGGAGCTGACGAGCCGGGAACACCACAGACTGGCTTCTTCACCCCCCTAATTCCATCACCCTCATTCCTGAAACACAGTACACAAACATCTTCCCGGAGTCTCTACAATGCCCCCAGACTTTCTCAAAGCACTAGGGGTTCTTCCCTCCCCAGATGGGACCTGCAACCCCTTCCCCTCACACAGTGCCCACAGCCCCATCCCTTCTTCCTCCACACAGTCCCTCCCACACTTCGGACCACCAGCCCGTCTCCATCACACGACACCCCCGATTTCCCTTAAAGCGCTTCAGATCCCCTCCCCCTCAAGTGTCGTCTGAACCCTCCACTTCAGATACCGACCTGACCCCCTCACATTGTACTTCCCACCTCACAAAGCACTCCCGCCCCTCCCCCCCAAGGGCTACTGGAGAATGCACCTCCTAGCCCCTACACTGAGCCCCCAACTCCTCCCCCAACTGTTTCACTCCACCCCCACCCAGCATTTCTCTAGATCCTCTCCTTCCCTAACGTGATTCCCACCTCCTCATGTCTGCCCAAGTGCACCCCCGTCCTTGTCCCTTCTTCCACATGCCCCCCGCCACACACCTGTAGTTCTGTGAGTCCCGTTGCACCTGGGGAGGTAATGGATTGGGGCAGTTACACAGCAGCCCTAGCTGCAGCCTCGGCCTGCAAACCTCTCCCCTTTGGTCCGAGCCCCGCCCCCGCAACGACGGGACCCACCCTCCCCCTTATCCCACCTCCCACCTTCCCCTGGCTCCTCCCCTCTCCCAGTTTCTTTGATCCTGGGGCTCCTCCCCTGTAATCCAGGTCCCGCCCCTCTCTGGCTCCGCCCCTTCTCCTCTCGGCGTCTCCCCATTGAATTTCTGCTTGTCCCGCGTCCCACCCCTGATCCCCGCCCCCTTTTGGTGTCTCCGCCTTTCACTAGGACCCGCCCCCTCGGATTCCAGGCTGGCAGAACCCGTGCCAGGCTCCCTTCCCCTGCTAGCCCTCTCCCATCTCGGAGCCTCTCCTCCCCCCTCCCCTTCTCCCGCTTGCCTCACCCCCGAGCTGGCTCTCCAGCCCGGAACCGCTGGCTCTGATTGGCTGCGGCGGCCCCAATGGATGGCGGAGGAGACAAAGTGATGGTTGCAGGTCGCCTGAGGTCCCACCCCGGCCACGTGCGGCTTCTGTAATGACAGGTCTAGAGGGGCGGGACCTCGGCCCGCAGTGGGCAGCCTAGGCTGACCGGATCCGGCCAGAGGTGGGGAGCCAGAACCAGCGCCAAAACGTCAGCCTGCGGGCGCCGAGCCTGACTGGGGCCCTCCTAGGCTTTCGAGCTGGTGTGAGCTGCCTGCGAAACTTGAACTTCTTAGTGAAGCCGTCTGCGTAAGCGCGCGTATTTGCCCTAATGGGGGAGGTCTGTGGGGTTTGCAAAGTAGTGCCATGAGTCTCAGGATTCTGTGAAAATGCGGGAATCTGATTGGCGGGGTCTCAAGACTGTGAGGATGAACGGTTTCCGCAGCCTACGCTTTGCGGGAGATTCTGAATTTTGAGAGACTGGCAGTACGAGTCAGATCTGTACCTGTGGAGGTAGGTCAGCAAGAAGTCTGTAAATTTATGAGCCTAAGTGTTAATACGGAGTTATGGGAGCCTGCAGTCGCCGGAGAAAAGAAGAGCCTTTGCTTTGTACAAGTGTCGATTGAACTATGTGACAGTTACATATATTCTGTAATTTAATTAGCGCTTGAATCTTCTCTCCAACTACCCCCAGCCCCACGGGTTCCCGAGATACAGCAGGGGAAGTCGACGCTTTACGAGCCCGGTAGATGGCAGCACAGGACCCTTGCAGAACTCAGTGGCTCTGAGTCCGGGGCCTGGCGGGCTTCTCTCTGGAGCCAGCGGGATTGATGGCTGTGTGATGGATCGGACATGTTAAAGTTCTCTCAAACTCTCAGATTCTTTAGATCTCTGTGACTTTCTTTCTGTGAGTAGTTAACTTAAGCGGCTTTACTGAACACCAGTGGTGTGCTAGGCAAAATGAAAAAAGAGAAAAAGAAAAAAATTTTTTACTTCCCTTATGGAACTTGTTCCGATTGTCATACAAATACCTCTATAATCCAAGAGAGTAAAGTTGGAAGGGTTTTGTGTAGTGGAAAAAGCTCAAAGTTTGAAGTCATTTGGTTTGGTCTCTGAACTTTGCGTAAGGAGTGTTTACTAGCTGTATGAATTTGGGTAAATTACTTGACTTTTAAAAAATTAACTTTTAATTTTAGATTTACAAATATTTTGTGAAGATAGTACAGAAAGTTTCCATATACCCCACACCCAATTTGCCCTCTTATTAACATCTTACATTAGTATGGTTTGTGTGCTACAATTAATCAATAATATTGATACATTATTATTAACTAAAGTCCATACTTTATTCACATTTCCTTAGTTTTTACCTCAAGTCCTTTTTCTATTCCAGGATCCCATCCAGGATAGCACATTACATTTAGTTGTCATGTCTCCTTAAACTCCTCTTGGCTGTGACAGTTTCTCAGACTTCCTTGTTTTTGATGACCTTTACAGTTTTTTGTTGTTGTTGTTGTTTGTTTGTTTGTTTGAGGTACGCGAGCCTCTCACTGTTGTGGCCTCTCCCGTTGCAGAGCACAGGCTCCGGACGCGCAGGCTCAGCGGCCATGGCTCACGGGCCTAGCAGCTCCGTGGCATGTGGGATCTTCTCGGACCAGGGCACGAACCCGCCTCCCCTGCATCGGCAGGGGGACTCTCAACCACTGCGCCACCAGGGAAGCCCGACCTTGACAGTTTTATAGAGTACTGATCAGGTGTTTTGTAGAATGTCTTTCAGTTGGAATTTGTCTGATGTTTTTCTCATGATTAGACTGAGGTTATGGGTTTCCGGGAGGAAGATCCCAGAGATAAAGTGTCAGTTTCATCACTTAGTATCTCTATATGAATATGTATCTATGGTATGTTTACATATACAATATTGGCCTTATACTGTATTTTCCTATTACAGTCTTTTTTTTTTTAACTAGTGGCTCCTAAACATTCTCTGAATCTTTATTCTTCTACAAGATTTAAAAAATTTCTTTATGAAATATTTTAGGCATTCAGAAAGTTGTAAAGAATACTGTAACAAACCCACATTCTTTTCACACAGCTTTATCAGATCTTAGTATTTTACCACCACATTTGCTTCAAATTCTCTTTTAAGGAAATTAACATTTCAGATAAAGTTGAGCTTATATATACTTCTTCCTAATCTCATTCCTGTTTCTCCCTTGTTCTTCATCTTCTCTTCCCAGAAGTAACCAATATCTTGAATTGGTGTTTATTTTTCCTCTGCAATTTTAAGAATAAATTTATTGACTGATGTACATGTATTTCTATTGGGTATATACCTCCGAGTAGAACTTCTCAGTCATAGGGCATGTTTATGTTCAGCTTTAGTAGGTATCACCAACATTTTTTTCCAAAGAGATTCTAACAGTTCACATTCCCACAACAAGGTCTAGTTTCTCTACATCCTTGCCAACTCTTGAGGTTGTCAATTTTTTTAAATTTACTTTTTATACAGCAGGTTCCTATTATTTATCCATTTTATACATAATAGTGTATATATGTCAATCCCAAACTCCCAACTCATCACACACCCCCACCCAGCCACTTTTCCCCCTGATGTCCATACGTTTGTTCTCTACATCTGTGTCTCTATTTCTGCCCTGCAGACCGGTTCATATGTACCATTTTTCTAGGTTCCACATATATGTGTTAATATACGATATTTGTTTTTCTCTTTCTGACTTACTTCACTCTGTATTACAGTCTCTACATCCATCCACGTCTCTACAAATGACCCAATTTTGTTCCTTTTTACGGAAGAGTAATATTCCATTGTATATATGTACCACATCTTCTTTAGCCATTTGTCTGTTGATGGGCATTTAGGTTGCTTCCATGACCTGGCTATTGTAAATAGTGCTGCAATGAACATTGGGGTGCATGTGTCTTTTTGAATTATGGTTTTCTCTGGGTATAAGACCAGTAGTGTGATTGCTGGGTCATATGGTAGTTCTGCTTTTAGTTTTTTAAGGAACCTCCATACTGTTCTCCATAGTGGCTGTATCAATTTACATTCCCACCAACAGTGCAAGAGGGTTCCCTTTTTTCCACACCCTCTCCAGCATTTGTTGTTTGTAGATTTTCTGATGATGCTCCTTCTAACTGGTGTGAGGTGATACATCATTGTCGTTTTGATTTGCATTTCTGTAATAATTAGTGATGTTGAGCAGCTTTTCATGTGCTTCTTGGCCATCTGTATGTCTTCTTTGGAGAAATGTCAGTTTAGGTCTTCTGCCCATTTTTGGATTGGGTTGTTTGTTTTTTTAATATTGAGCTGCATGAGCTGTTTATATATGTTGAAGGTTAATCTTTTGTCTGTTGATTCATTTGCAAATATTTTCTTCCACTCTGAGGGTTGTCTTTTTGTCTTGTTTGTAGTTTCCTTTGCTTGGGAAAAGCTTTTAAGTTTCATTAGTTCCCATTTGCTTATTTTTGTTTTTATTTCCATTACTCTAGGAGGTGGATCAAAAAAGATCTTGCTGTGATTTATGTCAAAGAGTGATCTTCCTATGTTTTCCTCCAAGAGTTTTATAGCATCCAGTCTTACATTTAGGTCTCTAATCCATTTTGAGTTTATTTTTGTGTATGGTGTTAGGGAGTGTTCTAATTTCATTCTTTTACATGTAGCTGTCCAGTTTTCCCAGCACCACTTATTGAAGAGACTGTCTTTTCTCCATTGTATATCCTTGCCTCCTTTGTCATAGGTGACCATAGGTGTGTGGTTTTATCTCTGGGCTTTCTATCCTGTTCCATTGATCTATATTTCTGTTTTTGTGCCAGTACCATATTGTCTTGATTATTGTAGCTTTGTAGTATAGTCTGAAGTCAAGGAGTCTGATTCCTCCAGCTCCGTTTTTTTCCCTCAAGACTGCTTTGTCTATTCAGGGTCTTTGGTGTCTCCATACAAATTTTAAGATTTTTTGTTCTAGTTCTGTGAAAAATGCCATTGGTAATTTGATAGGGATTGCATTGAATCTGTAGATTGCTTTGGGTAGTATAGTCATTTTCACAATATTGATTCTTCCAATCCAGGAACATGGTATATCTCTCCATCTGTTGGTATCATCTTTAATTTCTTTCATCAGTGTCTTATAGTTTTCTGCATACAGGTCTTTTGTCTCCCTAGGTAGTTTTATTCCTAGGTATTTTATTGTTTTTGTTGCAATGGCAAATGGGAGTGTTTCCTTAATTTCTCTTTCAGATTTTTCATCATTAATGTATAGGAATGCAACAGATTTCTGTTCATTAATTTTGTATCCTGCAACTTTACGAAATTCATTGATTAGCTCTAGTAGTTTTCTGGTGGCATCTTTAGGATTCTCTATGTATAGTACCATGTCATCTGCAAACAGTGACAGTTTTACTTGTTCTTTTCCAATTTGTATTCCTTTTATTTCTTTTTCTTCTCTGATTGCTGTGGTTAGGACTTCCAAAAGTATGTTGAATAATAGTGGCGAGAGTGGACATCCTTGTCCTCTTCCTGGTCTTAGAGGAAATGCTTTCAGTTTTTCACCATTGAGAATGATGTTTGCTGTGGTTTTGTCATATATGTCCTTTATTATGTTGAGGTAGGTTCCCTCTATGCCCACTTTCTGGAGAGTTTTTATCATAAACGGGTGTTGAATTTTGTCAAAACTTTTTCTGCATCTATTGGGATGATCATATGGTTTTTATTCTTCAGTTTGTTAATATGGTGTATCACATTGATTGATTTGCGTATATTGAAGAATCCTTGCAACCCTTGGATAAATCCCACTTGATCATGGTGTATGATCCTTTCCATGTGCTGTTGGATTCTGTTTGCTAGTATTTTGTTGAGGATTTTTGCATCTATATTCATCAGTGATATTGGTCTGTAATTTTCTTTTTTTGTAGTATCTTTGTCTGGTTTTGCTATCAGGGTGATGGTGGCCTCATAGAATGAGTTTGGGAGTGTTCCTTCCTCTGCAATGTTTTGGAAGAGTTTGAGAAGGATGGGTGTTAGCTCTTCTCTAAATGTTTGATAGAATTCACCTGTGAAGTCATCTGGTCCTGGACTTTTATTTGTTGGAAGATTTTTAATCACAGTTTCAATTTCATTAATTGTGATTTGTCTGTTCATATTTTCTATTTCTTCCTGGTTCAATCTTGGAAGGTTATACCTTTCGAAGAATTTGTCCATTTCTTCCAGGTTTTCCATTTTATTGCCATACAGTTGCTTGTAGTAGTCTCTTAGGATGCTTTGTATTTCTGTGGTGTCTGTTGTAACTTCTTCTTCATTTCTAGTTTTATTGATTTGAGTCTTCTCCCTCTTTTTCCTGATGAGTCTGGCTAAAGGTTTATCAATTTTGTTTATCTTCTCAAAGAACCAGTTTTTAGTTTTATTGATCTTTGCTATTGTTTTCTTTGTTTCTATTTCATTTATTTCTGCTCTGATATTTATGATTTCTTTTCTTTTACTAACTTTTGGTTTTGTTTATTCTTCTTTCTCTAGTTCCTTTAGGTGTAAGGTTACATTGTTTATTTGAGATTTTTCTTGTTTCTTGAGGTAGGTTTGTGTAGCTATAAACTTCCCTCTTAGAACTGCTTTTGCTGCATCCCATAGGTTTTGGGTCATCCTGTTTTCATTGTCATTTGTCTCTAGGTATTTTTTGATTTCCTCTTTGATTTCTTCAGTGATCTCTTGGTTATTTAGTAACGTATTGTTTAGCCTCCATGTGTTTGTGTTTGTTACGTTTTCTTCCCTGTAATTTATTTCTAATCTCATAACGTTGTGGTCAGAAAAGATGCTTGATATGATTTCAATTTTCTTAAATTTACTGAGGCTTGATTTGTGACCCAAGATGTGATCTATCCTGGAGAATGTTCTGTGCGCACTTGAAAAGAAAGTGTAATCTGCTGTTTTCGGATGGAATGTCCTATAAATATCAATTAAATCTATCTGGTCTATTGTGTCATTTAAAGCTTGTTTCCTTATTTATTTTCATTTTGGATCATCTGTCCACTGGTGTTAAGTGAGGTGTTAAAGTCCCCTACTATTATTGTGTTACTGTCGATTTCCTATTTTATAGCTGTTAGCAGTTGCCTTATATATTGAGGTGCTCCTGTGTTGGGTGCATATATATTTATAATTGTTATATCTTCTTCTTGGATTGATCCCTTGATCATTATGTAGTGTCCTTCCTTGTCTCTTGTCACATTCTTTATTTTAATGTCTGTTTTATCTGATATGAGTATAGCTACTCCAGCTTTCTTTTGATTTCCATTTGCATGCAATGTCTTTTTCCATCCCCTCACTTTCAGTCTGTATGTGTCCCTAGGTCTGAAGTGTGTCTCTTGTAGACAGCATATATATGGGTCTTGCTTTTGTATCCATTCAGCAAACCTGTGTCTTTTGGTTGGAGCATTTAATGCATTCATGTTTAAGTTAATTATTGATATGTATGTTCCAATTAACATTTTCGTAATTGTTTTGGGTTTGTTTTTGCAGGTCCTTTTCTTCTCTTGTGTTTCCCACTTAGAGAAGTTTCTTTAGCATTTGTTGTAGAGCTGGTTTGGTGGTGCTGAATTCTCTTAGCTTTTGCTTGTCTGTAAAGCTTTTGATTTCTCCATTGAAAACGAATGAGATCCTTGCCAGGTAGAGTAATCTTGGTCGTAGGTTCTTCCCTTTCATCACTTTATTTTTTTAAATTTTTAAATAAATTTATTTATTTTATGTATTTTATTTTTGCTGTGTTGGGGCTTCATTGCTACATGGGCTTTCTCTAGTTGCGGTGAGTGGGGGCTACTCTTCATTGCGGAGCATGGACTTCTCATTGCAGTGGCTTCTGTTATTGCGGAGCACAGGCTCTAGGCACATGGGCTTCAGTAGTTGCGGCACGAGGGCTCAGTAGTTTTGGCTCACAGACTCTAGAGCACAGGCTCAGTAGTTGTGGTGCACAGGCTTAGTTTTCCGTGTCATGTGGGATCTTCCCAGACCAGGGCTCGAACCTGTGTGCCTGCATTGGCAGGTGTATTCTTAACCACTGTGCCACCAGGGAAGCCCCCTTTCAACACTTTAAATATATCATGCCACTCCCTTCTGACTTGTAGAGTTTCTGCTGAGAAATCAGCTGTTAACCTTATGGGAATTCCCTTGTATGTTATTTGTCGTTTTTCCCTTGCTGCTTTCAATAATTCTTCTTTGTCTTTAATTTTTGCCAATTTGGTTACTATGTGTCTCGGCATGTTTCTCCTTGGGTTTATCCTTTATGGGACTCTCTGCACTTCCTGGACTTCGGTGGCTATTTCCTCTCTCATGTTAGGGAAATTTTTGACTATAATCTTTTCAAATATTTTCTCTGGTCCTTTCTCTCTCTCTTCTCCTTCTGGGACCCCTATAATGCAAACGTTTGTGCGTTTAATGTTGTCTCAGAGGTCTCTTAGGCTGTCTTCATTTCTTTTCATTCTTTTTTCTTTATTCTGTTCCATGGCAGTGAATTCCACCATTCTGTCTTCCAGGTCACTTATCCGTTCTTCTGCCTCAGTTATTCTGCTATTGATTCCTTCTAGTGTATTTTTCATTTCAGTTATTGTATTGTTCATCTCTGTTTGTTTGTTCTTTAATTCTTCTAGATGTTTGTTCTTTAATTCTTTGAGGTCTTTGTTAAACATTTCTTCCATCTTATCGATCTTTGCCTCCATTCTTTTTCCAAGGTCCTGGATCATCTTCACTATCATTATTCTGAATTCTTTTTCTGGAAGGTTGCCTATGTCCACTTCATTTAGTTGATTTTCTTGGGTTTTATCTTGTTCCTTCATCAGGTACATAGCCCTCTGACTTTCATCTTGTCTATCTTTCTTGAATGTGGTTTTTGTTCCACAGGCTGCAGGATTGTAGTACTTGCTTCTGCTGTCTGCCCTCTGGTGGAAGAGGCTATCTAAGAGGCTTGTGCGGGTTTCCTGATGGGAGGGACTGGTGGTGGGTAGAGCTGGCTGTTGCTCTGGTGGGCAGAGGTCAGTAAAACTGTAATCTGCTTGTCTGCTAATGGGTGGGGCTGGGTTCCTTCCCTGTTGGTTGTTTGGCCTGAGGTGACCCAACACTGGAGCCTACCTGGCTCTTTGGTGGGGCTATTGGCTGACTCTGGGAGGGCTCACGCTAAGGATTACTTCCCAGAACTTCTGCTGCCAGTGTCCTTGTCCTCACAGTGAGCCACAGCCACCCCCCGCCTCTGCAGGAGACCCTCCAACAGTAGCAGGTAGGTCTGGTTCAGTCTCCCCTGGGGTCACTGCTCCTTCCCTTGGGTCCCGATGTGCACACTACTTTGTGTGTGCCCTCCAAGAGTGGTGTCTCTGTTTCCCCCACTCCTGTCAAAGTCCTGCAATCAAATCTGGCTAGCCTTCAAAGTCTGTTTCTCTAGGAATTCCTCCTCCCATTGCCGGACCCCCAGGTTGGGAAGCCTGATGTGGGGCTCAGAACCTGCACTTCAGTGGGTGGACTTTTGTGATATAAGTGTTCTTCAGTTTTGTTTTGTTTTTTTTTTGCAGTACGCGGGCCTGTCACTGTTGTGGCCTCTCCCGTTTCGGAGCACAGGCTCTGGACGCGCAGGCTCAGCGGCCATGGCCCATGGGCCCAGCCGCTCCGTGGCATGTGGGATCCTCCCGGACCAGGGCACGAACCTGTGTCCCCTGCATTGGCAGGCGGACTCTCAGCCACTGCGCCACCAGGGAAGCCCCGTGTTCTTCAGTTTGTGAGTCACCCACCCAGCAGTTATGGGATTTGATTTTATTGTGATTGCACCCCTTCTACCGTCTCACTGTGGCTTCTCCTTTGTCTTTGGATGTGGGGTATCTTTTTTGGTGAGTTCCAGTGTCTTCCTCTCCATGATTGTTCAGCAGTTAGCTGTGATTCCAGTGCTCTCGCAAGAGGGAGTGAGCGCACATCCTTCTACTCTGGCATCTTGAACCAATCTCTGTAAGTCTTTTTTTTTTTTTTTTTGCGGTACGCGGGCCTCTCACTGTCTTCCCGGACCGGGGCACGAACCCACGTCCCCCGTATCAACAGACGGACTCTCAACCACTGTGCCACCAGGGAAGCCCTTTGTTAGTCTTTTTAATTTCAGCTATTCTAGGGTATATATGGGAGTAACTCATTGTGGCTTTTGTTTGCATTTTCCTCATGTCTAGTAAAGTTGGACACATTTTCATATATGTGTTGGTTATCTTCTTTTGCGACTTGCCTGATAAAGTTCTTGGCCCATTTTCCATGTGGTTGTCTGTCTTTTTTTCCCTGTCTATTTGTAGGAGCTCTTTGTATATTCTGGATATGAATCCTTTGTTAGAGAAACCTATTGCAAATACATTTTCCCACTCTGTAACTTGCCTATTTATTCTCTTAGTGCTTTTTATGCCCTGTTTAAGAAGTCTTTGCCTACCCTGGTAATGGATATAATATCTTGGGTTATTGTCTAGAAGCTTTATTATTTTACCTTTCATTAGTCACCTGGAACAGATTTTCTGTATGGTGTGAGGTAGATGTCAAGATTCATTTTTTTCCCACATCGTTATTCAGTTGATCCAGCACCTTTTGAAAAAACTGTCATAGTATAATTTCCAAAAAGTTAAGAGCAAGATTCTCATAAGAATGTAGAATGGGGGCTTCCCTCGTGGCTCAGTGGTTGAGAGTCCGCCTGCTGATGCAGGGGACGCGGGTTCGTGCCCCGGTCTGGGAGGATCCCACATGCCGCGGAGCGGCTGGGCCTGTGAGCCATGGCCACTGAGCCTGCGCGTCTGGAGCCTGTGCTCCACAACGGGGGAGGCCACAACAGTGAGAGGCCCGCGTACCGAAAAAAAAGAAAAAGAATATAGAATGAACATATGTAAGATTTATTTAACTGTTAATGAGGGAATAAGCAGGTAAAGCATGTGCAATGAGCATCTGAGGAAATTAGAGATTATATTAGTCAGAGTTCTGGGTGTGTGTATATCTAGAGATAGAGAGAGAGAGGTTTTATTATAAGGAGTTGGCTCACAGGCTTATGGAGGCTGACAAGTCTGAAGATCTGTAGGTGTCAAGCTGGAGACCCAGGATAGCTGATGGTATAGTTCTAGTTCCAGTCCAAAGGCCTGAGAACTAAGAAAGCTGACAGCATAGTTCCAGTCTGAAAGCCAGCAGGCTGAAGACCCAGGAAGAACTGATGCTTCAGTTCAAGTCCACAGACAGGAAAAAAGACCGTGTCCCAGCTCAAAGGAAGTCCGTCAGAGAGAAATTCTCTTATTCAGTCCTTTTGTTTATTGAGGTCTTCAACTGATTAGATGAGGACTACCCACATTAAGAAGAGCAATCTGCTTTACTCAGTCTACATATTCAAATATTAATTTCATCCAGGAACATCCTTACAGATACATCCAGAATAATGTTTGACCAAATATTTGGGTACCCTGTGGCCCAGTTAAGTTGACACATAAAATTAACCATAATGGGTATTTATAGGCATTTGAAAAAGGAATGCTAGAATAAGATTTTAGGTTAGATATAAAAGTAGTTAATGTCTATAGTACAATAGCACCATAACCTTTTCTACTAATCAGAAATCCTTTGCTTCATTACCAGACAAAAATCTATAGGTTAACATATGACTTCACAGGGTTATCCTTTAACCAATAATAGTTAATGAGTAAAGCAAAAGTTTGTTGCCTGGATTAATTAATCTTTGGCTGCCCCTGCTATCTTTTCTTTGCAGCATTTCCAAGTTTTGGATGATTTTTATTAACAAAACAATCCTTTCCCCCTTTCCTCTGCAGTGTCTATTTTTCATAAAACAAGTGTTCATAATATGTAGTCTGTTTCTGGACCCTCTGTTCTGTGGATTTATTTGTCCATCCTTTTTTTTTTTTTTTTGAGGTACACGGGCCTCTCACTGTTGTGGCCTCTCCCGTTGTGGAGCACAGGCTCTGGACGCGCAGGCTCAGTGGCCATGGCTCATGGGCCAGCCGCTCTGCGGCATGGGGGATCTTCCCGGACTGGGGCACGAACCCGTGTCCCCTGCATCAGCAGGCAGACTCTCAACCACTGCACCACCAGGGAAGCCCTATTTGTCCATCCTTGCACCATTATCTCACTGTCTTAATTACTGTCTTGGTATCTGGTGGTGCATACTCTCCAGCTTTAAGATTGTAAGATTATATTGACTATTCTTGGCCCATTCCATTTCCATATAAATTTTAGTATCAGCTGGCCAGTTTTCATACACACACACACACACACACACACACACACACACACACACACCCCTATCTTCTAGGATTTTCATTAGGCTTGCATTAAATCTACAGACAAAACAGTTAGGTTCTTTGCTGCTCCAAATAATGTTAACATTCCCTTACTTAGTAAAAGAGTTGTAGAACTTTATAAGAATCTTTTCACTTTAGGCCCAAAGGAAAAATAATAATTTGGTGACTCTAAGCACACTGATCTTTTAAAACAAAACATTCAAGGAGATTTTACCTTGCCAAGCAGAGTTTCTGGGTCAAGAAGTAGAATATATATATTTTAAGGCATTCCAATGGTTTTAAATTTTCACATGCTGAGTTTGAGGTACTAGAGTGATATTCAGGTACAGAAATCTAGCAGGTTATTAGACATTTAGGTCTGAAGCTGAGGAGAGCAGTCAGAGCTAAAGATACAGATTTGGAACCTATTGACATACATAGATAGCAGATATATGTGGGCAAGGTATAGAGTTTGTGGAGGAAGAAAAACAAAGGCTGTACATAGAGACTTGGGGCTCTACTTCACATCTATATTGTATAGTCTGAGCAATAAAATGAGCCTGAGCAACAGATTAAGGAGGAAGGGGGCCCTAGATCTTGCAAATACGTGTGTTAGGGTGGGAGCGGGTCTTGGTTTGTGCCAGAGAGCTCCTCATGGTGCCTTGACCACTGGGCAGGGCTTTGTCAGTCCTGAGTTCCTTTTCCCTACCAACTGCCCCTCCCAACCTACCTCCTGCCACTTACTCCCCCTCTCCCCACCATTACTAAATCTTTGTGCGTTTGGCTCTCAGAATTGGTACCTGTTCTCTTTTTGCCAGCTGGGGATGACTGTCCCCAGACACCTGACTTTGCCCATCTGTCTAGGTTCATAGAGACGGGAATTGAATTTGGACTTTCTTTTAGGATTTCTCCTACCATACCCTCTGTCCTTGGAAGCATTCTGCACTGTGGATTAGCCCTCAGCCCCTGACAGTCATTCCCTCTCCTTTTGTCCACATTGCCAGGCCCTAGTTTTATCAAACTCCTGGGAGCCTTTGGCTCAAAAGACAGATGTTTTAGGGAATTCCCTGGCGGTCCAGTGGTTAGGACTCTGCGCTTCCACTGCAGGGGGCCTGGATTCGATCCCTGGTCGGGGAACTAAGATCTCACAAGCTGCGCATGCAGCAAAAAAAAAAAAAAAAAAAAAAAAAAAAAAAAAGACATGTTTTATATTGTCTATTTGCAGCTTGTTCCTTTAGAGAAGGAGAGATTGTGTAAATGTTGTCTATGCACAGGGCCTACTCAAATAGCCTTCCTGATTTTATAGATATAATCTTGGTGATGAAACAAACTTTCCCTATTTTAGGTGAAACTGAGATGGTAGTTGGGGGTCACCGTTTCCTTTGAGATTAAATAAAATTGCATCTAGCCCTTTACCCCATGTTGAGTGGGAAGTCAGTGCCATCCTGGAGCCTTCTGTGAACTCCAGGACTGGGGAGGACCTTGATTTCTCATGACCATTCTTGGCCTAGAGTTCCTGGCCCTTGCTGAATCTGTAGTTCACTGGTGTTTCACCTCCCACAGCTGATCTTTCTTTTGTTTTTTCTAACCTAGACATGGAATTCTTTTTTCCCCCAAAACCTCTCATGGGAGGCATTTGTGAATGGCAGGCTTTACTGAAGCTTTGGGGGGTGATGTAAGGGGTAGAAAGATATCTACCCAAACAATTAAAATTGAATATTTGAACATCCCAGTTCCTTAAATATTCTTAAAAGTCCTTCATCCGTCTCAGGATATTTTTTTTGACCCTCTCTCATATTCCCACCCACATCTCTCTATTCACAATGCTTTATTAAGCCAAACAAATATTCCATACCCATCTCTTTGGGGAGTTTATATTTGCATATCAAAAGGCTCATTGTTATAGAAGACAAAACCCTTAAAGAAAACCTTAGTCTCTCTGACCCTAATCCTGAAGAGATATGTTCTTTTTTGGTAAGGAAAATAAATTAGCAGCTCATTGGAGCATTATTCACTGTTTTAAAACAAGTTACTTTAAGATCTGTATGCCTCCTTTCCCAGAAGATAGGCCATATATTGTAATAACAAAAAAAAGAAAATTTAATACTTACAAATTGTTGAAAGACATCTGTTTTGAGATAGTGCTGGTTTGCTTTTTATCTTTCTGTTAAAGAATTGTTTCTCAAATGAATTAGGAGAACTGTAAATGTGTGTCTCTAAGGAGACCTCAGTTTTGCCTCAGGAGAGATTGTAAAAGATCTGAGAACAGCTGACATCTGCCCTGCTGCCCCTTTCCCCTGATTTGGTAGTAGAGGCCACTAGTCTGCAGGGCCCAGGCTGCAAGCATACTCATTTGGAGTTTGCCTTCAAACTGCAGGAAACATCAGTTTAGGATCCAAAATGGTTTGGACAATTAAAGATTCCTTTAGTGTTCCCAGGTACTCCCACTGCAAAGAAATGTTTGATTGTAGTAGCTGAAGAAATATGTCCAAAGATAATAAAATTTTATCTCTTCACCTTTTGGTGAGAACATTTGCTTGGAGAGTTGAGGACGTTGGAAGCTTAAGGATAAACAAAAATTATTTTCTCCATTTATAAAAGGCAAAGGGACGATTTACCCTCTTCCTCTTTCTCAGATTGTTTTCTTGGAGACATGGTAAATCTGAGTCCTTACTCTAACCTTGAGAATAAAGATAAATCTCTCTAGGGATTAAGTCTGGTCTCCAGTTTTTACAATATAGAGATATCTCCTAGGTTGTGGACCAATGATCTCTAGATATTTAAACAAGGGTCTCTTTGGAGATGTATAGGAGATTATTAAGAGGTGCAGCCTTTTGTCGCCTGAGGAGATATTGTTCTTTCTACTGCTTTGCTGTATAAATTATGTGAGATTTTATTCTAATTTTTCAGGCTGCCTTATGTTGCATAAAAATGGAGAACAAGAGAATGGTCATGTCCCAGGTCTCAGGTGAGTTCCTGGGATAGGCCACCAAGTGAGGGTCCTTGGCTTTGCTCAGGAAAGAATTCAAGAGTGAGCCATGGTATCATCTCACACCGGTCAGAATGGCCATCATCAAAAGATCTACAAACAATAAATGCTGGAGAGAGTGTGGAGAAAAGGGAACCCTCTTGCACTGTTGGTGGGAATGTAAATTGATACAGCTGCTATGGAGAACAGTATGGAGGTTCCTTAAAAAACTAAAAATAGAACTGCCATATGACCCAGCAATCCCACTACTGGGCATATACCCTGAGAAAACCATAATTCAAAAAGAGTCATGTACCAAAATGTTCATTGCAGCTCTATTTACAATAGCCAGGACATGGAAGCAACCTAAGTGTCCATCAACAGATGAATGGATAAAGAAGGTGTGGCACATATATACAATGGAATATTACTCAGCCATAAAAAGGCACAAAATTGCATTATTTGTAGTGAGGTGGATGGACCTAGAGACTGTCATACAGAGTGAAGTAAGTCAGAAAGAGAAAAACAAATACTGTATGCTAACACATATATATGGAATCTAAAAAAAAAAAAAAAAGTGGTCAGAAGAACCTAGGGGCAAGACCGGAATAAAGATGCAGACCTACTATAGAATGGACTTGAGGATACGGGGAGGGGGAAGGGTAAGCTGGGACAAAGCGAGAGAGTGGCATGGACATATATACACTACCAAATGTAAAATAGATAGCTAGTGGGAAGCAGCCGCATAGCACAGGGAGATCAGCTCGGTGCTTTGTGACCACCTAGAGGGGTGGGATAGGGAGGGTGGGAGGGAGGGAGATGCAAGAGGGAAGAAATATGGGGACATATGTATATGTATAACTGATTCACTTTGTTATAAAGCAGAAACTGACATACCATTGTAAAGCAATTATACTCTAATAAAGATGTTAAAAAAAAAAAAGTGAGCCATGGGAATTCCCTCGTGGTCCAGTGGTTAGGACTCCACACTTCCAATGCAAGGGGCACGGGTTTGATCCCTGGTCAGGGAACTAAGATCCCACGTGCCACACTTGGTGCAACCAAAAAAAAAAAGGGACTTCCCTGGTGGGCTGTGGTTAAGAATCTGCCTGCCAATGCAGGGGACACGGGTTCGAGCCCTGGTCCAGGAAGATCCCACACACCACGTAGCAACTAAGCCGTGTGCGCCACAACTACTGAGCCTGCGCTCTAGAGCCAGCGAGACACAACTACTGAGCCCACCTGCCATAACTACTGAAGACTGTGCACCGCAACAAAGAAAAGCCACCACAATGAGAAGCCTGCACACCGCAACAAAGAGTAGCACCCACTTGCTACAACTAGAGAAAGCCTGCGCACAGCAACGAAGACCCAACACAGCCAAAAACAAACAAACAAACAAATAAATAAATAAATTTATTTAAAAAAAAGAACTGTCATGGCACGGGTGGGTGTGTCATTTAGCATGCTAGTATATTAGAATGAGTGTATAATGAGGCTCAAGATCTACTGGAAGTCAAATCTTCCACCATCTTGGGCCTAGTTGGTTCTAACTAATTTTTGTTGTATCCTCAATGGCTGTGTCATTCTTTTTTTTTTTTTTTTTTTGTGGTACGCGGGCCTCTCACTGTTGTGGCCTCTCCCATTGCGGAGCACAGGCTCCGGACGCGCAGGCCCAGCGGCCATGGCTCACGGGCCCAGCCGCTCCGCGGCATGTGGGATCTTCCCGGACCGGGGCACGAACCCGTGTCCCCTGCATCGGCAGGCGGACTCTCAACCACTGCGCCACCAGGGAAGCCCTGTGTCATTCTTTTAATGGTTGTGCCCTGCCCCCTTCCCTCCTGGGTCACTTACATGCAGGTAATTTGTTAGTGCTTACTAAATAATAAAGTATGTTCTTTTTCTATATTGG
Organism: Lipotes vexillifer; assembly: GCF_000442215.2. Classification (NCBI taxonomy): domain Eukaryota; kingdom Metazoa; phylum Chordata; class Mammalia; order Artiodactyla; family Lipotidae; genus Lipotes; species Lipotes vexillifer. The sequence goes on from NW_006783413.1 coordinate 309,534, forward strand.
CAGGAATCGGTCTTTTTGCTAGCAGGATTGTTTTATTTCCCCAGTAAGAGCAACACAGTAGCCAATTTAAAAACAAAGCAGGCACTTCCCTGGTGGTGCAGGGGTTAAGAGTCTGCCTGCTGGTGCGGGGGACACAGGTTCGAGCCCTGGTCCGAGAGGATCCCACATGCCGCAGAGTGGCTGGTCCTGTGCACTGCAACTACTGAGCCTGCACTCTAGAGCCCGCGAGCCACAACTGCTGAGCCCGTGTGCCGCAACTACTGAAGCCCACGCGCCTGGAGCCCTGCTCTGCAACAAGAGAAGCCACCGCAATGAGAAGCCCTCACACTGCAACGAAGAGTAGCCTCCTCTTACCCTGCAACTAGAGAAAGCCTGTATGCAGCAGTGAAGATCCAACACAGCCAAAAATAAATAAATGAATAAATAAATTTATTTTAAAATTTTTAAAAATTAAAAAAAATAAAAACAAAGCAAATTATTTCAAGCTGTTTTCCTTTTATTTAATTTAATTTATTTATTTGGCCACATTGGGTCTTCGTTGCGGCATGTGGGCTTCTCTCTAGTTGCGTGGGCTTCTGTCTAGTTGCAGCACATGGGCTTCTCTCTAGTTGTGGTGCACAGGCTCAGTAGTTGCGGTGTGCGGGCTTAGTTGCCCTGCAGTATGTGGGATCTTAGTTCCCCAACCAGGGATTTAACCTGCATCCCCTGCTTTGGAAGGCGGATTCTTAACCACTGGACCACCAGGGAAGTCCCTCTACTTTAGTTTTGCTGCTTTGGGATTTATAACTTTTCTCTAATTTTGCTAATTTTATAGGTTGAAAGTCATTTGTTGGCTGTTTTAATTTGCAATTTCTTTTGAATTTGTTATAGGTTAATGAATCTTCTCCTAAATGTTAGACATTTTAAACGAGGGTCTACAACTTATTACCTTTACTTCTTTTACTCTTTATCACTTTTCAGTACAGATTCAGTCTCTGACTTTGAAACCTTTCAAAGGTCACCTGTTATATTAGTCATGATTCTTAGTTGCAAATGAGCACTCTAGCTAGTTTAAGAAGAAAAAAATTGGGGTTATTGGAAAGTTTATTTAATCTCTGGGAGGCTTAGAGGCTAAGCAGTCAAGAACAAGAAGTACCCAAATTATACCACAGAACTGCACCAGCAAAGACCCCACTGCGCAACAAATATCAATTACTTAGACCAGACCATCTATTGCTACTGACTCTGAAAGTTGGAGACCCAAACACTGCCTTCTTCAGAAAATGTATCCCATAGGGCACCTACCTCCTCATGCTGGCTTCTTCTGTTTTGAAGCCTGAGGTGGGGGGTGGAAGCCAGTGGGAAACTGGGAAAGTGAATTTCTAGCTCCTAGAAAAGTGTCAACCATAATGTGTTTAGAGATATTGTGAAACTCCCCAAATGACAGTTGTCTACCATAGCAATGACCTCAAATTGCCAAATTCAAAGGCCTTTGCCCAGTCCTCAAAATCTCTGCAGCATAACAAGAAGACAAATAGCCTAGTTAAAAATGGGCAAAATACTTGAATAGGAGGCATTTCACCAGAGAAGATACATGAATGTTTAAGAAGCATACGAAAAGGTGCCCATCATTATTTGCTTTTAGGGAAATGCAAATTAAAATCATGAGATCCTATTACATACATACATATCTAAAATGGCTACAATAAAAAAGACAGGTAATACCAAGTGTTGGTATGGATATGGAGAAATTGGAATCCTTATACATTGCTGGTGGGAATGAAATATGGTGTAACTACTTTGAAAAAGTTTGACAGTTTCTTATGTCCACACAGAGACCTATATGTGATTATTCATGGCAACATTATTCTTAATAGCCCCAAGCTGGAAATAACTCAAATGTCCATCAAATGATGAATAGATAAACAAAATTCTACCCATGCAATGGAAGGTTATTCATCAGTAAAAAGGATGAAGTATTGATAAATGTTGCAACATGGATAAATATCAAAAACATTATGTTAAGTGAATGAAGCCAGACACAAAAGACATAGGTTTTTGTGTCATTGTATAGCTCCATTTATATGAAAGGTATAGAAAAGCAAATCTGTGACCAAATCAGGTCCGGCTGCTTGCCGCTCAAAAATCAAATATCAGGGACTTCCCTGGTGGTGCAGTGGATAAGACTCTGTGCTCCCAATGCAGGGGGCCCGGGTTTGACCCCTGCTTGGGGAACTAGATCCCACGTGCATGCCGCAACTAATGAGCCTGTGTGCCACAACTAAGGGGCCCACAAGCTGCAGCTAAGTAGCCCGCCTGCTGCAACTAAGACCTGGTGCAACCAAATAAATAAATAAATAAATATTTTTTTAAAAAAATCAATACTCAAGAGAGGCAAATGTTGGTAGAAAGGAAAGTTGCTTTTAATCAGAATGCCAGCAATCTGGGGAGACGGTGGATTCAGTGTCTCCCAAAAATCACCTCTGAAGATTCTGCTCAGTGATGAAAATTTTTAAAGGGTAAAAGGGAAGTAATCTCAGTTAATCATTGAGATAGGGGGTCAGAGTCGTTGCTGTCCCCCACTGTGTGCAGGCTTGTCTCACAGGCTTGTAGATGCTATCTTGTCACACAGTTTGTTCATATAGTTTGTTGGCGCGATTACTGAAGGGGAAGCTAGGGAAGAGATCTGGTCATCTGTTAATTACTTATTTTTCATTTCTATTTCTTTGATCGATGGAAAGCACCAATAAGTTAGGCAATGTATTCTGTGATCAAAAGATTTGAAAGCTGTGCTAGGGCCGAAGTTGAGTACAGCATGGGGGTGCCTGGTTTAAGGTTAGTGGCAAGACAAAGGGCCTCCTGCAGACAGCTCTTTCCTGCCAAATACTGTTTACCATTCTATAGAGACATAGAGTAGACTAGTGATTGCCTGGGGTTGTGGATGGGAACACAGAATGGCTGCAAATGGGTACAAGGGACTTTTGGGGGGGCAACGGAAATATTCCAAAATTGGATTGTGGTAATGATTGTGCAACTCTGAAAATTTACTAAAATCATTGGATTGTACACGTAAAACAGGTGGATTTTATGATATGTAAATTATATCTCAATAGAGCCTTTGAAAAGAAATCTCTGCAGCATTCAACAATATTTAGTTATGACAAAGATTCTCTTGTTAACCAAACTCTAGCTGGGCTCCTCTGAGCCCTCTTCTTGGCTTGTCCTCAACCTCATCCTACAAACGCTGAAAAAACACTAACATAGTTTCTAATAGCTCAAGGTTGCATCCCTAAGGATGACTCTTAAAGCACCTGCCTGAGAAAACTCAAGGCTGCCAAAAAAATTTACTGTTTGTTCCAGCCAACACCTAAAGATAGGGCCCCTGTCTCCCAGTCTCTGTGGAGGGTAGGAGCCTGACTTCAATAAGTACCAGTTAGCAAACCCAGCTGGGTTTTGCATGGACCAATCCCCTTACTTCCTAGGTCTTGTAATTTTTCACTTCTCTGACTCTACTGAGCCCAACCCCCCAACTTCCTCCCTGTCCCATCATTCTCCCAGTCATCTCTGTACAAATTGAAGTTGAGTTCAGTTCACTCTAGACTATTTTCCCTATTGCAAAAGTATAGTACTGATTGAAATCTGTCCTTACCACTTTGAATGGTATCCAGCTTCATCTTTTTTTTAATAAATTTATTTATTTATTTTTAGCTGCGTTGGGTCTTCGTTGCTGTGCTTGGGCTTTCTCTAGTTGCGGTGAGCAGGGGCTACTCTTCGTTGCAGTGCATGGGCTTCTCACTGCAGTGGCTTCTCTTGTTGTGGAGCATGGGCTCTAGGCTCACGGGCTTCAGTAGTTGTAGCACACAGGCTCAGTAGTTGTGGCTCGCGGGCTCTAGCGCTCAGTCTCAGTAGTTGTGGCACACGGACTTAGTTGCTCCGCAGCATGTGGGATCTTCCCGGACCAGGGCTCGAACCCGTGTCCCCTGCATTGGCAGACAGATTCTTAACCACTGTGCCAGCAGGGAAGTCCCTCAGCTTTATCTTTGACAATAACTAATCCTTAAAACATTCTCACTCACTCATTCATTCATTTATTCTAGTCAACAAATCTTTTGGGGGCACCTTTGCCAAATGTTGTGCTATGTGTTACAGAAAGATAGAGAAAACATCCTTTGCTGTTGAGGCGTGCTGAGTCTAAAGAAAAGACAGATGTGCAATTACTCTTCCATACGATAAGATTTATAATGGAAGTATATACAATTGGTTTACTTATTTTCCTGTTTTCCCTCTCTGACCATTCCGTTCCTGTCTCCCTACTCTTGGTAGGTGTCCTCTGCAAGCCGACCTTTGTTCCCTTCTCATTCTGTAGTCTCCTGGCAACATTATAGTGCCAACTCTCAAGCTCTTTGCAGCTTCTTCTTAAATACCTGTACAGGTTGAATGTTTTTATTTCCTGATTTGTTTGTGCCACTTATTCTCTGTGTATAGAATGTCCTTTCTTCCATCATTGCATGTCCAGTGCTATCTATGTTTTGAGATCCATCTCCTCCATATGCTACTTCCCTTGTGAAGTCTATCTTGACTCCTTCCATAGCTTCTGCTGAATTCCTCTGGTACTTGAAAGATGATATAGCATTATGGCTAACTTCTTGAGCTCTGGTGAGAGATACAGCTGGGTTTGCATTCTGGCTTTGCCTCATTTTCTTTATCAACAAAATAGTGATTAAAATAGTTATACCTTTATTGATTGAAATCTCTATCTCTAGCCTGGACTTCTCTCTTAGGGTCAGTTATGCATCACTGTCTAATAGGTATATCTGAAGGTTATCCCAGGCAATCTCAAACTTAATATACGTGTCCAAAGGAAACACATCTTTCTTCCCAAAACTACATTAACAGTAGCATCGTCATCTTCCTAGCCAATCTGACTTTATTTTTATTTATTTATCTATTTTTCTTTTGGTTGCACCCTGCGGCTTGTGGGATCTTAGTTCCCCGACCAGGGATTGAATCGGGCCCAAGGCAGTGAAAGTACAGAATCCTAGGTACTAGACCGCCGAGGAATTCCCCAATCTGACTTTAAAACTCTCTCCTTTGGGCTTCCCTGGTGACGCAGTGGTTGGGAGTCCGCCTGCCGATGCAGGGGACACGAGTTCGTGCCCCGGTCCGGGAGGATCCCGTATCCCGCATCCCGCATCCCGCATCCCGCATGCCGCGGGGCGCCTGGGCCCGTGAGCCATGGCCGCTGGGCCTGCGCGTCCGGAGCGTGTGCTCCGCGGCGGGAGAGGCCACAGCAGTGAGAGGACCGCGTACCGCAAAAAACAAAAAACAAAAACAAAAACTCTCTCCTTTGCCTTCTCACCCAGTTGTTGGCTACAAAAGAAAGGATATTCTCTACTATATTCATAGTCAAGTGTGCCAAGTTATATCACTTTTGGCTCCTTAACACGAGGGAAGTGTTAGGGGGATTGTCCCTTTCCTTCCCCCTCAGTTCCATATTTACTGCCCTAGTTTAGTTCCTTCTTATTATCTCTCATAGATCTTTCCTATCACCTTATAAACTATTAAAGGATAGGGACTATGATTTGTTACTTTTGTATTCTCTCTCTATGCCTGACTTAAAAGGTATTTAATAAATATTTGTTGAAATGAGTTATTTATTTATTTATTTATTTTTGGCTGCACTGTGTGGCATGTGGGATCTTAGTTTCCCAACCAGGATCAAACCCCATGCCCCCTGCAGTGGGAATGCAGAGTCTTAACCACTGGACCACCAGGGAAGTCCTGAATTGAGTTATTTATATTAAATTTCTCTGTGAAGACATTGGGAAACATTTCCCAAAGATATGGAACTTGCAAGAAGGGCAAACTTTTAATAGCCTTGGAGCATGACTTAAAGATGGTCATAAAGTCAGTAGAGGGTTCCCCTGCAACAGGGTTCTTACTCTGCTCCTTCTGCCTGAGAGTTTCCAAAAAGACAGCAGCAATGCCAACCCTGGGTATTTTGGCTTTATTGTCTTGAGATTTTTGAGTTTCCTTTATTACTTACTTTCTTTGATCTCTCTCTCCTTCCTCCTCATTTCCTGGATCTCAAAGATTCTTAGCTGTCAGCTACCTGCCAGCTAAATCTAAGTGTGAATTCCACTGAAATGCTGAAGAACGTTCAAGGAAAAACTAATGAAGACAGTGGGACAAGAAGGCTCTGGCTTTTTATCTCTGAGTTGCTTCTGAAGATATCCTTACCTTGCTGATGATTATAACTAGTCCTGGTCAAGTGCCTAGAGAGCAGAGGACCTTAGTGCCTTCTTTCTCTGAACTTTTAACTGGGAAACCGGGGTGCCTCAGAGCCTACATCACAACCTTCAGACACTGACTCTTGCTCTGCTTAGTGTCTTTTCACCTTCCAGCTGCAATCCCCCCTCATGTCCACAACCTAAGTAGTAATGAACATGTATTGGGCATTTAGTATGTACCTGGTAATTTGTTTTTGTTTTTGTTTTTTTTTTTTTTTCTTGCGTTATGCGGGCCTCTCACTGTCGTGGCCTCTCCCATTTGCGGAGCACAGGCTCCGGACGCGCAGGCTCAGTGGCCATGGCTCACGGGCCCAGCCGCTCCGCGGCATGTGGGATCTTCCCGAAACGGGGCACGAACCCGCGTCTCCTGCATCGGCAGGCGGACTCTCAAGCCCTGCGCCACCAGGGAAGCCCTGTTTTTTTTTTTTTGAGGTACGCGGGCCTCTCACTGTTGTGGCCTCTCCCACCGCGGAGCACAGGCTCCGGACGCGCATGCTCAGCGGCTATGGCTCAAGGGCCCAGCTGCTCCGCGGCATGTGGGATCTTCCCGGACCGGGGCACGAACCCGTGTCCCCTGCATCGGCAGGCGGACTCCCAACCACTGTGCCACCAGGGAAGCCCCTGTACCAGGTAATTTAAATGCATTTCCTCATTTAAACCTCAAAACCCTCTTATGAAGTAGATACTGTTATTATTTCCTGGGAAATAGAGGTCACGTAGCTTGCCCAGTGTCACAAGTACCAGAGCTAGGACTCAAGCCCAGGTGTGATAGGCAGATTTCTAAGATGGCCCCCCAATGATCCTGCCTCCTGGTGGTATTCATGTCCTGTGGAATTCCCTTTTCTTGAGTGTGACTTGCTTCTGATGAATAGAATACAGCAAAAATGAGGAGATGGCGCTTCTGTTATTAGGTTACAAAAGATTGTGACTTCCCTCTTGCTAGTAGACTTTATTGACTTCTCACCTTGCATGCTTTGAGGAAGCAAGCTACCATGTTGGAGAGGTCCACATGACAAGGAACTTAGAGCAGCCAATAGCCAAGAAGGAACTGAGGCTCTCAGTTCAAGAGCCCAGGAGAAGTTGAGACCTGCCAACAATCATATGAGTGAGATTGGAAGTGGATCCTTTTGCAGTCAAGCTGAAACTTTGCTTGCAGTCTGTAAGAAACCTTGAACCAGAGATTCAATTAAGCCATACCCAGATTTCTGACCCACAGAAACTGAGATAATATTGAAATAATTTATTTAATTGACAAAGATTTTTTAAATGTTACTGTTCAGTGTTACACAGTACATATCTGTATATCACTCCCAGGTTGCTGATGGGAAACATGCTTGTACAGACTTTTTGAAGTCAGCATAGTATATATATCAAGAGCACTAAAAAAAAAAAAAAAGAGCACTAAAATTGTTTTTAATTAAAACTTTTTTTGTTGAACTATAATTGATTTACAGTGTTGTGTTAATGACTGTTGTACAGAAAAGTGATTCAGTTTTACATACATATACATTCTTTTTTAAAATATTCTTTTCCATTAGGGTTTATCATAGGTTATTGAATATAGTTCTCCGTGCTATACAGTAGGACCTTGTTGTTCAGAAACTGTGAGATAATAAATGTTGTTTTAAAGCACTAAAGTTTTGGGTAATTTGTTACATGACAATAGGTAATATGCCAGGTGAATCTGATTGGTTTCAAAGTTCACGCTCTTCACAATTTTATTAGGTTGTTTCCCACTACTCTATACTGTTTCCAAGTGAGGTTGACTTTCCATCATTTCTTGGATGGCTTCTGCATCCCCTAGGAGAATCCCTGGTTCCATAAGAGGTTTGTTTTTTGTTGTCTCCATTCTTAGTTCCAGAATGCAGAAGTTTAACACCTTTTTAGTCCCTTGCTCTTGAGGTTAGGACAGCTGGGCTAAATAGCTAGATATTTCAACCTCCAGCAGCCCAGAGAATGCCCAATGTTTTTAGGGTCAGGCATCTTTGTTAACTAGTCTGGCTCAGCTGCCCTGCTCAAAATCTTTCTCAGGGTATTTCTCCAAATTTGGACAAACACTGCATAGGCCAAGTCTTCTTTCCTTCTCCAGGTTCCTACTTATATCATTTGGAGTGTCACTCTCTCCAAATGCTATATTCCAGTGAGAGGAGTCATATGCTAACTAGGCTTTTTTTGGAAGGCAAAGATGGTGTTACATTAACATAGACCCTCCCTGGGTCTGACAGGCAGAATCCAACTGGGCCAAGGGCTTGCAAACATGGAAACTTGAGCTGATCTAATGAGGACTTAGAAAGTACCTAGTCTAATGGTGCTCAACCCTGGCATCACAGAATAATCTGGGGAGCTTTTAAAAGGTAGGATGCCTGAGCTCTACCACAAACCAATTAAATCAAAAATTTGGGGTGGATGAGGTGTTGGATCTGTACATGATATTATGTGCATTCCTGTTTTCTGCTCTGGTCTTTTTCACTTCCTCGCATGTATGTACATCATCCTGCCAGAAGTCCTCAGTTTAAAATGACTGTCTTCTCTCCATCCTTCATTCAGTAAACATTTACGGGGCTTCCCTGGTGGTGCAGTGGTTGAGATTCCGCCTGCCGATGCAGGGGACATGGGTTCGTGCCCTGGTCCGGGAGGATCCCACATGCCGCAGAGCGGCTGGCTGGGCCTGTGAGCCATGGCCACTGAACCTGCGCATCTGGAGCCTGTGCTCCGCAATGGGAGAGGCCACAGCAGTGGGAGGGCCGCGTACCACAAAAACAAACAAACAAACAAACAAAACAACATTTACGGACTGATTACTATACACTAGGCACTATATACTATATACTATATACAGACATTGGAAATACAATGGAGACCATGAAAAAAGGTCTAGATGAGAACTGAGGTCTCCAGACATCTTCCTTTAGGCTGTCTTTTTTTTTTTTTTTTTTTAAGGAGGGTGAGACATTTGTTTAAAGTTTATTATTATTATTTAAAAATTAACTATAGCCCGTTCTTTTAAAAATTTTTATTTATTTATTATTGTTATTTTTGGCTGCTTTGGGTCTTTGTTGCTGCATGTGGGCTTTCTCTAGCTGCGGTGAGCTGGGGCTACTCTTCCTTGTGGTGCGTGGGCTCTAGGTGTGCAGGCTTCAGTAGCTGTGGCACGTGGGCTCTGTAGTTGTGGCTCCGGGTGTCTAGAGTGCAGGCTCAGTGGTTGCGGTGCAGGGGCTTAGTTGCTCTGTGGCATGTGTGATCTTCCCAGATCAGGGCTCGAACCCGTGTCCCCTGCATTAGCAGGCGAATCCTTAACCACTGCGCCACTAGGGAAGCACAGTAACCCCTTCTTTATTGAGGTATAGTTGACATATAACATTATATTAGCTTCAGGTGTACAACATAATGATTTGATATTTGTATACACTGCAAACTGATCACCACGATAAATCTAGTTACCATCCATCACCATACAAAGTTACAAAAGCTTTTTTTCTTGTTAAAGTCCATTTTTTAAAATTGAAGTATAGTTGATTTACAATATTATGTTAGTTTCAGGTGTACAGCAAAGTGTGGTACGATCTTTTTAAATTGTTACAGTAAGCTGCAAGGGATAGACTCAGAAGGAAGTCCGATAGAAATTCTCAATGAAAAGAATCTGTTCTTGGGTGGTAGCCCCGCCCACGTTAGAGGGGCAGAAGGCTTCAATTCCCGCCCCACACAGGTGAGGGGGAAGCCCGCCTCTCTCTGCAGTAAGCCTAGTTAGTGTGCGGAGCCGCCTTCATACTTTCACTAAGAAAAGCGGAAGGGGACCCCACCTCCTACGTGCCCGTGAGGGGGCGGGGTCGGAGGACTGGGCGTGAGTTGATTGGCTGGGAGGCGGGGCGCAAAGGGTTAGCTCTGTCCCGGTGCTTTCCCGGATCCCTGCTGGAGTGAGAGGAGGGTGTCCCGGTCGCTCTTCCCTCTCAGCGATGGCGCCGCGGTGCCGCGCCCAGTCTCCCGCCTGCCGGCCGGTACTCACAACTATCGGGAGCCCGCTCAGACGGTGAAAATTGGAGCGGGTCCGAGGGAGAGGCGGGAGGCTGCCTGCGAAGGGGACCATGAGGAGCGGCGAGACCCGTGGGGTCGATAGCGGGAACAGCTGCTGCACCTGCTGAGAGGAAAGAGGGAGCGGCCCGGCGCAGCTGCGGGGCTGGGACGCGGCGGAGGCTCGCCGGCGCCTCGGCCATGTCGTTGCTCTGTGTGCGCGGTGAGTGCGCGGACTGGGGTGCAAGGGCGGACGTCGCCCTGGGGTCTCCACGGGCTTCCAGTGGGCGTCGGGTTACCACCGTTTCCAAACTTTACGTCCCATCCGTGCCTCGGGGAACCATTATGTTAACTCATTTTTGAACATTTAAAGAGTTCTTTCCATTCTCTCTTGTTTTTCCTCATGCTCCTGTGAGGGACTGTTAGCTCTCCGTTCCGGTGGCCATGTGACAGTGCTGTTGGCTGGCAGGCCCAGATCCTATTAAACAGTGTCTGGCGCTCTCCTCTAGCGAGAGTGAACGAGCTAGGGACCGCGGATAGTTGGTGTCTGTTCATAGCGGACAGCCCCCTATTCTTTTCTTCCTTCTCCCTGCACCGTAAAACCTCAGTCGGCTTAGTAGCAGGTTCTTTTTAATCACGCTTTGAACGTGTAGTGGTACAGCTGTCACATCCCTTCTTCCAGCGTATTTCTTGGCTTGCACCCCTTTTTTGCTTGTCTTTGTCCCCTGCTCCTTCTGGGGGTTCTAGGCTAAGAATGTGCTCATATTCGACTTGGAAAGGTGTGTCGGCTTCTCTCCTTTTGGAGCAGAGCATAAGAAATATGATTTATTTATTTACTTCTATCACAGTAACTAAGTCCTTTATTGCTTTTCCACTGACCCACCTAAGAAAATATTTTAAGGCAAGAGCTTTGGGATTTAAGATGAGGTAAGGTGCATGGACTAAGCTCCATGAGGGTAGAGACTGTTTCGTAATGGTTTTTGTATTCCGGGTGCCTGATGTAGTAGAAGCTCAATGCTGGTTTTGAATGAATGCAGGGACTGTGATTTTAGAGATTATCTGATCAGAAAAAGCAGGGTTTGGATTACCCATTGAATTTGATCTTGGGAAATTCAAGTTACAGCCTATCATATCTGTGTTGAGCTAGGTGGAATAAGGTGGCTTCGTTGTGAGTGAGAGAATTTATCCACAAGAACCTTTTCCTGGAACCTTTTACTGGATACAGTTCATGTTTCTTTTGGCTCTGTGGATTAGAAGCATTGTTGTTTGTGATCTCTGTTAAGCATTTTCCCCAGCTTCTGGCAAATGGAACTGATTTCCTCTCTTCTCTTCCACTGTTGTTAAATCTGCTTTAGCCCAAAATGGATTTGGCTCTTTCCAGGGATTATGAGACACACAGAAATTTTTTTCTTTCATGGTTGATTTTTCATTAATGAGAATTTTGCTTTGATTTAATAAGACATTTTCTCTCAGCAGCTGAGAATCTATTTATTCCTTTAGATCCCTGCTGTTGAGTCGCAGGATTTGAGAGAGGTTGGGTTTTGCAATGTCTGTTGGACAGTTTAAATCTCTGCTGTCACACTGTATTACAGAACTAGCCCTTATGAAGGATTCTTCAGGCAGGAGCATTATTGAACCAGAAATTCCTATTTAATTGAATTTAAACTTTAGAGAAGGAGCTGCTGCTGTTTTCATTTGTTGTCATATCAGGAAGCTTTCATTTTCTAGAAATTCTGTTTAGCTAACTAAACTCTTTCTCTTTAATGTTACATTAGTCATATTTCTCCTTCTGAACCTGGAGGATTGGAGACCAGCAGGTCATTGTCTTTTGAATGTAGATCCTGAAGATTATTAATTATGGAAACAAGTGGCTACCTCATACAGAAGTAGTCATATTAAATGGCAAGGTATTCATGCTGGGGAAACTTACAGAAATGGATCAAAATAAATCTTTTTATTTTAAAAATATTTTTGTTATTTATTATTATTATTTTTAATAGATCTTTATTGGAGTATAATTGCTTCACAGTACTGTGTTAGTTTCTGTTGTACAAGAAAGTGAATCATCCATATGCATACATATGTCCCCATATCTCCTCCCTCTAGAGCCTCCCTCCCTTCCTCCCTATCCCACCCCTCTAGGTCATCACAAAGCACCGAGCTGAAAAATAAATCTTTTTAAAAAAAAATATTTATTTATTTATTTAATTTATTTTTGGCTGTGTTGGGTCTTCGTTTCTGTGCGAGGGCTATCTCTAGTTGTGGCAAGTGGGGGCCACTCTTCATCGTGGTGCGCGGGCCTCTCACTATTGCGGCCTGTCTTGTTGCGGAGCGCAGGCTCAGTAGTTATGGCTCACGGGCCTAGTTGCTCCGCAGCATGTGGGATCTTCCCAGACCAGGGCTCGAACCCGTGTCCCCTGCCTTGGCAGGCAGATTGTCAACCACTGTGCCACCAGGGAAGCCCTGAAAAATAAATCTTTTTAAAGTGACATTCCTTGTATTATATTTTGGCAGTTAGGAATGTTGTTCATATTCAGAAAGAAACCTGCGTAATGATATTGTATAACAACTCAATTTCAGTTCATCTTGGAGTAGAATTGAATTAGAAACTTTTTCCATGTAGTCAAAGACATACTGTGTTCTTGGATTGGAAGAATCAATATTCTTAAATTGACCATACTACCCAAAGCAATCTACAGGTTCAGTGCAATCCCTATCAAATTACCAATGGCAGTTGTCACAGAACTAGAACAAAAAATCCTTAAAATTTGTATGGAGACAGAAAGGACCCCAAATAGCCAAAACAATTTTGAGAAAGAAGAACAGAGCTGGAGGAATCATGCTCCCTGACTTCAGACTATTACTACAAAGCTACAGTAATCAAAACAGTATGGTACTGGCACAAAAACAGACATATAGATCAATGGAACAGGATAGAAAGCCCAGAAATAAGCTCACACACCTATGGTGAATTAATCTACACCAAAGGAGGCAGAAATATACAATGGAGAAAAGACAGTCTCTTCAATAAGTGGTGCTGGGAAAATTGGACAGCTACATGTAAAAGAATGAAATTAGAACACTCCCTAACACCATACACAAAAATAAACTCAAAATGGATTAAAGACCTAAATGTAAGACTGGATACTATAAAACTCTTAGAGGAAAACATAGGCAGAAGACTCTTTGACATAAATTGCAGCAATATTTTTCTCTAGAGTAATGGAAATAAAAATAAACAAATGGGACCTAATGAAACTTAAAAGCTTTTGCACAGCAAAGGAAACCATAAACAAAATGAAAAGAAAACCCACAGAGTGGGAGAAAATATTTGCAAACAATGTGACTGACAATACCTTAATTTCCAAAATATACAAACAGCTCATACAACTGAATAACAAAAAATAAACAACCCAATCAAAAAATGGGCAGAAGACCTAAACAGATATTTCTGCAAAGAAGCCATACAGGTGGACAATAGGCACATGAAAAGATGCTCAACATTCCTAATTATCAGAGAAATGCAAATCAAAACTGCAGTGATAGGGCTTCCCTGGTGGCGCAGTTGTTGAGAATCCACCTGCCAATGCAGGGGACACGGGTTCGAGCCCTGGTCCAGGAAGATCCCACATGCTGTGGAGCAACTAAGCCCGTGAGCCACAAGGCACAACTACTGAGGCCTGCATATCTAGAGCCATCGAGGCACAACTACTGTGGCCTGCATGCCTAGAGCCTGTGCTCTGCAACAAGAGGAGCCACTGCAATGAGAAGCCCGCACACCACAATGAAGAGTAACCCCCGCTCGCCACAACTAGAGAGAAGCCCAACACAACCAAAAATAGAAATCAATCAAAAACAAAAAACAAAAAACTTGCAGTGATGTATCACCTCCCACTAGTCAGAATGGCCATCATTAAAAGGTCCACAAACAATAAATGCTGGAAAAGGTGTGGAGAAAAGGAAACTCTCCTACATTGTTGGTGGAAATGTAAATTGGTGCAGTCACTGTGGAAAACAGTATGGAGGTTCCTTAAAAAACTAAAAATAGAGTTACCATATGATCCTGCAATCCCACTCCTGGGCGTATGTCTGGAGAAAACTCTAATTCAAAAAGATACATGCACCCCAGTGTTCATAGCAGCACTATTTACAATCATCAAGACATGGAAGCAACCTAAATGTCCATTGACAGATGAATGGATAAAGAAGATGTGAGATATATATATGTACACACACACACACACACACACACACACACACACACACACCCAGACACAGACACAGAGTATGGAATGTTACTCAGCCATAAAAAAGAATGAAATAATGTCATTTGCAGCATGGATGGACCTAGAGGTTATCATATTAAGTGAAGTAAATCAGACAGAGAAAGACAAATACTATAGGATATCACTTATTTGTGGAATCTAAAAAAATGATACAAATGAACTTACAAAACAGATAGACTCACAGACATAGAGAACAGTTTATGGTTACCAAAGGGGATTAGGGGAGAGAGATAAATTAGGAGTTTGGGATTAACATACACACACTACTATATATAAAATAAATAAACAACAAGGACCTATTGTATAGCATGGGAAAGTATACTCAATATCTCATAATAACCTATAATGGAAAAGAGATCTGAAAAAGAATACATATATATTATAACTGAATCACTTTGCTCTACGCTTGTAACTAACACAACATTTTAAATTATACCTCAATTTAGAAAAAAATTTCAAACAGTATTTAACCTGATGTAGAATTTGGCAAACTGTTATTGATTTAATCATCTCCAGATATCTCAATCAAGAAGTCAATTTCTTGGTCTAACCCTTTAATCATGCCTATTCCCTGCAGGTTAAGGGCTCTCAGTAGTCTGACTCTAGGCCTCCTTTTGGTCCTATGTTCTTGCCTATCCTTATTAGCACTAACTTTGTTCATTCCTGCCTTGGCAGTGTTCCACAATTATACTCTCTGAAGTAGTCTTTTTGTGTTTTCCGCTTATCAAAAATGTATTCTTCCTTTCCCAGCTTACAGTCTCAACTTTTGTTGTTGAAAATGTCCTCAGTTCCTCAGTCCACAGTGATCTTTCTCCTTTACACTCTTTAAACTCTTAAATGCCTTAAAACATAAATTACTTACCGTCTGAACAGTGCCACTAAATTGACAATGAATTGTATACCGCCTAGCAACTAGTCTTGTGCTGTGCTCATGGTGACCCAAACAAAGGAGATAAAAGCGCTAGTCAGATCAGTTCTGGAATTTTGTGTTCAGTCAGGGTATTTGATTCTAAGAGGCACACTGAGAAACTGGAATTTCTTCAGAGAAGAATAATTAGAATAATGGTGTAGAAACCATTTGAGGAATTGAGAGGTTTAGTTCTTGAGAAGATTTAAGAGGGGGGAGGATCATAATAGTAAATGAAAATTGTCTAAACTATTGCTCCAGGGGACAGAACTAGGACAAGTTGACCAGTGATTGAAAATGATAGGAAATTAGATTTTAGCTTAACATAAGGAAGAACTTTAACAGAGTTGTTCTTAACTAATGGCATGGACTACTTTTGAGGATTTTTTGACATAGGATACTTTAAGCAGAGACTGAATGAGTGGTAAAAGGAATTTTGACATTGAGTGGGAGGTTAGACTTGAATTTTAAAAAACACCCTTTTATAGAATTCACTTAGTCTTTCTTCAAACATTCGGCACAGCTTTCTTCACAATACTGATATCTTTTTGCTTCCATAGGAGCCAGTACCACATAAGCAACTCCAGTAAATTAAATCAATGATTTTCTTTAACTTTTGTTGTCTTGGTGTTCATGACTGTTTTCTCCAAACAAATAAGCATTTTGAGGATTGAGTCTTTCCATATTTCTTTGTAAGTGCCACAGTGTTTATAACTGAGCGCTGGATTTCTCTCCCTAATTTGAACCAGAAGTGACTACACTTGACTTGTTAAAAAATCAAAAACAAAAAAATAGTCTTGGAGGTATAAAAAGCAATATATGCTAATATATTGTTAATCATAGAAAATTGAGAAAATGCAGAAAAGTGTAAAAAGGAGAATAAAAATCATCATGGTCCTACCACCCACTCAACACCATTGTTAAGTTTTTTGTTCATTGCTTTCATTGTTTTGTTTTTATTATAGAGATAATATATATGCATGGTAAGAAATTCAAACAATTTAGGATGTGAAGTGAAAGGAAAAAGTTCTCCTGTCTCCATTCCCTATTCTTACTCCCCAGAGGTAACTACTGTTTACACTTTCTTGGCCATCATAGAAATTTTCATTAGGTATGAGTATATAGATTCTACAGTTGGAGGTATACAATAT
The DNA here is from genome assembly GCF_000442215.2 of Lipotes vexillifer. Lineage (NCBI taxonomy): Eukaryota > Metazoa > Chordata > Mammalia > Artiodactyla > Lipotidae > Lipotes > Lipotes vexillifer. Next base: position 326,155 of record NW_006783413.1, read on the forward strand.
TATTCAACTTTTTAAAAAGCTTAATGATATATTTTCCTATAAGCTTTTTTAAAAAAAAGATTTATTTATTTATTTTATTTATTTTTGGCTGCATTGGGTCTTAGTTGCAGCGCACGGGTTCTTCCTTGGGGTGCGTGGGCTTCTCTCTAGTTGTGGCATGCAGGCTCCAGGGCCCGTGGGCTCTGTAGTTTGCAGCACTCAGGCTCTCCAGTTGAGGCACGTGAGCTCAGTAGTTGTGGCGTGAGGGCTTAGTTGCCCCGTGGCATGTGGGATCTCAGTTCCCCGACCAGGGATGGAACCCGTGTCCCTTGCATTGTAAGGCGGATTCTTTACCCCTGGACCACGAGGGGGGGGGTCCCTCCTATCAGCTTATGTGAGTTTAAATCGTTCATTTTAATGGCTATGGAGTACTGTTCCCTTATATGAGCATATATAATTTAACCAGTTTCATATTGATGATCAGAATTTCTTTTGCTATTATAAATTTTGCCTTTATAAGCAATATGATTTATAATTTTGCTACTATAAACAATGCTACAATGAACATCCCTGTAGATGGTTTTATTATGTTTGGAGATCCCCAATCAGCTTTCCACCTGGTCTTTCTGTGTGATTTGTTCATTGCTGTTTTCTTGGCATAATAATTACACTCATCTGGACCCATTAGCAAACCAAGTGCCTCAACATCTCTCATATCAGTAATCCTCTATTAGAAGCAGGTCCTTCACCAGTAGGTAATATTTTATGCTTACCAGAAATACCAAAGACCTCAGCTCTTTTAAGTTTGACCTGTGATTTTCATGTACTTTTCTTGTTTATCTTCTTTGTATTATTTAAAAATTATTTTTTCTATATTGAACATTTATTACTTGTGTTTTTAAAACAGAACAAAACAATGTCACTAGTGATGAGAACTATACCAAGTCAATGTATGTTGTGACTTGCCCTTAGAAAAGCTTATCATAATTTATCATTACATATCAGCCATCTAACTAACTGAACAGATACTACTGGGAAACTCTTAGGAGGTGAACTCTGATGGACACTCAGGACACCTATTGATTGTGGGTTAATTCTAGCCTGGGGAGACTCCAAAGATATATTTTGATTTACTGCCACTCTGGAAAGTAGGAATAGTAATGATTTTAGAGTTTTTAGGTAAAAGAACAGGTTGCTCAAGTGCTTTCTTCTCATCTTATTTCTCCAACATTTTCATCTGCCTCAGCTAAATCCTTGCTGCTAGGTTTTCATCACATCATGGTTCAAGTAGTCCCTGCCCTTACAGGCAGAGCTGCTTCTGAGTGTCTTTTGCTTAGCTATGGCATCAGGAAGTTGATTGTGCCTTGTCTGAGCTAGGCAGTAGGGGGAAAGGACCAATTTCCTCTGCCAAAGATAGTGTCATAAATTGTGTTCTTCCTTATAAGCGGTACATTCTGTAAATTTTTTAGTTTCTAGAGGTGGGGTTTCTGGAAGTTGCACTCTAGGCCAACAGACTGAGTGTTTATCCTATTTTAACAGTGCTAGGTATTTCAGATGTTGCTATGTGCGTTTGTTTAAAGTTTGGGCTGTGTATCATTAGTAAATATTTGTTGAGTACCTTCTCTGTGCTTGTTATGTAGTAGATAAGAGCCCAAGCAATCTACATAGGTCTTAAAATATCTCCTTTCTTAGATAAACTCAGAATCCATTAGGATTATTAGGTCTGATTTGGGATAAGCAGAGTAAGTTAAGTTCCTGCTAGAGCAGGGAAATACCGCACTATTTTTTCTAGCTTTTAAAGCAAGATTCTTTGAGTTTGGGAGGTGTTTTATACATACCTTATAGTGGACTGTCTTTAATAAAGTTCAGAGAAGATTTGATAGTTGTATATTAAATTTTTTATTGACTTATAACATGTATATTAAAATACACAAATCTTATTTGATTAGTCATTCATTTTAATTTTTTAATTATTTTATTATATTTTTAATATCTTTATTGGACTATAATTGCTTTACAATGGCGTGTTAGTTTCTGCTTTAAAACAAAGTGAATCAGCTATACATATACATATATCCCCATATCTCCTCCCTCTTGCGTCTCCCTCCCACCCTCCCAGTCCCACCCCTCTAGGTGATCACGAAGCACCGAGCTGATTTCCCTGTGCTACATGACTGCTTCCCACTAGCTATCTGTTTTACATTTGGTAGTGTATATATGTCTATGCCACTCTCTCACTTCCCCCTCCCAGTGTCCTCAAGTCCATTCTCTACGTCTGCATTCCTGTCCTGCATTTAGGTTCTTTAGAACCTTTTTTTTTTTTTTTTTTTAGATTCCATATATATGTGTTAGCATACGGTATTTGTTTTTCTCTTTCTGACTTACTTCACTCTGTGTGACAGACTCTAGATCCATCCACCTCACTACAGAGAACTCAATTTTGTTTCTTTCTATGGCTGAGTAATATTCCATTGTATATATGTACCACATCTTCTTTATCCATTCATCTGTCGATGGACAATTTAGGTTGCTTCCATGTCCTGGCTATTGTATATAGAGCTGCAATGAACATTGTGGTACATAACTCTTTTTGAATTATGATTTTCTCAGGATATATGCCCAGTAGTGGGATTGCTGGGTCGTATGGTAGTTCTATTTTTAGTTTTTTAAGGAACCTCCATACTGTTCTCCATAGTGGCTGTATCAATTTACATTCCCACCAACAGTGCAAGAGGGTTCCCTTTTCTCCATAGCCTCTCCAGCATTTATTGTTTGTAGATTTTTTGATGATGGCCATTCTGACTGGTGTGAAATGATACCTCATTGTAGTTTTGATTTGCATTTCTCTAATGATTAGTGATGTTGTGCATTCTTTCATGTGTTTGTTGGCAATCTGTATATCTTCTTTGGAGAAATGTCTGTTTAGGTCTTCTGCCCATTTTTGGATTGGGTTGTTTGTTTTTTTGATAGTGAGCTGCATGAGCTGCTTATAAATTTTGGAGATTAATCCCCTGTCAGTTGCTTCATTTGCAAATATTTTCTCCCATTCTGAGGGTTGTCTTTTCGTCTTGTTTATGGTTTCATTTGCTGTGCCAAAGCTTTTAAGTTTCATTAGATCCCATTTGCTTATTTTGGTTTTTATTTCCATTTCTCTAGGAGGTGGGTCAAAAAGGATCTTGCTGTGATTTATGTCATAGAGTGTTCTGCCTATGTTTTCCTCTAAGAGTTTTATAGTGTCTGACCTTACATTTAGGTCTTTAATCCATTTTGAGTTTATATTTGAAAATACACAAATCTTAACTGTATGGCTCACTGGATTATCACAAAGTGAACAAACTCATGTGACCACCACCTAGGTCAAGAAATAGAATACTGCTAACACCCCAGAAGCCCACCGTACCCTTCCTCTCAGTCATTACTCCCTTCCATCTTCCCAAAGGTAGCATTATCCTACTCTAACACTGTAGTTTAGCTTTTTTAAAAAAAATTAATTAACTTTATTTTTTAAGAGCAGTTTTAGGTTCATAGCAAGATAGAGTATATTTTGCCTGTTTTTGAGCTTTTTAAAATTGAGGTATTATTGACATATTGAACTTTTCATAAATGGAATTATAAGATATTTCTTTTGGGCTGCTTCTGCTTAACATTATGCTTGTCAGATGCTTCCTCTTGATGCATTTAGCAGTAGTTTATTTTTATTACTGTGTAGTATCTCATTGTATGAATATGCCACAGTTTATTTATCTTTGCTGGACATTTTTGTTTTCCATCTTGGACTATGATTTTATAATACCACTCCAAATGTATTTTGTATCTTTTAGTCCTACCTTTGTATGTCTATCTGATATATATATATATCTGGGATTAAAATTTCTTGGTCTGGCTATGTTCAAATGTAGCTGATAATATAAAACAGTTTTCCAAAATCTACCTCCTAGTAACTGTATTCCTAATATTCATTTTTAAAAAAAAGGGAATTTGGCCAGGTTCTCAAACTACTTCACAGGCATTAACACATACTTTTTACATGTTAATCCTGTAGGCTTGGTAATGTCTTTTTTTTTTTTTTAATGACCTGACGAGATCCATTATGCTCAAAATGATGATGCCTCACATCATTTGTGGCCCTCCTTTTTTTTTTTTTTTTTGGTACGCAGGCCTCTCACTGTTTTGGCCTCTCCCATTGCAGAGCACAGGCTCCGGATGCGCAGGCTTAGCGGCCATAGCTCATGGGCCCAGCCGCTCCGCGGCATGTGGGATCTTCCCGGACTGGGGCACAAACCTATGTCCCCTGCATTGGCAGGCGGACTCTCAACCACTGCGCCACCAGGGAAGCCCGGCCCTCATTTTTTGAAAGAAATATTGAGTTCATGTTTATGATGCTGAACAAGATAACAGCATAGCCCCTGAACTTAGTGGCATTACATACTTTTAAAAAAGAATATCATTTTCTAAAGAGATCAGTTAACGTATTTTTATTTTTGCAACTTTTCTGTGTCTGAAATTTCAAGATAAAAAATTTAAAAAATTACTGACATGAGAAAATGCATGTGAAAATGGATCTCAATGAAAAAAGAAAAACGGGGTGAGGAGAATAGTCCAACGGTATGTAACTATATGGGGGAAAAGGCTGAAAAGATACATATCAAGATATTATCAGTGAGAGGCTCCTAATGGCCAAAGATGGGCAAGTTGCAATATCAATAAGGATAACAACCACAAGAATTGAAGCATATCAACTATGCTTAAATCCATGACTTCATAATACTGAAAACAACAGCAACTAATTGGTAACTATTGGAGGATACTAAAGGACCAAATTTTTTGATGAGATTTGAACTGTCACGAAGAGCAGTGAGCTCCATTTTCCTAGGGCTATTGAAAAATAACTTATTTCCTTCTGTATAGAATACTTAGGTGTAGCTGCTTCTGATGAGGAAGCTTAGATAACCAGCTTTGCATTTCATGCTTTGTTGTGATCCTTTCTGTGATTACTGAGAAATGAAATAAAAATGTAGGCATGTGGTAGAATTTTGTGTTCAGCTTCATAAAGGAAATTGTTTCATTCTTCTATTTGTCTCTTCAGTAAAAATGAACTGGTAATTCTCAGGTGTAATCTCCAAAAGCAACTATCCACTGAACATTTGAGAGCAGCCCATGACATCAAAGGAAAATGAGTCATCAGGGCTTCTTTTTTTTTGTGCTAGTGAACCCCATAGTGATAAAATATGTGGTAAAAATATGACAGGAGAAAGTTTGTGTTAAGGTGTATGTATACAAACTGTATTCTGCTAAATATGTAAAATAGGGGAAAATCAATCCTTAATCACTAGGAAGTACAGCTTTCCAGAAAGAAAAATCTTTTTTTAAATTCTATTACTACTTCTATTTCTGTCCATTTAGTTCTTAGTACTTATTTGAGACTGGAGAACAAATAGGCCTGTGGATTGTGTTAGGCTATTATTTTCTCATACAACTGTTTGCTTTATTAATCTCCATAGTGTTTTACTATGAGTGATATTGAGAAGAGGCCAGAGGGCCATGAATGAGGAAGATCTGCCTAGCAACTAAGGAGGGGCTGAGCAGTGGGAAGGTAATTGCTTTTACATGTGATTCAAAGTGGGATAAAGATGATTCCAAGGGCTAGCTCACTTGTGTTTCTGTCTACTGTATTAGTTATGAGCCAGATGTGTAGAGCCTTCATCTGCAAATGGATACAAGAAGTCTGGTTGCCAAGGAGAGGGCGGTGAATGATACAGATATAAACCTCTGTCCACCTCATTTCAGCCATCTAAACCCATGATCACATCATAGAGCATGTCACTCCTTGGAATGGTGCTCTGCTTTTATAATTTCAAACTTCATTATCTGACTATCTGATCATATTCCCCAGTCTGTCTTTCTAGCTTTTACTCTTACTATGCTTTACTAGTGTGATATAGGGTAGATGGTAAAAGTTTTGGTTTTAGTCAGACCTCAGTTGGTGAATATATCAGCTCCACCACTTATAAGTTGTATATCCTTACATATGTTACTTAACGTCATTGAACCTTAATTTCTACATCTTTAAAATTTATACATCCATTTGAAGTATTTATGAAGCTCCTATTAAAAGGAGATAACACAAATAAAAAATAATATGATTTCAGGCAATGATAAGTACAGTGAAGATAAGAAAGTAGGATAAAGGGATTGAGAGTGATTTGAGTGGGAGAGCTATTTAAAGGAGGATTTTCAAGGAAGGCCTCATTGAGGAGGTAACATTTGAGCTGAGACCTGATTGATGAGAAGGAACCATCAATTAGAGACCTGAGGTAAGTTTTTCATGCAAAGTGAATTGGAAGCAAATATTTTGAGGTGAAGGAGAAAAGGAAGGGGTTATTGGAAGAGTGGTATAGACTCTTCCAAGAGGCAGGCAGAGACTATGAATCAAAGATGCTTTGATTTATATTTTGCAAATGTCCAGTTTGTGGTGAATGGACTGGCGTGGGAAGCCATGGCTAGCAACAGTGGAAGCAGGGGGTCCACTTGGAGTGTCCAGGTGAGAGATGGATAAAGGCTTGTATTAAGGTAGTAGTACTAGAGATGGTGAAAATAGCTATAGCAAAGTATTGCTGAGATAATTGGGAAGATGATTAGCACTGTCCCAGGCATTGAGTGAGCACTTATTTTAATATGAAAATAGTGTTAATGATCTTCATCCTGCTCTGTGACATCTATTTATCTAAGTCCGGAAATCATCCTAGACTTCTCAATTGAGGAAGAAAATATATAGAGAGGAAGGAAAATTGTTAGGTTCAGCTGAGTTCATGGTGTCTGTAAGATAAGTTACTTATAAAATATGTTGAGTTGGGAAGTATTTGTTTTGCTGCAGATCACCCTTGAAAATGGTACCTGAAAATGTAGATCTGTAGCTTAGTAGAGAAGCCTGCATTAGAGATAAATTTTGGGAGTTGTAGGTATTTGGTAATAAAGCCATTAGCGTGAATAAAATTGTATATAGAGGATAATAGAGGAGAAAAATGAGCTAATGCTGTACCTATGGGAATGGGCAGAAAAATTGATAGGTGTGATCAGAACTGTAGGAAAATGGAGGTGCTGTGTCAGTGTCTGAAGCCTAGACTAAAGGGAGTTTCAAGAAGGAATGATCAAATGATAGAGATGAATGATACTGGTTGAGAATAAAGAAAAACAAGGTCATTGGATTTGAAAACTAGAGCAAGTTTCATTAGAGTAGTGTGAGAGTAGGCATCATATTAAAGTGGTTTAAGAGTCTTTGCGGGGGCTTCCCTGGTGGCTCAGTGGTTAAGAATCTGCCTGCCAATGCAGGGGACGCAGGTTCGTGCCCCAGTCCGGGAAGATCCCACATGCCGTGGAGTGTCTGGGCCCGTGAGCCATGGCCGCTGGGCCTGCACGTCCGGAGCCTGTGCTTCGCAACGGGAGAGGCCACAACGGTGAGAGCCCCGCATACTGCAAAAAAAAAAAAAAGTGTTTGGGAAGTGAAGAAGTGGAATCAGCAAGTGTAGGCTACTCATTCAGAAGTTTTGCAATAAAGAGAAATGTTGAGGGACTTCCCTGGTGGTCCAGTGGTTAAGAATCTGCCTTACAATGTAGGGGATGTGGGTTTGATCCCTGGTCAGGGAACTAAGATCCCACATGCTGCGGGGCAACTAAGCCCACGCACCACAACTACTGAGCACGCGCCTCAACTAGAGAGCCTGCGTGCCACAAACTACTGAGCCCACGGGCTCTGGAACCCGCACGCCACAACTACAGAGCCCATGCACCTTGGAGCCTGCACACCACAACTAGAGAGAAGCCCGTGTGCCGCAACTAAAACCAGATGCAGCCAAAAATAAATAAAATAAATAAATAACAAATAAATCTTAAAAAAAAAAAAAAAATCCACGCTCCCAGTGCTTCCACTGCAGGGGGGGCAGGTTTTTTCCTGGTTGCGGAACTAAGATCCCACATGCCTAGGCGTGTGGCCAAAAAAAGAGGGGTGAGAGTGGTCTTAGGAAAAAGGAAATTTGAATGTTTGTAGCCCAAAGGGAAGGGATCTATAAGAAGGAGAAACTTAAGATGAGTTTAGGGGAGGAGAGGAGCCAAGATGGCGGAGTAGAGGAACATACTCTCCTCCCTCTTGCGAGAACACCAGAATCACAGCTAGCTGCTGGACAGTCATCAACAGGAAGACACTGGAACTCGCCAAAATAGATACCCCACATCCAAAGACAAAGGAGAAGCCACAGTGAGACGGTAGAGGGGTGCAATCACTGAACATCAAATCACTTAACTGCTGGGTGGGTGACTCACAGACTGGAGAACACTTATACCACAGAAGCCCACCCACTGGAGTGAAGGTTCTGTGCCCCACGTCAGGCATCCCAACCTGGGGGTCCGGCAACGGGAGGAGGAATTCCTAGAGAATCAGACTTTGAAGCCTAGTGGGAAGTGATTGCAAGACTTCGACAGGACTGGGGGAAACAGAGACTCCACTCTTGGAGGGCACATACAAAGTAGTGTGCGCATCAGGACCCAGGGGAAAGAGCAGTGACCCCAGGGGAGACTGAACCAGACCTACCTGCTAGCGTTGGAGGGTCTCCTGCAGAGGCGGGGGGTGGCTGTAGCTCACTGTGAGGACAAGGACACTGGCAGCAGAAGTTCTGGGAAGTAATCCTTGGAGTGAGCCCTCCCAGAGTCTGTCATTAGCCCCAGGTAGGCTAGGTGGGCTCCAGTGTTGAGTTGCCTCAGGCCAAACAACCAACAGGGAGGGAACCCAGCCCCACCCACCAACAGTCAAGCGGATTACAGTTTTACTGAGCTCTGCCCACCAGAGCAACAGTCAGCTCTACCCACCACCAGTCCTTCCCATCAGGAAACTTACCCAAGCCTCTTAGATAGCCTCTTCCACCAGAGGGCAGACAAAAAAGCAAGAAGAACTACAATCCTGCAGCCTGTGGAACAAAAACCACATTCACAGAAAGATAGACAAGATGAAAAGGCAGAAGGCTGTGTACCAGATGAAGGAACAAGGTAAAACACCAGAAAAACAACTAAATGAAGTGGAGATAGGCAACCTTTCAGAAAAAGAATTCAGAATAATGATAGTGAAGATGATCCAGGACCTTGAAAAAGAATGGAGGCAAAGATCGAGAAGATGCAAGAAACGTTTAACAAAGACCTAGAAGAATTAAAGAACAAACAAACAGAGATGAACAATACAATAACTGAAATGAAAACTACACTAGAAGGAATCAATAGCAGAATAACTGAGGCAGAAGAACGGATAAGTGACCTGGAAGACAGAATGGTGGAATTCACTGATGTGGAACAGACTAAAGAAAAAGAATGAAAAGAAATGAAGACAGCCTAAGAGACCTCTGGGACAACATTAAATGCAACAACGTTCGCATTATAGGGGTCCCAGTAGGAGAAGAGAGGGAGAAAGGACCAGAGAAAATATTTGAAGAGATTATAGTCAAAAACTTCCTTAACATTGGAAAGGAAATAGCCACCCAAGTCCAGGAAGCGCAGCAAGTCCCATACAGGGACTCGCTGTATCCTGTATGTTTATCCGTACAGGATAAACCCAAGGAGAAACACGCCGAGACACATAGTAATCAAATTGGCAAAAATTAAAGACAAAGAAAAATTATTGAAAGCAGCAAGGGAAAAACGACAAATAACATACAAGGGAACTCCCATAAGGTTAACAGCTGATTTCTCAGCAGAAACTCTACAAGCCAGAAGGGAGTGGCATGATATACTTAAAGTGATGAAAGGGAAGAACCTATGACCAAGATTACTTGACCCAGGAAGGACCTCATTCTGATTCGATGGAGAAATCCAAAGCTTTACAGACAAGCAAAAGGTAAGAGAATTCAGCACCACCAAACCAGCTCTACAACAAATGTTAAAGGAACTTCTCTAAGTGGGAAACACAAGAGAAGAAAAGGACCTACAAAAACAAACCCAAAACAATTAAGAAAATGGTCATAGGAACATACATATTGATGATTGCCTTAAACATGAATGGATTAAATGCTCCAACCAAAAGACACAGGTTTGCTGAATGGATACAAAAACAAGACCCATATATATGCTGTCTACAAGAGACCCACTTCAGACCTAGGGACACATACAGACTGAAAGTGAGGGGATGGAAAAAGATATTCCATGCAAATGGAAATCAAAAGAAAGCTGCAGTGGCAACACACATACCTGATAAAATAGACTTTAAAATAAAGACTATTACAAGAGACAA